>NC_138502.1:43488252-43558252 GCF_964252035.2 Podarcis erhardii
AGGCAGGGTTCATTAGGCTGAAATGGTCTATTTAGGCCGCTAGACCGCAACCAGCCTTAGAGCAGTGTTGGTGCTGACCTTTAAAGCCCTAAACAGCCTCGGTCCAGTATACCTGAAGGAGCGTCTCCACCCCCATCGTTCTACCCGGACACCGAGGTCCAGCGCCGAGGGCCTTCTGGTGGTTCCCTCATTGCGAGAAGTGAGGTTACAGGGAACCAGGCAGAGGGCCTTCTCGGTGGTGGCGCCCGCCCTGTGGAACGCCCTCCCACCAGATGTCAAAGAGAACAACAACTACCAGCCTTTTAGACGACATCTGAAGGCAGCCCTGTTTAGGGAAGCTTTTAATGTTTGAGGCATTCTTGTATTTTAATATTTTGTTGGAAGCCACCCAGAGTGGCTGGGGAAACCCAGCGAGATGGGCGGGGTGTAAATAATAAATTACCGTATTTTTCGCTCTATAGGATGCACTTTTTCCCTTCAGAAATGAAGGGGAAATGTGTGTGCGTCCTATGGAGCGAAGACGCCATAGACCCGCGACCCTCTCCCGGCTGGAGAGGTGACGCGCGGCTATGGCAGCAGCCTCTCCGCTGCGCCTTTCCGCTGCTCCCTGACCTGCTCTTTGGGGCTGGTGGTGGGCTTCCCCCCGCCAGCCCCAAAGAGCAGGTCGAAAGGAACCTGAAGCCTGGAGAGCGAGAGGGGTCAGTGCACACTGACCCCTCTCACTCTCCAGGCTTCCAAGGTAGCCGCCTGAACGCACCTTAAACGGCACATTGTTTTAGAGCGGGAAAACAAGAGGGGGGAAATGCTCCCCCTCTCTGCGCAGCGCCTCCTGCCGCTTCGCTGAAGGGGCGCTGGGCAGAGAGGGGGAGAATTTCTTTTCTTGTTCTCCCCCCTCTAAAACAAGGTGTGTCCTATTGTCCGGTGCATCCTATGGTGCAAAAAATACGGTATTATTATCATCATCATCATCATTATTATTATTCAGCAATCTTTTTCAGCCGTGGGCCCGTCCCTCAGACCATGTGGTGGGCCGGACTGTATTTTTGGGTGGCAAATGAACAAATTCCTATGCCCCACAAATAACCCAGAGGTGCATTTTAAATAAAAGAACACATTCTACTCGTGTAAAAACACGCTGATTCTCGGACTGTCCGCGGGCCGGATTGAGAAGGCGATTGGGCCGGATCCGGCCACCCGGCCTTAGTTTGTCTACCCCTGCCCTACAGAACGAGCAGCAGTTTTTTAATTTGCAGAGCGTTCTCACAGATACCCTGTGTCAGAAAGTGGATCCAGTTATTTCTGTTTTCCAGGCACTTCACTCCATGCCTCTCTACAGTGGAGGGGCAGAGCGATTGTTTTGCATCCAGAAGGTCTCAGGTTCGAGTCCCGGTCTGACTTAGTATAAGGCAGGATCCTGTTATCCTTGTCTTCCTTGAAAAACCCTTCTGAGTGCTGGAAGGCAGGCAACATACTCCTCTCTAGAGCTAAGGACCACAGCCTGCCCCTATATATTTTAACCCAGAGCCCCCCTGTCCAGCTAGGGCACTGGGTGCAAACAACAGCTGCCCAGAGAAATGACACTTGGCTGACGCTGTTCCAAGGCCTTTGCTGCAACCCTGGGTAATGTGATATAGACGAAGCTCGAAGAGGAAGGGAGAGAGCAGGATAAATCAGGATTAGACAAGAGGGAGAATGCCAAGCCTAGAAAGACGCCTTCCTTCAATGACACCCCAAGACACACACACATATTCTGCCCCTAGCTGGGTTCTTGCAGTCCGCGGCACTTTTCACAAGGATGAAAAAGACTCAGAAGGAGATAACTGGGATTAACTGGGATTCACTCGTGGGTTAGGTTTGAGCTCAGTGAACACCTGCAACTTACAACCTACTGCTTTTTCCACAAACCAGTTTCCAAATTCCATTTCACTTGTCCACGCAAAGTCTACACCTATGAGCAATCCACTCGCAGATAGGCAAGCGTAGTGAGGTCTTCGATCCATTGGCTAAACAGAGCCATACATTTATCTTTCTTTGTTTTCGTACTATTATTTTTTTTAATTCCGTTTCTAAAATTTCGCCATTTGATTGAATAGCTCCACAAATTGACTTCCCACCCTCATCTACACAGGGTTTGTGTTCAAACCCTTTTTCTACTGCGTTATAGATCAAACGCTTTTACAGAAACCCTTCTAATGCAATTTCTTAATCATTTACACATTTATCTTTCTAATGCAGCATTTATCAGTCTTCTGGACATAATGTTAACTGTTAACAATTGTTTTCGTGATATATATCTTTTGTTTTTTTTCCTTCCTTCCTTCCTTCTTTCTTTTTCAAACCCCTTTTTATGTGTTGTATTTAATTTTTTTAAGAAATGAAAGAGCCCTACAGCCTCTCCCTTTCCAGCCCATGAAAACACTCATTGGGGAGAGAAGAGTCTTCAGACCCCAAGATCCAACTTCAAAGCAAAGTTGAGGCCTGGAACTTCTTTTAGTTTTAGTTTTAGTTTAGTTTTAACCCCACTGCTTGCACCCCATCTGCAGAGATCGGGAGCCTGGCGGTGGAAGCGATATCAGCCCTGAAATTAAGACACAGAGACCCTTGCCAGCAAATTTCCTGGTAGGCAACCCACAACCCGGGCAGCCTATTTGGCGACTGAGCTCAACTAGCGGGCAGAGAGGTATCATATAAGAAGAGTGTGGCATTTATTTCTGTCTTATTTTTAAATTAAAGCATTGTTATCCATTCCAAGCCTCTGAGGTACAGAGCCTATAACTCGGCAGCTCTCTAACTTTTCCCTCTGGGACACACACTTCCAGAACAAAAATTGGTTCATGCCACACCATTATTTTTTTTAATTGCTAAGAAATACATTGGAAAGCAAAAAAAAAAAAAAAAAAAAAAAAAAAACCACTCCCGGCAGTGCTTGATTTATAACACAGAACGCAGCTACTTTATAATATAATTGTGGGACACCCAGAAATAATAAAACAATGCAACTACATATGAACCCGAATCATTCCCTTAATAGAATATTGATTGTCCTCGAAACTCACAGTCGCGTTTGCCATCCTCTCCTGCCACACCCTTTGAAAAGCACTGCTGTAAAATAATTATGAAATTAATTATGCTGTAAAATAATTATGAAATTAATTAGATGAAATTATGCTGCAGGGCCAGGTGACAAGTCGCCCTCTGACGTTGTCATCTCACCACAGCACCCGTCACTGACAGAACTGCCCACCTTACGCAGGTGCCTGGAAATAATTCTAGGCCTTCTGAGAAAGGAGTGGTACCTGGAAGGATTGCATTTATGCATTTGAAATATTTGTTCAGCCCTCCGGATGCTGGGTCCCCAGCGCTGAGCCTCGAATCTGTTCCCCTTTCTCTAGAGACCCTCAGAGGGGCACCCAATGTCCGCTGGTTCCCGTGCCCATTAATACATGCAGAAAATAGTCGTCCTCAGCAAATATTGGTTAGACAGCTCCAGACTGTATTCGCTACCTCTTTCCCCACCCCCACCCCCCAAAAAAGAAGGCCAGCCATAAAACGATGCTTTAAATTTACATCTGCACACCAGAAATAGACCCGGGCAGAACTTTTCGGATGGGGAGGCTGGGTCCCAATAGCTCAGGTTTGTGGTTTGCTGGCCGCAGATGTTTTAAAAGGCAACATAATGATCCACTGCAAGAGAAAATAGGACAGAGCTATTTTTTAAAAGGCGAACAAGTGACAGTAAATCCTGTGTTTGTGCAAGAGGCTTATCCCCAGCACAAGGGCTGCTTAAAAAAGAGAGAGAGAGAGACTTGGAAAAGCTTGATAAATGTTCCTTATTTTTAGTTGGCCTCCTGAAAAACATCTGCAAATCGAATAGCGTCATTGGAGAAGGAAGAAATGCCATGCTGCTGCAGGATTATATCTTCATTTACTTGCAATATTCTTATATTGCCTAATAACAAACAAGTGGCTGGACGGGGCTTAGTCTTAAGTCACTGGAAGTCATAATTGTCCATTATAAGCAGAGTGTGTGTCTCCTCTCCCATCTACCCCAAAGCCTCTCACTGTATGTCTGAGATTAGAGGACAAAGGAAGGGTTTCAAAGTCACAGGCAGTGTTAGAAACTCAGTTTATAAGCTAGGTGCCAAATGGACTAGGCGACTCTCAGAGTCCCTTTCAAAGCTAAAATTCTACGATTCTATGATCTCAACCACGTTGCTTGATGTAGCTTGCTCTTCCAACAATTCACTTGTATGCAAGAAGGAGAAACACACACACACAGAGAGGGGAAATAGTATTAAGGCAGAGATTTTTAAACTGAGG
This sequence comes from Podarcis erhardii, assembly GCF_964252035.2. Taxonomy (NCBI): domain Eukaryota; kingdom Metazoa; phylum Chordata; class Lepidosauria; order Squamata; family Lacertidae; genus Podarcis; species Podarcis erhardii. The sequence goes on from NC_138502.1 coordinate 43,492,573, forward strand.
CCGCCAACTCAGAAATCTCTTTGCAGTCACAAGTGGACCCATGCCAGTAGCAAAACGTGCCTGGCAAATTTATAACACGGGCCATGGGGTGCAGAGTTTAGCAGGAACTCAGCCCCAGCACCTAGCTATTAAATAAATATGTAAATAAAACACCGACTGTTACTAAGCCCATTTATGCTGTCTTCCAAACTTCCATGCACTCCCAGAGGTAAGCACTACACCTCTGGGAATGGATGGAGCCAGGTGAACAGGAAATCTGAACCAGCCCCACGGGGATGCAGTTTACTGGTGGTATTCAACTCAATGCTCCAGACTTTGCCCCAGAGTAATGGCTAACAGGCCTAGGGCAACAAAAAAGAGAAAAAGGTAAAAGGTAAAGGACCCCTGGACAGTTAAGTCCAGTCAAAGGCGACTATGGGGTTATGGCACTCATCTCACTTTCAGGCCGAGGGAGCCGGTGTTTGTCCACAGACAGCTTTCCAGGTCATGCGGCCAGCAGGACTAAACCGCTTCTGCTGCAATGGGACACAGTGACGGAAACCAGAGCGCATGGAAATGCCGTTTACTTTCCTGCCATTTTTGTTGTTTAGTCGTTTAGTCGTGTCCGACTCTTCGTGACCCCATGGACCAGAGCATGTCAGGCACTCCTGTCTTCCACTGCCTCCTGCAGTTTGGTCAAACTCATGCTGGTAGCTTCGAGAACACTGTCCAACCATCTCGTCCTCCGTCGTCCCGTTGTGCCCTCCATCTTTCCCAACATCAGGGCCTTTTCCAGGGAGTCTTCTCTTCTCATCAGGTGGCCAAAGTATGGAGCCTCAGCTTCAGGATCTGTCCTTCCAGTGAGCGCTCAGGGCTGATTTCGTGAAGAATGGAGAGGTTTGATCTTCTTGCAGTCCATGGGACACTCAAGAGTCTCCTCCAGCACCATAATTCAAAAGCATCAATTCTTTGGCGATCAGCCTTCTTTATGGTCCAGCTCTCACTTCCATACATCACTACTGGGAAAACCATAGCGTTAACTATACAGACCTTTGTTGGCAAGGTGATGTCTCTGCTTTTTAAAATGCTGTCTACGTTTGTCACTGGCATGCTTTCAAAATGCTAGGTTGGCAGGGGCTGGGACAGAGCAACGGGAGCTCACCCTGTCTTGGGGATTCGAACCGCCAACCTTCCGATCGGCAAGCCCAAGAGGCTCAGTGGTTTAGACCACAGTGCCACCCGCATCCCTAAAAAGAGAAAGCAAGCTGCCCCAGACCATCAGCACAGAAAACAGGGCAACCCACCTGCAATTGTCATATGACTGTTCAGTTCCAGCCCTCAACCTGGAAAATAAGGACTTGGGACCCTGTTGAACCACGTGCCTCAGGGGGGTTGAGGTGCACTTTGGACACCCACCAGGAAGATTCAGGGCCGTACGACCCCAAAGCCAGGCTGCAACCCTCGTATTCAAAAGCTGAAAAGAATTGGCTGAATTAGCCTGAAGCTAAGCTGGCAGAGCCTAGGACCTGCCAATCAGAAGGTCGGCGGTTCAAATCCCCGCGACAGAGTGAGCTCCCGTTGTTTGGTCCCTGCTCCTGCCCACCTAGCAGTTCAAAAGCACAACAAAGTGCAAGTAGATAAATAGGTACTGCTTCGGTGGGAAGGTAAGCGGCGTTTCCGTGAGCTGCTCTGGTTTGCCAGAAGCGGCTTAGTCATGCCGGCCACATGACCCGGAAGCTGTACGCCGGCTCCCTCAGCCAATAAAGAGAGATGAGCGCCGCAACCCCAGAGTTGGTCATGACTGGACCTAATGGTCAGGGGTCCCTTTACCTTTTACCTTTTAAGATGGCAGATTGTCAGACTCTTAATCTCAGGATTGTAGGTTCGAGCCCCACATTGGGTAAAAACATTTCTGCCGGGGGTGTGTGTGTGTGTGTTGGACTAGTTGGTCCCTTCCAACTCTACAATTCTATGATTCTAAGACGAAACAAACTAACCACATGAAAGGTGTCCATTTAAGGCACACATTTCCAATGCGATGCAGAAAGCATACACGGGCAAAGTTTTGTAGTACAGTGGTACCTTGGTTTAAGAACAGTCCAGTTTAAGAACGATTTGGTTTACAATCTCTGCAAAACTGGGAATAGTGTCTTGGTTTGAGAACTTTACCTCGGTCTAAGAACGGAATCCGAACAGTGGAAGGGCACCGTTGGTGGAAGGCCTCATTAGGGAAAGCGCGCCTCGGTTTAAGAACGATTTGGGTTTAAGAGCAGGCTTCCGGAACGGACTAAGTTTGTAAAACCAAGGTACCACTGTAAGTGTTTGTTAAAAACAAACCAGATAGGGGAAACTGCGTCATCTCTATAGCAGTGAATTGAAATGGATTCCAAATATATCTTCCCAGGACTGGAAGCCCACACAGCAAAAGCCACATGGTGATCAGTTCCTTGTAACAGAAAGCTTAATTTTTCTGTCATTCTCTCATACTTAACTGCTCTTTGGAAAGAGTTCTCTAAAATCAGAATAAAGCTGACATTCAAGAATATAGTGGGGCAACCCTACTCACTAAATCTGCTGCCCCACAGATACATAATCCCTCTTGGACTGGGATGCCCCCCCAGATCTCCCCAGCTGAACCTTTGATCCATCTGTTCAAAACAAGAGTCTGGCAAAAGCTTTTTGGTGCTGCATTTTTGAGGGGAACAACAGGCTATTTCTCAGGTTGATGATGATGCTTTTAACTTGTTAACCAATGTAAAATACTTGGTGGAAATTACCACTATGTCAATTTAGTCCTGTTTGTCTACAGAGGCTTTTGGTTATAATTCCAAATGAATTCGGTGCCTGCACTGAGAAGCCATATTACAACAGTAAACCTCAACATTTTAAAAAACCTATCCAAAGCTAGCACCCCTCACCCCTCAAAGTCACCTTAAGTAGCCTTCCTTCCTGTGTTAGAAACTCAGATATATAAGCCAGGTGCAGAAAGACTCCTTAAACCAGGCATGGCCAAACTTGGCCCTCGAGCTGTTTTGGGACTACAACTCCCATCATCCCTAGCTAACAGGACCAGTGGTCAGGGATGATGGGAACTGTAGTCCCAAAACAGAATGTCTAGTTGCCGTTTTGGAGCCAAACGGCTCAAAAGCCTTATTTTTCAAACGATGGACTGACTGTGATTGATTCTCAGTTAAATGCCTGGCTAGTTCGGAGGACTAACTTGAGCTAGGTTAAGAGCTTTGAGAACTGAAAGAAGAAAAGTCACTTGATCCAGGGGCAGCCAAGATATATATATCGGCCTATTCTGACCTCTTAGTGGTGACTGTTCCTGCTCAGGCTGCACAGAAAACACATGTTGGTTCCAGAAATTCATCCTGATTGTATAGATAAAATATAGCTGATAGAATTCTATAGGGTGGGGTGTTAAGTGTGTGAAAACAGTCCCAATCCAATGATCCCCAGATGATGGAGATATCCTGGTGGCCAGTCATCTTCACTTGGTCACAAGTGGTTGAAAGCCAGGTGCAAAATGCGCCTGGCTAATTTCGAAGACTGCTGCCTTCACACCTGTTTGGATTATTCTGATTATTCAGGAGTTCAACTTCCCAACATGTATGAGTTGACATGAGCCAACAGTGTGATGCGGCAGCTAAAAAAGCCAATGCAATTCTGGGCTGCATCAATAGGAGTATAGCATCTAGATCAAGGGAAGTAATAGTGCCACTGTATTCTGCTCTGGTCAGACCTCACCTGGAGTACTGTGTCCAGTTCTGGGCACCACAGTTCAAGAAGGACACGGACAAACTGGAACATGTCCAGAGGAGGGCAACCAAAATGGTCAAAGGCCTGGAAACGATGCCTTATGAGGAACGGCTAAGGGAGCTGGGCATGTTTAGCTTGGAGAAGAGGAGGTTAAGGGGTGATATGATAGCCATGTTCAAATATATAAAAGGATGTCACATAGAGGAGGGAGAAAGGTTGTTTTCTGCTGCTCCAGAGAAGCGGACACGGAGCAATGGTTCCAAACTACAAGAAAGAAGATTCCACCTAAACATTAGGAAGAACCTCCTGACAGTAAGAGCTGTTCGACAGTGGAATTTGCTGCCAAGGAGTGTGGTGGAGTCTCCTTCTTTGGAGGTCTTTAAGCAGAGGCTTGACAACCATATGTCAGGAGTGCTCTGATGGTGTTTCCTGCTTGGCAGGGGGTTGGACTCGATGGCCCTTGTGGTCTCTTCCAACTCGATGATTCTATGATTCTATGAGTCCAGAGGTAGCCTCAACACCTTATTTTGTGCAATCTGGGGACAAACAGAGAGCAAAGGCCAAAGATAGGTGGCCAGACCTGTGAGTCAGTAAGACAAAAAGAATAGAGGGTGACTTTTTCTTGGTTTTTCTGACATGGCCAAGAAGCCACAGCAGATAGGATGAAGGAAAAGTGTCTAAGCAGCCACTGGTGACTTAAGAATCCTCAAGTATCTTTATTTGCACCTCTAGAGAACTAGGAGGTTCCCAGAGACATTGCGGTGACAATAAAGAAAAACAACAACAGAGTCCTATGGCACCTTCGAGTGTCGTCTTCAGTTGGATGTGTCTGTGCGCTTATACAAAATGAAGAAATGTCAGGTGCACAGTCTGTATACAAGTTAAAGGCACTGACAACTCAAGGCAACAGTACTTGGTGATAGGTCGGAGCGAAACAATATAAACTTAAAGCTTTTGCACATGACCTAGTTTTGACCCTGCAGGAGCCAGAATCTAGTACGAAAAGAGTATTACAACTGATTCAGGATTTTGGTCAGGTGGCGGGATTTAAATTAAACAAACAGAAAACCAAGGTGCTGGGAAAAAATTTGACAGATACAGAGTCAGAACGGTTTCAGAGAGAAACAGAACTAACTATGGTTAAAAAGGTAAAGTACCTAGGGGTAAACATAACAGCAAAAAATCTGAGTCTATTCAAGGATAACTATGAAAAATGTTGGTCTGAAATTAAGAGAGACTTGGACAGTTGGACAAAATTGAAGCTTTCTTTGTTAGGCCGAATTGCTGCTATTAAGATGAATGTATTGCCAAAAATGTTATTTTTGTTTCAAACACTACAGATTGTGGACAAAACGGAGTGCTTCCGGAAGTGGCAGAAAGATATATCTAAATTTGTCTGGCAGGGCAAAAAGCCCAGAATTAAGTTTAAGATATTAACAGATGCGAAAGAAAGAGGGGGCTTTGCCCTGCCAGACTTAAAGTTGTACTATGAAGCCGCAGCTTTCTGCTGGCTAAAAGACTGGCTACTTCTCGAAGACACTGACGTACTGGACCTGGAAGGTTTTAACAATGCTTTTGGTTGGCATGCATACTTATGGTACGACAAGGTTAAGATCAATAAGGCCTTTAAGAACCATATTGTCAGGAAAGCAGTGTTTAATGTCTGGACAAAATATAAAGACTTATTGGAAAATAAAACTCCAAGGTGGCTTTCACCTCTGGAGGCTAAGGCCCGAAAAAGACCCAATATGGAGGCCAAATGGCCAAAATATTGGGAAATATTAGAAAAAGATGGAGACAATTGGAAATTGCAGAGTTTGGAGAAAATGAAGGATAAGGTGCGAGACTGGTTACATTATGCTCAGATTAAAGAAGTTTTTAAAAATGACAAAAAGTTAGGGTTCCAGGTGGAGAAATCGAAGCTAGAAACAGAATTGTTAGAACCAAAGACCAAGGTACTATCTAGAATGTATAACTTGCTGTTAAAATGGAACACACAAGACGAAATGGTTAAATCGGCTATGATAAAATGGGCACAGGACATTGGGCATAACATTATGTTTGAGGACTGGGAAAGGTTGTGGACCACTGGGCTGAACTTCACCGCATGTAATGCTCTGAAGGAAAATGTAATGAAAATGATATATAGATGGTACATGACCCCAGTTAAACTTGCCAAAATATACCATTCGTCTGATAATAAATGTTGGAAATGTAAAGAAAATGAAGGAACGTTCTTTCACCTCTGGTGGACATGCCCTAAGGTGAAGGTCTTCTGGGAAATGATATATAATGAGCTGAAAAAGGTATTTAAGTATACCTTCACTAAGAAACCAGAGGCCTTCCTTCTGGGTATTGTCGGCCAGAAGGTGTTAAAGAAGGACCGAACATTCTTTATGTATGCAACAACGGCAGCAAGGATACTCATCGCAAAAAACTGGAAAACGCAAGATCTACCCACACTGGAAGAGTGGCAGATGCAACTGATGGACTATATGCAACTGGCCGAGATGACTGGCAGAATCCGTGACCTGGGAGAAGAGAAGATGGAGGAAGACTGGGAGAAATTCAAGAAGTATCTACAAAAACATTGTAATTTGGTTGAATGTTAAGAAGGATGCTAGATTATAAAAAATTGGCCACCACTAAATTAGATTTGAAATTTGATGATGAGACTAAAGAAAATATAAAATTTTTTGGAAGAAGTGCTAGATTATATTTGAATGAGTGGACATGAGATTGTAAACAAGTTGATAATTTGTTTGGAAAAAACTTTTAACGATGTAAATGGGAGCGGGAGACGCGAGGGAGTCCAAAGAAGTGATGAAATTATGTCTGTGATAGAAGTAAGATTGTTTATTATTTGTGCATTTATATTTAAAAACTTTAATAAATATTTATTAAAAAAAACAAAAACAAAAAAACAGTACTTGGTGATAACACAATCTTCCTAGCTTTACTGTGCTTACTTAACACTGTAGCGGGACAGAAAACCTTGGACCTGATTGAGTCCTAAGTAAATAAAATCAAATTTACCGGTAAATTCCAGTTCATCTATTTCAGCCTTTGAAGTCCCCCACCCACTGGAAAACAGTGCCTGTCAGGTCGGCATTGGAGCGACAGTAAGAGATATAGGGCAGGAAAAATTGGCAGTTCTCCAGACGGAAGAATGCAGAAAGTAGAATCCTCGAAGGATCAGTATTGGGAACCTGTTCTTTTAAACTTGTTCACACATGATCTAGAGTTCGGGGTGAGCAGCGAGGCAGCCAAGTTTTCTGGCGATACGAAATTGTTCTGGGTGGATAAAACAAAAAGGGACCGATGGGGAGCTTCAAAGAGACCTTTCCAAACTGAGCGGATGAGCAGTAAAATTCAGTAAAGCAAGCATCATAATATTAAATATCTTCATTTCACAAATATACTAATGGATTCTGAACTGGCCTTGAATTCCATGTTGGGAACCATGAGGAAAAGAGCTGAAAATAAAACTGCGGATATTGTAACGCTGTTATAAAAATCTACGGTGCGACTGCATTTGGAATACTATGTATGGTTCTGGTCACCTCAACTCAAAAAGGCTATCGCAGGTTCGGGAAAGGGCAAGCAACATCATCAGGGGGGTGGAGAACACCCCTGCCAGCCGAGGAAAAGCTTCAACATGCCAAGGTGAAACAGGATAGAAAACGTTTTCCTCCCTCTCTCATAAGTCTAGAAAGGGATGCGGGTTGCACTGTGGGTTAAACCACAGAGCCTAGGACTTGCCGATCAGAAGGTCGGCGGTTCAAATCCCTGCGATGGGGTGAGCTCCCGTTGCTCGGTCCCTGCTCCTGCCAACCTAGCAGTTTGAAAGCACGTCAAAGTGCAATAATAATAATAATAAATAATAAATTTTATTTATATCCCGCCCTCCCCAGCCGAAGCCGGGCTCAGGGCGGCTAACAACAATCAACAATCAAACAATCAGATATTCACACATTCTAAAAATATTACATTATAAAAATCAATTAAAATCAAATTAATGGCAACTAATTAAGCAAGATTCTAAGCAGGTTGCCAGAGGAGGGAGTCAGACTGCGCCCTGACCAAAGGCCTGGTGGAACAACTCTGTCTTGCAGGCCCTGCGGAAGGATGTCAGGTCCCGCAGGGCCCTAGTCTCTTGTGACAGAGCGTTCCACCAGATTGGAGCCGCAGCCGAGAAGGCCCTGGCTCTAGTTGAGGCCAGCCTAACCTCTCTGAGGCCTGGGACCTTGAGGATGTTAGTATTTGCAGACCGTAGGTTTCTCTGTGGGGCATACCAGGAGAGGCGGTCCCGTAGGTACGAGGGTCCTAGGCCGTATAGGGCTTTAAAGGTTAAAACCAGCACCTTAAACCTGATCCTGTACTCCACCCGGAGCCAGTGCAGCTGGTGTAGTACCGGTTGAATGTGATCTCGCAGCGAAGACCCCATAAGGAGTCTCGCCGAGGCATTCTGCACCCGCTGGAGTTTCTGGGTCAGTCTCAAGGGCAGCCCCACGTAGAGCGAGTTACAATAATCCAGTCTGGAGGTGACCGTCGCATGGATCACAGTGGCTAGGTCAGGGCGAGAGAGATAAGGGGCCAACTGCTTAGCTTGGCGGAGATGAAAAAATGCCGCCTATCTACCGCAAGTAGATAGATAGGTACCGCTCTGGCGGGAAGGTAAACGGCACTTCCGTGCGCTGCTCTGGTTCGTCAGAAGCGGCTTAGTCATGCTGGCCACGTGACCCGGAAGCTGTACACCGGCTCCCTCGGCCAATAAAGCGAGATGAGCGCCGCAACCCCAGAGTCGGCCACGTCTGGACCTAATGGTCAGGGGTCCCTTTACCTTTACCATAAGTCTAGAATTCATTGGAATATTCAGAAAGTCCTTCTTCATGCAACACGAACTATGGAACTGCCCCCCTCAAGAGATTGTGATGGCTGGCACGCTGAACACTGGAAGTTGATCTTTTCCTCGCAAAACAATCAATCAACAAAAAACGATCAAATTCAGAAGCCGGTCTTCCAGAGCGCTCTGCTTGCTGACCTGAAAGTCGCCGTCCTTCGAGCTTCAAAGGGAGACCGCACGGAATGGCTGAACGAGGATTCACGAGAAAGGTTTGATTGAATTTATCCAGCACTCAATCTAGCGCACGGCTCTGAAAGCGCACGCCACAATAAATCTGTTTGCCTTTCAAGGTGCCACAAGCTGAGTGTGCAAGTTCGTGTGTGTGTGCGCGCTTGTAATAAATCAACCTAGCCACACCTCTGAAACTTCTCTGCCACAGTGCAGAGAAAAGTTCTGCTTCTTTCTCCGTTTTTTGGCTGCAAAATGCAAACGTCTGTAGAAAAGAAACGTTCATCTTCTCCTACCACATACACGTGAACCGTATCAGTGTGGTCAGGGCCTGGTGAACTGCAACGAGCCCTAGTCACTCTTGGAACGAGAAGAGCGAAACTTAAACATTAATAAATTTCCAAAATGCCAGCCTCACTGTCCTTCCTTTATTTTAACTCAATGCACCGATGACACATAACATTTGGCCTTTCGTAATGACCTTAAGCAAACGAAGACATGCGTAAAACGCAACCAACTCCTTCATATTTGTATATTTTATAGGCTAAAATGTGGCACTTGTCAAACTCCAAGCTCGCTGGCCACCTCCTTCTTCCCACATTGGCTTACTGGGAGACTGGTTTCGAATGGAATGTTCACAAACATTCTAATCAAATATCCTTTATTAAGTACAGCGTTAGGTATTAGGTACAGCAAACCACACATTATCAAACAGACACCATATACAAATTGTGCAAAATAAGAGCTCAGCATAGCAGGGTTTGTCCCAATCAGATCTTTAACTCAAGAGAAAATCAATTTGCATAAATAATACAACACTACCACATCACCGATGAATTAAGAACCACTAAATCTCTTTATGGGATGCAGGTGGCACTGTGGGTTAACCACAGAGCCTAGGACTTGTGGATCGGAAGGTCGGCGGTTCAAATCCCCGCAACAGGGTGAGCTCCTGTTGCTCGGTCCCTGCTCCTGCCAACCTAGCAGTTCAAAAGCACGTCAAAGTGCAAGTAGATAAATAGGTACCGCTCCGGCGGGAAGGTAAACGGTGTTTCCGTGCGCTGCTCTGGTTCGCCAGAAGCGGCTTAGTCATGCTGGCCACATGACCCAAAAGCTGTACGCCGGCTCCCTCGGCCTATAGAGCGAGATGAACGCTGCAACCCCAGAGTCGGCCATGACTGGACCTAATGGTCAGGGGTCCCTTTACCTTTAAATCTCTTTATAATGGCCCAGTCTTTCTACATGGACAGCACTCAAAAATTCAGCCACTATTAAAGTAAATATTAAATAAGGGATATGAGTGGTTACATTGTGAAGAAATAATGGGAGGTCACATAAAAAAAGATTAAATAACATTCTACCTGCTTCAGAGAAGGGTGCCAGCAGAAGCACTGCAAGCAGATACAGTGGTACCTCAGGTTAAGTATTTAATTCGTTCCGGAAGTCCGTTCTTAACCTGAAATTGTTCTTAACCTGAAGCACCACTTTAGCTAATGGGGCCTCCCGCTTCTGCCGCACCGCCAGAGCCCGATTTCTGTTCTTATCCTGAAGCAAAGTTCTTAACCTGAAGCACTATTTCTGGGTTAGCAGAGTCTGTAACCTGAAGTGTATGTAACCCGAGGTACCACTGTACTGCTGCTTCTGTGAGGGAAGGGGGAAAGTCATTTTGGCTGGGAGAAACCTCACGCAGAACCTGGAAACAGGAGACCCTACACCCTTTCGCAAGACCAGAGCAGGGATGTGGTCCGAAGCAGGCAGAAAGACTGAACAGCGAGCGGTGGAGTGGGAAGGAAACGGGCGAGGTGCCCAGAGTGGTGAAGCAGGATGAAGAGCAGGAAGTTGGGGGAAGAATGGGCGGAGACAGAGGTCTGAAGGAAAGAGTGAATACTGAGCTGAAGGGGGGAATCAGGAATTGGACAGGTAAAATTTTGGAGGGTGGGAGAATATGAATGGGGGAACCAAGGAGGGAGGATGGGGAATTGCTGAGAGGGCTGCATGTTACATCCTGATTTGTGCTAACCAGCCTTTGCAGGACTGATTAGACAGTTTAATAAATGCAAGAGAGAGCCTTCATTTTAAATAACATTTTGTTCTCACTGGGATGCGGGTGGCGCTGTGGGTTAAACCACAGAGCCTAGGACTTGCCGATCAGAAGGTCGGCGCGACGGGGTGAGCTCCCGTTGCTCGGTCCCTGCTCCTGCCAACCTAGCAGTTTGAAAGCACGTCAAAGTGCAAGTAGATAAATAGGGACCGCTCCGGAGGGAAGGTAAAGGGCGTTTCTGTGTGCTGCTCTGGTTCGCCAGAAGCGGCTTAGTCATGCTGGCCACATGACCCAGAAGCTGTACGCCGGCTCCCTCGGCCAGTAAAGCGAGATGAGCGCCGCAACCCCAGAGTCATCCACAACTAAACCTAATGGTCAGGGGTCCCTTTAACTTTACCTTTGTTCTCACTGAAAGGCCGAGGGACGGAAACAATGTTCAGTAGAGGGCAACCGTTCTACTGGGCTCTTAAGGACAGAATCACAGAACTGCAAAGTTGGAAGAGACCACGAGAGCCATCTAGTCCAGGCCCCTACAATGCAGGAATCTTTTGCCCAACAAGAGACTCGAATCCATAACTCGAGTCTCATGCTCTACCACATGGGTAGGCAAACTAAGGCCCGGGGGCCGTATCCGGCCCAATCGCCTTCTCAATCCAGCCCATGGACGGTCTGGGAATCAGTGTGTTTTTACATGAGTAGAATGTGTGCTTTTATTTAGAATGCATCTCTGTGTTATTTGTGGGGCATAGGAATTCGTCTCCCCCCCCCCCCAAATATAGTCCGGCCCCACCACAAGGTCTGAGGAACAGTGTACTGGCCCCCTGCTGAAAAAGTTTGCTGACCCCTGCTCTACCAGCTGAGCAACTCTGAATATATAGGGTTGTTCTACTCAAGAGTGGACCTGTTGAACGTTCAACATTCCCAAGTTATTTATGCCTTCCAGGGCATTTTTTTCAGCCAGAACCCACAGGAACTCAGTTCCGGCCACCTCTCAAGGAGAACAAGGAGAGAACAAGAGAGGCTTTCATGGTGAGCTCTGGCGCCTTTTTTTCTAGGAAAAATAGCACCAGTGCCTTCTAATTTCAAAAGGTCTACTCGGGAGTAGAACTAATATTGGCCAGAGCACAGTTTAAAAAATCTTCTATTCAGATAACTTAGGTTGGTACATAGACATTTGAATTTCCCAGAAAATTCAATCAAGCGGAATGCAGTTTCAAATCAGGATTAGAAAAATATTTCAACTTCTTAGGCACAGCGCAAAAAGTTCTAGTGTCTGGACAACTTCCTAGGATTTCTCTAGCTCTGAGTGGGTCTCGCTTGCTACCCATCCTTAGAGAAAAGCTTTTGTAACACTTTGTCTGTACACTTTAAAAAAAAAAACTGGGGTGGTGTGTAATTTTTCCATTTTTGGAAACACAATAAAAAATTCTGCCCTTCCTCGCACCTGTTCCAACCACACACACACACACACACACACACACACACACACACATTTCCCAAAGCACTGAGAGACGCAGGAGACTCTGTCTGCCTCATACACCTTTATGGCACATGATCTATTTTGCGGTGCCAAGCAAGTCACATTGAACTCTTCCAAATTAATCCCTCTGGCAAACACAGCCTGCACAAAAGCGGCAGCCAGCTCCATTGCCTTCCCTTCCTCTCCATGCCAGCATCAAGTCCTGCAGCCCTGATGCAGTGGCAAAGCCCAGGTTGCTGCCGTCTCCCCATGCCAGTCCTTGAGCAAAGAAAGCTGTGCCAACGAAACACCCGCACTCAAAATCATTACGGAACGGCAACAACTTTAATCTCAAAGACCTTGCGCCCGGAGTCAGCTCTAAAGCCAGGGTCCAAACCTGGGCTCAGCTCTGAAAAAAAGGTGACCAGGCAGGTGTGCCTCTGAGCATATGCAGAGTACATTTCCAATGATCATGTAGATTTGAGAACTACACCTCTGGAGGAAGAGAAGGCAAGAACTAAATATTGGACCTTTTGGCTTTGACAACACCCCTCCCCTCCCGCTCCATCACATCTGGAGGGAGAGGGCAAAGTTGGCTTCTCGTCTTCCAGAATAGCAGCGAAGAGAATGAAAGCAGGCAGACAGCTACATCCCATGGGTCTGTGACCCAGCAATAGCATCTGTACCCCACAGCCAGTAAAGAAACATGCAATTCGCCTCTGAGATGCATAACAGAAGCCCATACAACAATTTGCTGTGCAGAAGACATGTTATTATTTTGCGATATCGCCTGCCCTCCTTTTTCATAACCAGACAAGCAGGCAGATTTTCTTCAAGGGGGGGGTGCTCCTGTTCCTCTCCATCACCTCATCTGGACCTGAGCTCCACTGGTTCTCCCACCCCCCACCCCACCCCCCCACCAAGATGAGAAGATGCCAGAAATTCTCACCTTGGTCCCACAGAGTATGTAAGTCTCTAACAGGGTTCTCCCTACAACCACTCGCCCCCCAATTTCCAATTTATTGAACTCCTCTTTTTAGAAATAGGCTTGCTGGATGCAGTGCCTGTCATTTTCTATGTATATATATTTATATATAAAATTTCGACCCAATCTTGGCATTCTGTTTCCTGGAATGAACAAACAACCGAAGCAGTGATTCACTTTGGCGACTTTCACACCTAACAGCTAGAGCTCTTTTTCCATCATGGAGCAGAATTTTCTGCTCTGAAATCACGGGAATGAACTAAGCCCATATAAATCGACGAACCACAAGTACCCGACTCCAGAGAAGGGGCATAAAGGAAGAAAACAATGGTGGGACATTAAAGCAGGTCGTAAGCAGAGCTGTGCCAGCTGGCATGAAGAAAGCGAGGAAGATTTAAGTGAGAAAAATTTAAGTCACCGGTCAAAGGGTCTCAGAGCTTCAGACACCCTGACATTCAACACCTTTCACATTCACACTGCACATTGAAAGCACATTCTTTCCCCCAAAATATCCTGGAGAATGCCGTTTGTTAAGGGTGCTGGGAATTGTAGCTCGGAGAAGGGTAAACTGCGGTTCCCAGAGGTTGTGCTCTTGTGGCACCGCTATTTTCTCTATCTACACCTGAGCTAGGGACGCGGGTGCTGCTGTGGGTTAAACCACAGAGCCTAGGACTTGCCGATCAGAAGGTCAGCGGTTCGAATCCCCGCGACAGGGTGAGCTCCCGTTGCTCGGTCCCTGCTCCTGCCAACCTAGCAGTTCGAAAGCACGTCAAAGTGTAAGTAGATAAATAGGTACCACTCCGGCGGGAAGGTAAATGGTGTTTCCATGCGCCGCTCTGGTTCGCCAGAAGCGGCTTAGTCATGCTGGCCCCATGACTCGGAAGCTGTACTCTGGCTTCCTTGGCCAGTAAAGCGAGATGAGCGCTTCAACCCCAGAGTCGGTCACGACTGGACCTAATGGTCAGGGGTCCCTTTACCTTTACCTTACACTTCAGCTCCCCAAAAGAGAGGGGCTGCGTCTCAGACACTCCCTGAGCCTCAAAGCCCTTCAAAACCCTAAGGATGTTAATGTTTAAGTTACATTTTATAAGAACTGTGATTTGTAAAACCGTTAAAAGGACATGCAATGAAATTCAACCAAGGGGAAGCGAGGAAGTCCCTTAACAATGTTCACAAGTGTTATTTTCAATAAGGCTATGATTTATGTTTGCTTGTCTTATAATGTTGTGAAAACCAATAAGAAAAAATTTCAAAAACAAAAACAAAACCCTAACTGCAGCTGGCGGGAATTCACTCTGCACGCGCTCAGAGGCGCTCTTTTTCCTTCGCGCCTCTTCCCCGGCTCCCAGCTGCCAGCAAATCCCAGAGGCTGAGCCTCGAAGGTAAAGGCTGAAACCAAAGCGGGACCCCCAAGAAAACGGGACCCCCCCCCCGTCCTTCCCACCGGTTGCTGACCAACCTGCAGCTCGCACCAGGCCACCTCGACGGTGGTCTCGGTGTCCAGCCCCTTGTAGACGGTCTTGAAGGAGCCGCGTCCGATCTCGATGTCGAACTTGAGGAAGCGGCCGTCGGGGGACGTGGCCACGGCGCGCGTCTCGGCCTCTTCGTTCTCCTCCTGCTCCCAGTGATCGCGCTCGGTGGGCGGCTGCGACGGCGCGGCCTCGCGGGGGCTCTCGCTGCCCGCGGATCCCGGCGCGGCAGGAGCGCAGGAGGGAGGCGGCGGCAGCAGCGGCGGCGGCGGCGGCGCGCCGGCCGGAGCTCCTACCGCCGCCTGCAGCTCCCGTCGGGGCGCGTCGGCGCCGTCGAAGCCCCTGAGCGCCGCCAGCTCAGCCGAGCTGCGGCGGCTGATCTTGTAGTTGGAGCCGCGGCGGCCGGACAGCCTGCGGCCGCGAAGGCGCGCGGCTTGGAGAGCCTCGTCGTCCACGCCGCAGCCGGCCGGCTCCGCCGCCCCGTCGGGCTGGGCCACGAGCGCTCCGGCGCCCGAGCCGGGATCGGGAGCCCGCAGCATGAGCATCGGACGGCGAGGCGAGCCGAGGCACCCGGGACGGAGAAGGAGCGCCTGCCGACTGAGCCCGTGCGCCCAGCTGCCGCTACGTGCGCTCCGGAGACGGGAGCCGCGGCACCGCCCCCTCCAGGCACCGTCCTGCCGCCGCCTCCCCGCCTCTCCTCCGCCCGCCCTCCGGCGCCTTCCTCCGCCCACCGCCGCCCCTCTCCCAAGGTAGGCACCCGGCAGCTCCCCGCAATCGCCCGACGGCGCCCCTCCCCAAGCTGCCCAGGACGCGCCGCCGTCCAACTCGCCACGCGCGCCACCCGCCACCTCGCCAGGCTCGCGCGTGGATGCTTCTGCACGCCCATCCTAGACAGGGAAAGTGGTGGCGACAGTGGCGTGGCGTGGGGGGTGCAGGGGGGGCCGGCCGCACCGGGCTCAACGTCTGGGGGTTAGGGTTAGGGGGCGCAAATCCACGGGTTAGGGGGCGCAAATTACTTGCCTTGCCCCGGGTGCTGACAACCCACGCTACGCCACTGGGTGGCGAGGTTTCTTTCTTTCTTTAAAAATAATAATTTTGATTAAGTTTCTTACAGATATAACACATATCACAACAAAAGAAAAACGGGGGGGGGGCGGAGAAAAAAGACAAGATCACAAATATAAACAAAAAAGAGAGAAAAAAGAAAGTACCGGTAAAGTGGCGGCGAGGTTTCCACGCGAGTTTGGGGGCTGGGCGCGCGGGGGAGGGCTGATTCTGGCCAGGGAAAGTGCTTGCTGCGCTCACGCAAAAAAACAAAACAAAAACAAAAACAAAAACAAAATAAATATCCAGGGCGCAAACATCCTCAAACCCCAGCCGCCTTTTGCAGACGCTCGAAGCGTCCCTATTTTCCAGGGAGAGTCCCAGATTTACAGAAGCCACCCCAGTTTTTTTATTTGATCCCCGAATGTCCCATTTTTCCATAGGGTATCTCTATTTTAATTATTCGAGAAATGTTGGCGGGCGTGGAGGTATGGGACCCCCGAGCCAAGGAGATAAGTAACAAGACAGCCTTTAGAAGACACCTGAAGGCAGCTCTGTATAGGGAACTGTTGAGGGCCAAGGGGGGGGGCAGCTTTGGGGGTGGGGGTTGCAGCAGAGGTCCTCTTCTCTGTATTCTGGACTGGGACTGGCACTGCCTAGCCGCCAGTCTTGGCGCACTGGATCCTTCTGGCTGCAGTTATAGCTTCAGAGCAAGCGGTGCTGTATGGGGTGGTCAGGCAGAGGCGAGGTTAGGGGGTAATGCAGGGCCAGATTTAGGTTTGATGAGGCCTTAAGCTCCTGAAGGTAATGGGGCCCTTTATATGTCCAGCTGTCCTTTGTCAACAACAAACTGTCACTGTTTTTGTGTTGAATACAGTCCGCTGAAACCCGAAAGTACCGGAACGGGTTACTTCCGGGTTTTGGCACTTACACATGCGCAGAGGTGCTAAATTGCGCTTTGCGCATGTGCAGAAGCGCTGAATCGCAACCCACGCATGCACAGATGTGCCGCTGCAGGTTGCAAACGTGCATCCCGCATGGAGCACGTTCGCGACCCGAGCGTCCACTGTATATGCTATAGGGTACTTTATGGACCTAATAGGTATCTAAAGCCATTTGCAACATGCAGAATGTAGGCACCCTATATATAGAAATGAGCAAACCAGTGATATTTTAGGGAGCAGGCTAGCAGGCGAGGCCCATTACTTACATCATAGGAGCCTACACAACACAAAACACTGTTGCTGTATGTCGGTTTTATTTGTTTTTTATCTTATATTTTGGAAATGTACAGCCAGGTGTTTTTTCCTTTAAATTTCATGGGGGCCCCCAAGAGAGTGGGACCCTAAGCTATAGCTTGTTTAGCTTGTACGTAAATCCGACACTGGCCCAGCAATGAGGTCACCCAGTGACACCCCAAATATTTAAAGTACACACGCCCTGCTCGCCCCCTGCCAATCTTGGAAAGTTTAGTTTGTTAAGGGTTCTGGAAGGGGTAAACTATTTTCCCCAGGATTTTTTTTTGGGGGGGGGGTAGCATTTGCACTTCAACTGTTTGGTGTACATGCATAACTGAGCAGAATGCTGCACTCAAATCTCCAAAATCACATTGCAAAATCTGTCTTTGCTGAATGCTGGAGAGCGTGACGTAGTATAAAGAAGAGAGTGTTTCTATTTTTTGTTTTTATTTTTTGCAGTTCAATCTTTATTGGTTTAAAATCAACACATTCACACACAACGGAAGCTTTGGAAAAGAAAAGAAAAGAAAAAAACACAATACATCTCCTACAAAAAAGAAGAAGAAATAGAACAATACATCAAAAATGCACAAAAAAAATTCCAGCCATCAACTTCCGACTTCCCTGATATGTGTTCTTTGTTTCCTTAATTACTTGTCTCTATTTTTTCAATAAACTTTATTAAATCTTGTTTGTAATCTTTATACCTTTTTCAATTCCGAGAGTTATTCAAAGCATTCTAAAGTTTTTATATGAGGACCCTGTTCTTTTAAATATTGTCTATGGATCTCCCATTCCCTTTAAAACTTTTGGGTTGGTCGATCTCTAATCTTTTCCGTCATGTATGCTAGTTCCAAGCATTTTTACTTGCCACTCCTCTTTTATCTCCTTCATCTTCCACCCCTTGGAATAGAGTGTTTCTGAGCATGAGCAGAGTGTGCTTCCCTTATTCCGCTGCCTTCATATATCCAGGATTGACAGGCTTCCAGACAGCTTGACCCCCATTTAGAATTGCCTCCATCCTTGTAAGGCTGGGATCTTAGGAATCTTCAGCCAGGAATGGGAGTCCCTCAATATTCTTTTGAAATCGGAGGCAGAGCTAATAGGCTGCTCAAGATCATACAGAAAGTTAGAGTGTGTTGAAATGCTTTTCGTTGCGAAGCAAAGTCCGAGATACACTTAGGTAAAGGTAAAGGGACCCCTGACCATTAGGGGCCAACTCTGGGGTTGCGGCGCTCATCTCGCTTTACTGGCCGAGGGAACCGGCGTACAGCTTCCAGGTCATGTGGCCAGCATGACTAAGCCGCTTCAGGCAAACCAGAGCAGCGCACGGAAACGCCGTTTACCTTCCCACCGGAGCAGTACCTATTTATCTACTTGCACTTTGACGTGCTTTCGAACTGCTAGGTTGGCAGGAGCAGGGACCGAGCAATGGGAGCTCACCCCGTTGCGGGGATTCGAACCGCCGACCTTCTGATCGGCAAGCCTAGGCTCTGTGGTTTACCCCACAGCGCCACCCGCGTCCCAGAAAGTTACAGAAAGTTAAAGAGTGTAGAAATGCTTATTGTTGCGAAGCAAAATCCGAGATACACTTAACTGGGAGTAAATCCTGCTGGTTTCTGGAGTAATGTGCATGGGGTCAAGTTGCAGAGATCCTAGGAACTTAAGGAGTTGCTAGTTTATAAAGTATTCGTTTCATTCATTTTTTGGTTACAAGTATCATTCATGTTCTGCTAAAATGGTATTATTTGTACAGTATAGTCTTATATATTCCTTAAATATTCTCCATTCTTCATATATTTTCTGTTTTAAAGCTCCTCTAACTCTATTATTTATACCCCACCCATCTGGCTGGGTTTCTCCAGCCACTCTGGGCGGCTCCCAACAGATTATTAGAAACACAATAAAACATCAGTCATTCCGTAAACAGGGTTGCCTTCAGATGTCTTCTAAAAGTCAGATAGTTGTTTATTTCCTTGACATCTGGTGGGAGGGTTTTCCATAGGGTGGGTGCCACCACTGAGAAGGCCCTCTGCCTGGCTCCCTGTAACCTCACTTCTTATAGAGTTGGAAGGGAACACCAAAGGTCATCTGGTCCAATCCCCTGCAATGCAGGAGCCTTTTGCGCAAAGTGGGGCTTGAACCCATGACCCTCATGCTCTACCGACTATGTTTGTTTGTTTGTTTTTAAAGTAAATAATAGGTGCAGGGCATCTTAATTGAATTGAGACACTGGGAGGAGATTTCTGCATTCCGAGACCAAGGAGAAGAGTTGGTGGAAGAAGAGTGGAAGAAATTTAAAGTTTATCTTCAGAAATATTGTAAAATTAAGGAATGTTAGAAAGATGTTGGGGAAAAAAATTATGTGGTTTTAGCAGAAAGGATATAAAGGATTACCCGTATGTAAAAATGAATTGGTGAAAGAGAGAAGGTAAAATTATAATATGTTAAGATAAATTATTAGGATAAAAACAAAGTTGGAAGGATTTGCTGGAATATTTAATTGAATTAGAATACAAAAATGGGAGGCGTGAGGAAGTCAAGGAAATAAGTGAATGTAAGTAAGCAAGTTAAAGGTTTGACTTGTTTTTTATTTCTGTTTTCTGTTTTCTGTTTTTTTATGATATGTATTGTTTTCTTTTTTTTCCTGTAACCTTTAAAATCTTAATAAAAATTTATTTTAAAAAAATATAATTAAAAAAAGAGATTTCTGCATTCCAAATCCAGAAAGGGGTGGAGGGCTGCTTTTGATCTGCTTTGAAGGGAATCTCTGTCCCAGGTGAGAATGGGGAGCTTTCCTTCCAATGCAATGAAACAAAAACCCTCCCATCTAGACCAGGACTGCAGCAGAAGGCGAAGGGTTAATGCTCCCTGCCAGCACTCCCAGTCTGGGTCCTCAAACTGCCAGTTACATCAAGCACACACACATAACAAGACAACCACCCATGGCCTGTTGTTAATTGTGTGGATGGTGGTCTCACATCCAGGAACCTTAAACTGACCCAGCCAATGACCTTGGTAAAGTTATGGAGCATTAAGAAGACATGAGTGCTCAACGGTCCACCTCCTTCTGGGCTGTGGCCAGGTCTCTGCTGGAGAGCTGCTCTCTCAGGCTCAGGAGGGGCAGGCAGAGGAATTCGGCTGGGCAGGAGAACATCAAAGACATGGAAAGGTCCACAAACGGAACAGGGAGGAGCAATAAATAGGGTATGTCTGCCACAGAGAAAGAGACAAAGCAGGAGAGAGAGAGAGAGAGAGAATTATATACCGTACAGTCATACCTCAGATTGAAGTAGCTTTGGGTTGAGCATGTCCTGAGTTGAATAGGATCCAAAGGGAGCAGTCTGATTGGTCCTAGAACAATAGGATTCAGAATGCAGCAGTCTGATTGGTCCACAGGAGCCACCCAATCCAGCTCCAGGTGGAAGGGAATCCACAACCTGATTGGCCTACAGGTGAATCCCAGAATTAGCCAATCACGTGGGGCCCATTGTGTAAATAATGTATATAAAGCAGACATTCTGGGGGGAACTTCCATTCCTCCTCACCGCTATGAGCTGAATAAAGAGCATGAAATCCACTCTCGACTCCGAGTATATTTCAAGGATGCAAACGGGGCTCCGGAACGGATCCCATTCGCATCCAGAGGTACCACTGTACATATATATTTTCTGAATTGAGAAGCCAGATGATTTCCTGTGTGATAACACTAGGAAGAAATAGCAAAAACAGACATTTGATGGGGTTCTCTATTTGATTTATTATTATGTTTGTATCTCACCTTCAAGGCATTCTGAAGGTTTCTCCCACCCACCATTTTATCCTCCCAAAACCCTTGCGAGGTAGGTTATGCTGAGAGACTGTGGCTGGTTCTAGGTCACCCAGTGAGCTGCATTCATGGCTGAGTGAGGGATTTGAACACTGGTCTCCAGGGTTCTAGTCTAGCCGCTATACGACACCAGTGTTTCTGTCTCGGTGGTGGGATTGGAAGTGTGGACCCAAGAGACTTAAAATGTGGAAACCTCCACATTTTGGAGATCGACAGAGGCAGATCTATTAGAGCCACCAGCTTTAAGCTAGAAGAAACCAACTGAGGGGTGAAAGGACTGGACTCTTGGGGTCAAACATTAAAATCTTCCCGATACAGGAATGCCTTCATATGTCTTCCAAATGTTGTGCAGTTCTTAAACTCCTTGACATCTGATGGGAGGGCATTCCATAGGGAATGTGCCATTACTGAGAAGGCCCTCTGCTTGGTTCCCTGTAACCTCACTTCTCGCAGTGAGGGAATTGCCAGAAGGCCCTTGGAGCTGGACCTCAGTGTCCAGGCTGAACGATGGGGGTGGAGATGCTCCTTCAGGTATACTGGGCCGAGGCCGTTTAGGGCTTAGAATGGTCAGCGCCAACACTTTGAATTGTGCTTGGAAATGTACTGGGAGCCAGTGTAGATCGTTTAGGGCTGGTGTTATATGGTTCCGGTGGCCGCTCCCAGTTACTAGTCTGGCAGCCGCATTCTGGATTAGTTGTAGTTTCCAAGTCAACTTCAAAGGTAGCCCCACGCAGAGCGCCTTGCAGTAGTCCAAGTGGGAGATAACCAGAGCATTCACCACTCTGGCGAGACAGTCTGCAGGCAGATAGGGTCTCAGCCTGCATACCAGATGGAGCTGGTAGACAGCTGTCCTGGACACAGAATTGACCTACGCCTTCACGGACAGCTGTGAGTTCAAAATGACCCCCAGGCTGAGCACCTGGCCCTTCAGGGTCACAGTTACTCCTGTGTCTGGGCTGAATGATGGGGGTGAAAACGCTCCTTCAAGTATACAGGCCAAGGCCATTTAGGGCTTAGAATGGTCAGCGCCAACACTTTGAATTGTGCTTGGAAATGTACTGGGAGCCAGTGTAGATCTTTTAGGGCCGGTGTTATATGGTTTCGGCGGCCGCTTCCAGTCACCAGTCTAGCTGCCTCATTGTGGATTAGTTGTAGTTTCAGTGTCACCTTCAAAGGTAGCCCCATGTAGAGTGCATTGCAGTAGTCCAAGCGGGAGATAATCAGAGCATGCACCACTCTGGCGAGACAGTGCACGGGCAGGTAGGGTCTCAGCCTGCGTACCAGAGGGAGCTGGTAGACAGCTGCCCTGGACACAGAATTGACCCGTGCCTTCATGGACAGCTGTGAGTTCAAAATGACCCCCAGACTGTTCACCTGGCCCTTCAGTGGCACAGTTACTCCAGTGTTCGGGCTGAACGATGGGGGTGAAGACGCTCCTTCAAGTATACAGGCCAAGGCCATTTAGGGCTTACAGTGGTACCTCAGGTTACATACGCTCAGGCTACAGACTCTGCTAACCCAGAAATATCACCTCGAGTTAAGAACTTTGCTTCAGGATGAGAACAGAAATCGCATGCCGGTGGCGCAGCAGCAGCGGGAGGCCCCATTAGTTAAAGTGGTGCTTCAGGTTAAGAACAGTTTCAGGTTAAGAACAGACATCTGGAATGAATAAAGTTCTTAACCCAAGGTACCACTGTATAATGGTCAGCGCCAACACTTTGAACTGTGCTTGGAAATGTACTGGGAGCCAGTGTAGATCTTTTAGGGCTGGTGTTATATGGTTTTGGCGGCCGCTCCCAGTCACCAGTCTGGCAGCCACATTCTGGATTAGTTGTAGTTTCCAAGTCACCTTCAAAGGTAGCCCCATGTCGAGCGCATTGCAGTAGTCCAAGCGAGAGATAACCAGAGCATGTACCATGCTTGTGAGACAGTGCTCAGACAGGTAGGGTCTCAATTGCCATACCAAAGGGAGCTGCCCTGGACACAGGATTCACCTGGGCCTTCACGGACAGCTGTGAGTCCAAAATGACCCCCAGGCTGTGCACCTGGTCCTTCAGGGGCACAGGTACTCCATTAAGGACCAGGGAATCCTCCACCCACACCTGCCTGCCCCCTGCCCCTGCCCCCATAACCAGAGCATGCTTAACTAGTTTATCTGCCCCGAATCTTCCAACAGAGTTTTAGGGTTATGAGAGATGGAGGAAAAACTTTCCCCCACCCACCCTCCCCATGCCGGGCATACTTTGACAAACTTCTATCATGTAAACATAAAGTCACAAATCCTGTAGACCTTTCCTGATAGAGGAAAGCTCTCTATTCAGGAGATCAAGCCAATCCCTATCGAGCTCTGCTATCTGGTCTTGTTTTAATTTCCATTTGCCGTGGTAAGAAATGACGCACGTAAGGCGAAAATACACAGAGGTGCCCCATCTAACCATAACCACGGGTTTCCAGACAGCATCGAGGTGGCAGGTGCTGTTTTTGACCCAGCCCTCTTTGCACCTTACGAGTCCTTGCTGGTTCCAAACAAAGAAGTTAGAGGCCCGCCTCGTAGGACTGGCGCTAATCCCTTTTGGCCCGAAGACAGGCAACAAGAGGCTTTTTTGTCACCGTGGGTAGCTTTTCTCAGTTTGTTTAAACTCCTCCGTGGAACTGTTTACACAAAATACACGGCGGCTATGGCTGCGATTAATTCCCTTTCTTCTCCCTGAGGTCAGCTTGTTTCTATTCCACGATAAAGAGGAGGGAAGGACTGATGGCTTTGCTCTGTTCTTCTGACTCTCCAAGTTTCCTCAAGCAGCAGGCGCAATTCATTTCACATTTCCCCCTGGGCACTGACGCACATGTGCAGGAAAGATGCTGCAAGGTAACACAAGAGTTTCATTGCGGTGGGGAGGGAATTTAGAGGTGTTGGCACTCAAGCCCGCAACTCACCGCTGCAAGAAAACCTGTCCCTTAATCCCCAAACGCATGTGAGGCTGGCTCTTTTTTGTAGCATAAAAGGAAGTGCTCTCTGTTCATGTTCAGAGGAACACTCGTCTTGACTCGGATGCTTGAGGACTGAGCCCTGAGACTGACAACTGGTTCTCAGATTAAGCCTTGGAAAAAAATCCCTTTGAAATTTGAAAAATATGTGACACATATTCAAAGGCGCCTTTGCTCTCAGCTCAAACAAGATTTCTGCATTTTAAGTTCATTGAACCATCCAGCCTTGAAATGCCAGTGCAAGCTTTTGAGGAAGTGTCCTGTGTGACTTTGAAGCCTGCAGCAATTCCAGAAGAGCAGCCATGTTAGCTGCTGTAGCAAAAAAACCCACCCTGATTATGCTCTCAGTGTATGTTAGACTGTGTACACACTGTACATTTGAAGCACATTTAAAACATGCACATGAGAATCCTGTGGACTGTGATTGATCCGTCACTGAACTTCAGTTCCCAGCACCCTTAGGTGTCACTTGAACAAACACTCAGCCATAACTGACAGATCCTCATTGCTATGGCAAGTCAATGAGGTGATAACAAGTCTTTCAAGTCTGTTTGGGACAGATCGACTTTGCAACCTGGTGCCCTCTACATAGTTTAGACTACAACTCCCATCAGCTCCAGCCAGCATGGCCAACCTTAAGAGATGAGAGGAGTTGCACTCCAAAACATCTTGTGTGCACTAAGTTGCATGCAGCTGGCACAGAGGAAAGCAGAGAATGAGGGGAGAGACTCGAGCAGAGAATCTGGGCTCTTCTTTTATGAGTTTCCTCTTTCATGTCAGCTGCTTCTTTGCGAGATTGTTTGCACTTCTAATTGAAAACGAAAGGTTGCATTGCAGCTGGCAGAAGTGCTCACTGTTTTTCCCAAGCTGAACCTATACAATCAGGGATGGAAAGTCAGTGTTTTGTAACAAGACCGAGGAGGCTAGGGTTCGAATCCCAACACAGCCATGAAGCTCACTGGGCCAGTCTTTGTCTCTCAGCCTAAACTACCTCACAGGGTTCTTGGGAGGGTAAAATAGAGAATGCGGGAACCAACAAAACATATCTCTCCTGTATCGGCCTCTGCAACCTCAGCAGGCGTTGTGATTCTCCAACAGTTTGACTTCACCCGCAAAAGAGCGATCCAAGACAGACAGATGCCAAAAAACAAGAAGTGTAAGAAATAAAATAAATCAAGAAGCAACACTGAGTTCAATGGAGTTTTATTCCATGAAATGAGGCACCAGATAGCAGTTTTCCGGATGCATATACAGTGGTACCTCGGGTTAAGAACTTAATTCGTTCTGAAGGTCCGTTGTTAACCTGAAACTGTTCTTAACCTGAGGTACCACTTTAGCTAATGGGGTCTCCCGCTGCCGCCATGTGATTTCTGTTCTCATCCTGAGGTAAAGTTCTTAACCCGAGGTACTACTTCTGGGTTAGCGGAGTCTGTAACCTGAAGAGTCTGTAACCCGAGGTACCACAGTAAATTGGGTGCTGTGCTATGTACTGGTACTCTTTTGGAGAGTGTGTTTCTGTAAGACTGCATTTTTGGCCTCTTCTTGGACACCTGGCTAAAGGGAGAGTCTTGTTGAGCTCCTGCGCTTCACATTACACAACCACGCTCCTGCTCTCAGCTCTTTTTACTTATACCCAGTGGCGTAGCGTGGGGGGTGCAGGGGGGGCCGGCCACACCGGGCGCAACATCTGGGGGGGGCGCGCTCGCCGCCTCCGGAGTCGCCGAAAAGCCTCAGGCGCAGGCTGTAGCAGAGCCCCATGTCTCACGGAACCGACAAGCTGTGCGCGCGTCAGGGCTGAAGGTGTCCGGCAGGCAGCGGCTCTCAGCGCTCGCCACGTCCCCACGCGTCAGAGCCGCGGAGGGCGCGCCAGGCAGTCCCTCCTCACAGCCCCGCCGCTGCTGCTGCAGATGCTGGGCCACGTTGCATTTTCCTCGCCTCTCTGCCCTCCTCCTCCGGGCAAGCGCTGTCGTTTGGGCAGCAGCGCCAGTGGCAACTCGCCTTAGATCACCTGACACGGACCCGCCGCCGCCGTGGCTACCTTACCGTAAATACCCCAGCCCAGGCAGCAGCAAGAAGAAGCTGGCAGCGGCGGCAGGTTAGGGGTTAGGGGCGCAAATTACTTGCCTTGCCCCGGGTTAGGGGGCACAAATTACTTGCCTTGCCCCGGGGCTGACAACCCACGCTACGCCGCTGCTTATACCTACTGGACCTTCTGATATTTTCATAAGAAGAGCCTTCCTGATCTGGACAAAAGGCCAACATTTCACAGTGGCCAAATCAGGTGCCTATAGGACTCCCAAGGAGTGTGTTTTAAGGATCTATGAACTGTCCCGTCAGTGCTGTTTTTTCTCTGTCACAGATTCTCTTTCCCTTCCTTTCTATGGCTCACCAGGGAGACGGCTGGTAAGACCAGAAGAGGAAGAATATTTCCCTCTCCAAGCACCGTATTTTTCACTCTATAAGACGCACCAGACCACAAGACGCACCTAGTTTTTGGAGGAGGAAAACAAGAAAAAAAAATATTCTGAATCTCAGAAGCCAGAACAGCAAGAGGGATCGCTGCACAGTGAAAGCAGCAATCCCTCTTGCTGTTCTGGCTTCTGGGATAGCTGTGCAGCCTGCATTCACCCCATAAGATGCACACACATTTCCCCTTACTTTTTAGGAGGGGAAAAGTGAGTCTTATACAGCAAAAAATACGGTAATTGCTTGTCCATAGCTACAGCTTTCAAGAAATACTGGTGATCTGGCTATTTATGAGCTGTAGATCTGCAACACAAACAGACAAGGAGGCCTTGTAAGAGTGGGGGGAAACAGCAAAGAGAACTTCGCACCTGTACCTGTCTCCCTTGCTAGGTGCGGCTGTCCAGTTTCCAGGTGGGGCTTTTGGAAAAAGGAATGGGAAAACCAGCAATTTCCTCATAAACCTCATACAGAAGCCTCATAAACCAATCACAATTGTTTGTTGCCCTTCTGCCAAGCTCAAAAGTCAGTCGATTGGATTCAGAGGCTAGGGCTACAGTCCTCGTCCCACTTACTTGGGAGTAAGTCCCATTGAACTCCGTAGGACTTACTTCTGAGTAGACATGGTTAGGATTGCCCTTTTAGTCAGGCTCATTTGAATCAATGGGATTGAAGTTAGCCACTGTGACAAAAGTTCGAATAATTTCAGTGGGTCTGTCCTATGCATGGTGTGGTCTGAAATCCTAACCTCATTTACCTGGGTGCAAGCCCCACCAAAGCCAATTGGACTTCTCAGCAGACGTGGCAAGTCTTGATCCAAACCTGTGTGTAGTTAAGAATCTCTGAATTGCGAGCATCGGATATGTTTCACTTGAATATGATCATCTTAAAAAATATATAATCAGAAGCCTTTTCTCATTTGTTCTGAGTGCTGTCCTCAAACAGACTTTACATTACTGTTTGCCCCCTTTAAGCATTGTAGGTTATTGCACATGCTATATCTTTAAAGTACATTCAAAACACTTTAATCCCTCAAAGAATTCTGGGTCATTGCAGATTACCTCCTCATTGTCTTAAAATTCCCAGCAACCTTTTAACCTTTGCGCTTTAAAGTTACAGTGTGGGGCCAATTATGCAGCTGCCCATCTGCCTATAAAGTGTGTGTGTGAAAGTTTGGGTGGTACTTACTCAGAGGAGACCCGCTGAAAATAATAGACCTAACTTAGGGTATGTTCACAACATACCCTCCAACATTTCTCCAATGAAAATAGGGATGTCCTATTCAATAATATTAATACTATTTATACCCCACATACATTACTGGATTGCCCCAGCTACTCTAGGCAGCTTCCAACGGATATAAAAACACAATAAAACATTTTTTAAAAATCCCTATACAGTGCTGCCTTCAGATGTCTTCTAAAAAAGTTGTATAGTTACTTATCTCCTTGGCTCAGGGTTGCAAAACTCCATACCCTCCAACATTTCTCTGATGAAAATAAGGACGTCCTGAGGAAAAGCGGGACATTCCGGGATCAAATCAGAAACTGCGATGGCTTCTGTAAATCTGGAATTGTCCCTGGAAAGCAGGGACACTTGGAGGGTCTGTCACAGCAGTGGCTCAAAGCAGAGTGAGGCCATTTTCCTCCAATGCTTTTCAACTCGCATTTGCACAGTTCTGTACACCTCCATGAAGCTGCCGCCTGCCCATGTGCGTTTTTCTGCGCATGCGTGACAGCTGCCTCAAATGAACGCATTGCTTTTAAATGCTGGTGAACGAGGCTTAAGTTTTCTAGCAGTCCAGCTCCAATATTACAGCTTGGCTGGGCAGGCAGATTAAAGACGCCAAATGCAGCAATGACTTCTGGGAAATAGGGCAGGTTTTGCTTTCTCCATGTGGCTCATGTTTATCTAAAAAGTAGACCCCCCTCCCCACCTCCCCAGATTTATAGATAAACTGGTAAGTACATGTTTAAGAAACATGCACAGTCAAGTGCAGCTCAGAAGAGGTCCCCAACCGACAGAAACCCAGAGAAGTACAAGGATGATAGTAATCTTTCTTTTTTTAAAAAAAACCAGCACTCTGGAAATGTTGAGTGAACAGAAATAGATGAGAAGGGGGTGTCAGCCACGGATTCTTTTAAAAACCAGAGGCTATATTCCAAAAAGGAAGTTCTCTTTCTTTGAATGGAAACAACAACAACAACAACAACAACAACAACAACAACAATTTATTCATACCCCACCAATCTGGTCACACAGCTCCAACAAAATATAAAAATACAATAGTTTATTAAACATTAAAAGGTTCCCTAAACAGGGCTGCCTTCAGATGTCTTCTAAAAGTCTGGTAGTCAGTGGCGTAGCGTGGGGGGTGCGGGGGGGCCAGCCGCACTGGGCGCAACATCGGGGGGGGGGGGTGCGCTCACGCTCGCAGCTCTCTGCCCCTACCTGGCTCACTCACTCTCTCTCACTGCTGTGCGAATCCGATCCGAGCCGCCGGGTCGCCGCCCACTGTGGAGGGGGGGTGCCAGGCGTGCGGGTTAGGGGGCGCAAATTACTTGCCTTGCCCCGGGTGCTGACAACCCACGCTACGCCACTGCTGGTAGTTGTTCTCTTTGACATCTGGTGGGAGGGCGTTCCACAGGGCGGGTGCCACTACCGAGAAGGCCCTCTGCCTGGTTCCCTGTAACCTCACTTCTCGCAATGAGGGAACCGCCAGAAGGCCCTTGGAGCTGGAATCCCCAGAATGATTCCCTAGAATCAGAGAATTGGAAAGGACCACAAGGGTCATCCAGCCCAAACCCTTGCAATGTAGGAATGTTTTTGCCCAACGTGGGACTCATGTCTATGGACTGTGATCTTTCACCCCTTGCATTTTGGATTAGGAGGCTCGGCTCCAGGTAAGACAGTGTGGCTTTGAGGCAGGGAGCTTTCTCAAACATTTTTGCCCTTTGTTCTCTCAGAGATCACTTTTAAAAAGGAGAAAGAAAGAAAGAAAGAAAGAAAGAAAGAAAGAAAGAAAGAAAGTAAAAAAGAAAGGAAGGTGAGGACAATATCTCTGGAAAGCCTGCTTTGTAAAAGACAATGGACAATGGGTCCAGCAGAGATTTTGCGGCTTCTTAGGGCATGACAATAGGGACAAAACACCCCGCTGAACTTTACATTCTGCCTGTTTGCAGGAGCTAGGCTTCTATTCATTGGAAGCTACACATTTAGTTATTTATCTTTAAAGCGAGCTATGCTCACGCTTCAGATGAGGACTTCAAAAGCTCACATGCTTAGAACTCATTAACATTGGCAGAGCCCAACGGGCGTTTTTCACGTTTTGTTCTAGGGAACCCTGAACCATTAAAGACTTTTCCAGTTGACAAATAGATGATTCTTGAAGGGCATTAGCGCTGGCGGCAGCTGCAGAGAGACTTCCCTGAAAGACACCCCTTGCTTACTGTCACCACCGCAGTGTTGCGGCAAGGAAGTGCTTTCCGTTCACAGAGGGCAACAGGTGTCAAATGAGTACACACCTGATCAGGAGTCGCCCAAAGCAAAGTTTGGATGGCCACCTGTCATGTATGATCTGGTTGAGATTCCTGCATTTCAGGGGGTGGACTAGAGATCCCTCGGGGATCCCTGTCAACTCTACAATTCTATGATCCTGTTGTATGAAAATCTCTGCTACCAACGGATTCCTCCGCAGTCGGGACTGGCCTAAGCGGGATTCTGGAGAGCTATGATCAGATCCCCTGGCTCTTTGTTATTATTGTTGTTGTTGTTGTTTAGTTGTTTAGTCATGTCCGACTCTTCGTGACCCCATGGACCAGAGCACGCCAGGCACTCCTGTCTTCCACTGCCTCCCGCAGTTTGGTCAAACTCATGCTGGTAGCTTCGAGAACACTGTCCAACCATCTCGTCCTCTGTTGTCCCCTTCTCCTTGTGCCCTCCATCTTTCCCAACATCAGGGTCTTTTCCAGGGAGTCTTCTCTTCTCATGAAGTGGCCAAAGTATTGGAGCCTCAGCTTCACGATCTGTCCTTCCCGTGAGCACTCAGGGCTGATTTCCTTCAGAATGGATAGGTTTGATCTTCTTGCGGTCCATGGGACTCTCAAGAGTCTCCTCCAGCACCATAATTCAAAAGCATCAATTCTTCAGCGATCAGCCTTCTTTATGGTCCAGCTCTCACTTCCATACATCATTACTGGGAAAACCAGAGCTTTAACTATATGGACCTTTGTTAGCAAGGTGATGTCTATGCTTTTTAAGATGCTGTCTAGGTTTGTCATTGCTTTTCTCCCAAGAAGCAGGCGTCGTTTAATTTCGTGACTGCTGTCACCATCTTAATTTCATGACTGCTGTCACCTGGCTCTTTGGAAATAGCAAATAGCAGCTGGTGGAGGAAGAGATGTGGACTGGACCACGGCCACGACAGGGAGGCTTTAAGTTTAACCCTAGAGCAGGCTTCCTCAACCTCGGCCCTCCATATGTTTTCGGCCTACAACTCCCATGATCCCTAGCTAGCAGGACCGGTGGGCAGGAATGATGGGATTTGTAGTCTCAAAAACATCTGGAGGGCTGAGGTTGAGGAAGCCTGTCCTAGAGACAGAGAACCTGTAAACACACCAGATATTGATGTACTACAACTCCCATCATCCCTGACCCTTGGCCATGCTGGCTGGGGATGAGTCCAGCAATATCTAAAGAGCCACGGGTTCCCCACCTTCGCATTAGGGGAAAGCAAATAGCAGTTGTGGGGAAATAATGAGGGAAAACAATATGGGGAGGAAGAATTTAAACCCTCCTACAGCGCCATGGTCCAAATCGCCTCCCCTGCAGCTGCTACTGGTGAAAATTCAAAGAGACTAGAAATCTGGTCATGGATCGCCAATGTTTTGCTTCAAATTCCTTCAGGAACGGCTGTCTTCATCCATTTTGTATTTCTGTATGCCTTGCTTGTGCTCTGTCTCTCTCTCTCCCCCCCCCCTTCCTCCTGACGAAGATGCCAGAAGCCCACAGGCAGCAGAAAAACAGGTTCCCTCTCCTCGTTCTGATGCTATTCAAGCGATCAAACCGCAAAACTGAACAGGAGCAGATCTGTTTGAAGTGCAGAGGCAGCCTGGAGGCAGCTGGCCCAGCCCAGCCCAGCCTCATGGAAGTTGAGAGGGCCTCTTTGGCGGCTCAGATGGGGTAGTGGAATGATGACGTGATCAGGTGGGACGAACGTCCGTCGTCCGTCTCCTCTTTCCCTGGAGAAGACCTGGTGGTCATCTTGACTGATGAGATACCTCCTGGGCCTAAATTTGAGCTCAGGTCTGGAACTACAGCTTCCAACCACAAGGTCTTAGAAGATGTGGCCTGAGGGGAAAGCTGAGGACGTTTGACACCACGTGAAGAACACCTTTCCTTCCGGTCAAATTAAGGCTGCAGAAACACACTAGCCCATTTGTAGCAGAGAACCTGTTATGTATTCAGTGGTCTGTGTTTGCCTGAGCTTGAGTCTGGTCTAAGGATTCTGAGCTCCTCTGTTCTGATTCGATACATGATGTCCAATCACAGAACATTTCAGGATTCAGGCCTCTGCTATTGGCCCTTGAACTCTGAGTCGTGATTCGTGGCTTGGAAGTTTAGACAGCCAATCACGTTGGGAGTGGGAGTGGTCCGGGCTTTCAGGAATGTATATAAGCAGTTTCTTTGCCCCTGTTTCCCAGTTATGTAGTTCAATAAAGGTTCTTACTGTTATCACTGTGTCTTGCCTTGTGGGAACCCACCTACACTTCAGAACCTACGCCACACTCCCATTGTTTTTTGATTGAGATGAGGGGGTTTGTGGAATTTTCGAGTAGTATTTTGTGTCTTGTGCATACCATCCCCTTGCCATGTCCCTCAGGAAAAGGTTTTTTGAAGGCGGTCAAACTCAACGTCTCACATCGAATAGAACTGATCTGAAGAAAAGACTTTATGATCTAAGAACAGAGATGTTGTATGCACTTTTGTAACCCAAGAAAATCTTTAATAAAAACAATTTTTTAAAAAGGAAGAAAGAAATATCCTTTTCCTCAGTTCAGAATCGTTCATGCCCAAGGCTTTTTTCAGCTGGAACTTACCGGAACTCAGTTCCGGCACCTCTCTTTTAAGGGGGTGCCATGGCCATTATAAGAGAACAAGGGAGGTGTTCGTGGTGAGTTTTGGCACCTCTTTTTCCAAAAAAAATAGCACTGAAATCATGCTCGTTCTTAACATGCTGCTTGGTCTAGGCTGATCCTCGATCCTGGTATCCCACAAGGGAGGGTGGGTTTACTTGATACACGTTAGAAAAACCCTCCCCTTGATTATGCGATTCACATTTTTTCTTTCCTGCAAATGGACACACCGGAGGGGGGGGGGATGCTGAATCACTCTGCGACAAATTTTTACTTTCAAAATGAAACCAGTTTCTCAAGAAGTGTTTGAGAAAGATCTAGGTTGTGTGTGGGCCACGAAGGGGTGGGGGAAGTGTTGTACAGTGGTACCTCGGGTTAAGAATTTAATTCGTTCCGGAGGTCCGTTCTTAACCTGAAACTGTTCTTAACCTGAGGTACCAATTTAGGTAAAGGGGCCTCCTGCTGCCGCCGCACAATTTCTGTTCTCCTCCTGAAGCAAAGTTCTTAACCCAAGGTACTATTTCTGGGTTAGCAGAGTCTGTAACCTGAAGCATCTGTAACCTGAGGTACCACTGTACTCGGTCCCGGAAGAAAATGCAATGTGCACAGCAGCCTGACATGGTCCATTTCCACGTAGATGGGATTAAGGCCTTACACAGGGACCTGTTCTTTTATAGCAAACAACCCCAAGGATGTTTCTGCTCAGTTTGCAGAACGCTAAAAGCTGCCTCCCTCTCAGTTACTCAGGACTTAACTTCCGAAAACAGAGATAAGCTTCGGTCAGGGACCCCGGCCTCTGACTCACTGGCTGGGCCCACACTCCCATTTACTCTGCACAGTGGTGTAGTGTGTTTTCATGGTGCCAGGGGGCAGGGCACGGAGGGCAAACAGAGCCGGCCATGTGCCAGTCCAGCCCTCACCGCCACCATTGCTGGTGAGACACCAGTCCCAAGCTGCTTTGGGAGGGTGGCATGGGAAGGTTGCATAGCTGTCAACTGTCCCTTATTTGGCGGGAAACTCCCTTATCCCAGCACCATGTCCCGCTGCTGTCCCTTATTAATGATGTCCCTTAAATTTCCCGGGTTTCAAAGGAAGCAGCTCCTCTCCCTCCCTCCCTGCCGGCCAGGGAGGAGGGAGGCTCCAACTGTGTTGCTTGGCTGCGTTGCTCACCCAATAAGGAGTCTAAGAACGACTGGGGGGTGGAGCTTGCATGCCTTGTGCCGATCAAATCAGCCACGTTGCCTGGGGACTCGCCTTTGCTCAGCGCTTCCCAGCAGAGAGGTGATGGTGGTTTTCCTTGCTGCATCCCCTTTGCCGGGTTGCTGCGCTGTGGGAACCACCGCTTGAGGCTTCGTTTGGCTGCTGTTTGACTAAAATCCCTTATTTTGGCTGCTGATCCCTTATTTACGAGGCTGCTGGTCCCTTATTTTCAAATCTAAGTTGACAGCTATGGAAGGATGCCACACGCCCTTCGAGCACTGTTCCACAGCATTTGATATTTTCATTTACATACATTCATTCGAAATAAGATGTACTCTTTTTCGTTACTGTTTGTATTATAGTTTATAATTTTTGTAAAGTGATATGTCATGAAGGTCATTATCTGTAAAATTTTATTTTCAGTTTATGAAGCAATTCTATATCCTCCCACCAAGCTGACAAAGAATTCTATGAAACAGTAGTCAATATCCAGAATCACTGTTCAGTGTTGGTCATAATATTTGCTGAAGACACAAAGCTTCACAGCTTGTCTCTCATTGCACAAAGTTTGGTACTTTGCTTCATTTAAAGATTTTCAGAGACTTTAAGACTAAAGATTTCATTTTGTACTTGTTATGGTTTGAAGGAATTCTATAAAGATAGTATATTACGTATGTCATCGTGTTGCCTGGACATTGCTGACGTTCTCTTTGCAACACAGGGGTTTGTTTGTTTGTTTGTTTACTTCTTGATGCGCCCTTCAATGCCAGCCTTGCCCTCCAGGGGCTGGGATCAAAGAGTGCCTGGCTATGGCATCCTTGTCATGCCACCCTCCTCGAACCTGCCTGGTCAGATCCCAGTGGCGCAGGGCTGGCTCAGGGAGGGCAACATGAGTATTGCATACCCCCATGAAAAATATGCCTGGGGTGTGTATAAGACAAGTAGAAATACCTGCTGGAAATGTAAAGAAAAAGAAGGTACCTTTTATTATATATGCTGGTCGTGTAAGGTAATAAAAGCATTCTGGGAAACGATATATAATGAATTGAAAAAATGTTTAAAATAACTTTTATTAATAAAAACCAAAAGCCTTTTTATTAGGAATTGTTGGTACAGAGATCCCAAAGGAGCAGAAAATACTTTTTATGTATGCTACTAGCCCAGAAATGGAAAGAAGATAAGGAATGGGAAGAAGAGAGGAATGGCAAACTAAGCTGATGGACTATGCCGAAATGGCAAAACTGACTGGTAAGCTTAGGAACCAAGAGGACAAAAACTTAAAGAATAGGAAAAATTTATAATCTATTTAAAGGTAAAGGGACCCCTGACCATTAGGTCCAGTCGTGAACGACGGTGCTCATCTTGCTTTATTGGCCGAGGGAGCCGGCGTACAGCTTCCGGGTCATGTGGCCAACATGACTGAGCCGCTTCTGGTGAAACCAGAGCAGCGCACGGAAACGCCATTTACCTTCCCGCTGGAGCGGTACCTATTTATCTACTTGCACTTTGATGTGCTTTCGAACTGCTTGGTTGGCAGGAGCAGGGACTGAGCGACGGGAGCTCACCCCGTCACGGTGATTCGAACCACCGACCTTCTGATCTGCAAGTCCTGGGCTCTGTGGTTTAACCCACAGCGCCACTCGCATCCCACAGCACCACCCACGTCCCTATTTATCTATTTATCTATTTAGGAGACCACTATAAGCAGATGAAAACATTAGCAGGATTTTAATAACACTTGTAAAGTAACAGTTACTACAGACAATGTGGAGAAATACGAAATAATATGCAGCTGAAAATGTTGACAGTAAGACCCATGAAGTGGATGGTGGGAAGTCTCGAGATTCAGAGAAATCTCTAAAGGTAGATATATGTATTTGGCATTGTTATAACTTTACACTTGTAAAATCAAATAAAAATCATTAAAAAAAAAAATGCCTTGGGTGATCACCCCGGCCGCCCCCACCCATGCTATGCCCCTGACTCCAGGCCGCCCCCGCCACTGGTGTGAAAAGCGCTGTACATCTGACACAATCCACATGCACCCTGTCACTTCTTGTGAAATGCTGTGTTTCGATGTGATTCCTCCCAAACCATCTCCGCTCCAAACTGAGAAACCCAGCTGGGTTTTCAGCTGGTGACGTGCACACAGCCTCGGGGCGCTGAGCCTGTTCGCAGTGATGATTTGTGAGCAGGGCCGTCTTTAGCAGATTCGGCGCCGGGGTGCAAATATCCCAAATTACCATGGATAGTGGGGGGTGGGTGACGCTGCACACTGCCAGCGATGGGGGGGGGGCGTGCAACTCTCCCCCATGCTGCTGTGGGAGAGCAAATCCCGCAGAGGCTTGGGAGGGAAGTTGCACGCCCGCCAGCCATATGGTTGACGGGCACAGTTAGCGGGCGTGCAGGGAAAGGGGAGGCCGCCGGCAAAGACACACAGTTCCCCCACTCGCTGGGGGGCCCCTGAGAGGCCGGCGCCCTTGTGCTGGGCCTGGGGGTTAACCCGGGCAACGTGGTCCAGGTCTGCTCCCGAATCCAAGGATTCCGCAAGGAGTCAGTCCGACAGGGACGAGGCAGGACACAAGGCAAGGTCAGGCACAGGGTCTCAGGCAGGTTGTGAGGAGATTTCACCCCTCCCATATCCAAGAATCTCCTGACGAGTCTGCTGATTCTCCAAAGAGGAGGAGCAGTGTTCTGCTTTCTACTTATTCAGCTCCAGCACCAAGTCAGTCAGTCAGTCAGTGTGTCGGAGAGAGAGAGACACTGAGTGTTAGAGATCGTGTGTAGAGATAAGGTTGCTGCTAAGAGCAGCTGCAGACACTCAGTGTAGCAGTCATTTATGCTTAGACCTATTTAGCTCTGTATATAGTTTTGTATCATAGTTGTAGTTATAGAATAAAAGAAGATATTCTACAGAGCTGCTCTCCGAGTCGTGTATACACTGCCAGACTCTGCTATACTCTGCTGTGCGACAACTGTATTGTGGAAGTGAATCCGGTGCTCACAACTTTAAGCTGTGAGTCCACAGCACTTTGACCTGGTGGTCTCTGGAAGTGCTACCCAGCTCGCCTAGCCCAGTCGGGGTTGAAGTGCATGAGTCCAGTTGGTGACACTGGCTCAAGGGTGATGCTGACAGGTTGTGCTGGTCCCGGTGGCTAACTGAGAGGCGAGGTCCGAGGTCGAGGTCGAGGGTGCAGTATGAAGGCTGTCCGTCAAAGCTGAAGCAGGGTCCAAGGCAGAGAGTCAGGTGAGGTCAGCAGCTCCGGCAGGACAGGGTGCAGGCAAGAACAGGGTACCAACCATGTTGCTCCCACAACTTGGGACTGGGGCAGGTTGGCTTTTATCTGCCCCGAGGCATAGGGCAGCCCTGATCCTCAGGTGACTCACCTCTCCTGGCCTGGAGGTGAGCACTCCTCCTGCGGGAACTTAGTTCCCTCCGCTTCTCTGCCCTGAGCCTCTGGTTCCGAGTCCGAGCCCGAGTCCCAGGCCATCACAGCTCTGGTGCAACGCACCACTAAGCCCTATGGGGAAGACGGCTCTGTTCGTGAGGAAGGTGCACTTTGCACAAGCTCAAGGAAACGGCTTCTTTCCTGCCTATTACCTCACTCTCAATCAGCAACGCTGAAAACAGGCCCTGCGGCAAAAACCCTGGTAAGCCTTGGCTGGGCATGAGGTCACTGTATTCCGGCTCTTTTTCACAAGAGAGCAGGATTTCCCAATTTAGGTTCATGGCAGGGGCACCAAGAGAAGCCTTCATGGATAAGGAAGGATCCGACAGGCGTGCGAGGCAAGCATCACGGCTGCAATGGAGCTGTCTGGAAATGCAGCGTCATCCTTGATTCCTGTTTCCATTGCATCATAAGTCTCCCCTTCTGGCTGTAGGCTTTGGTAGTGACTCAGCATCCTGACGTACGTCACTACTTCCGGCGAATTTACTCCCCCAGCACCGGACTGGCCTGCTGGTGGGGGAAACTGGGATCCATGGAGAGGGAGACACTCTCGCAAGAGCCAAGCACTCTGAACTGGATCAAACCAGCAAGTGGCCGCTGGAAAACATTCCCTGTTACAGTAATGCACAAATGGCTTTACAAAATAAACAAGATCAAGGGCCTTCGGTGTCGTGAGAGATCTGGAGTCAGAAGACATGCTGAAATTAATTTTCTTTTCTTTCTTTCTTTCTTTCTTTCTTTCTTTCTTTCTTTCTTTCTCTCTCTCTCTCTCTCTCTCTCTCTCTCTCTCTCTCTTTCTCTCTTTCTCTCTTTCTCTCTTTCTTTATCATTTTTATTTGATTTTACAATACAAAATTATTATTTTTTAAAAAATCAAATACAAAACCATATACAGAGTCCCCCGAATCTCAGGACTTCCCCCACCCCCACCCTGGAGTCCTATTTTAAACATTAAAAACTGCATCTTCTTCTGCACTCCAACTATTATATCAATCCATATTTTCCATTTCTTATCTTTTTCATTATTGTGTGTGTGTGTGTGTGTGTATATATATATATATATAAAATTAAATTTCTTGTTTTAGAATTTAAAGTAGAATCATACCTCATGTTATGTTTGCTTCAGGTTGAGCGTTTTCAGGTTGCGTCCCGCAGTGACCCAGAAGTACCGGAAAGGGTTACGCCCGGGTTTCGCCACTTGCGCATGCGCAGACGCGCAAAGTGATGTCACACGCATGTGCAGAAGCGGTGAATCGTGACCCACGCACACGCAGATGCACAGACGCAGGTTGCGTTCTACTCAGGATTCGAATGGGGCTCCAGAACAGATCCAGAGGTACCACTGTACTCATTTTTACATTCTTAAAATATCATTGCCTTCCCTTCTTCTCTTTCCATGGTTCATTCTACATATCATAAATCCCTGCATATTTTACAGAAACTATACCATTCAGTATTCCATTATTACATCTATCAAAACTTATTTACACTGTTGATTTTATCTTTTTAAAAAATATTTTTTATTGGTTTTCCATGATTTTATACAATTTAACATGACCATTTCAAACATTAAAATACAAGGTTCTTTTTTTATCA
Source organism: Podarcis erhardii (assembly GCF_964252035.2). NCBI lineage: Eukaryota > Metazoa > Chordata > Lepidosauria > Squamata > Lacertidae > Podarcis > Podarcis erhardii. The sequence goes on from NC_138502.1 coordinate 43,531,280, forward strand.
TTTTTTTTCATCAAACATTAAAACAAAAACAAAAAAACATACATAATACATATGCACAGAAAAGACATACATAAAGAAAGACAAATAATAACAAGAGAAAACAACAAAAAAGAGATAAAGAAATCTTCTAACATAAGATACAAATTAGCTTACATTTACTAAATAACACACAACACCAATTGACTTCCCTTCATCTCGGTTTCAGAATATATTATATGATTTTTTATCTGCAGTTTCTTTTCCTCAGAAAACTCTTTACATCACAAGTGTTACATCGCTCCTACTGTGATTTTTAGATTTTTTACCTCTGTTTCCATATATGTCATAAATTTATTCCAATCTTTGTTAAACTCTATGTCTTTTTGATTTCTTATTTTCTGTGTCATTTTTGCCAATTCTAAATAATTTAGAATATTATTTATTATATTATTATTTATAATATTATTTAAAATACAAGGTTCTTTTGTTTTTTTTTTATAATAATTTTTATTAAGTTTTCACAACATAAACATAACAACATAAACATAACAAGAAAAAAATAACAATACAACATAGAAAAAGAAAAAACACAGATCATACAAACTTGAAGACTTCCCCATACCTCTCCTGTTCTGCACCCTTATTTCACAATTCTCTCTAGCAACCCTTCAGTCAATTTTTGCATATCACCTCCTTAAAACTTCTTCCCTATGGTTTATAGTTTACAGCTGTAAATCTTTATTTCTTACCCCTCGACATCTTTTCAGTCCTTAATTTGACAACAATTCTCAAGATACACTTTAAATTTCTTCCAGTCCTCCTCCACCGCCTCCTTCCTCTGGTCACGGATTCTGCCGGTCATCTCTGCCAGTCCCATATATTCAATCACCTTCGTTTGCCATTCTTCCAGAGTGGGTAGTTCTTGCAACTTCCAATACTTTGCTAGTAGTATTCTTGCTGCTGTAGTGGCGTACATAAAAAAAGTCCTATCCTTCTTTGGTACCAATTGGCCCACCATACCCAAGAGAAAGGCCTCTGGTTTCTTAGGAAATGTCCACTTAAGGACTTTCTTAATTTCATTATAGATCATTTCCCAGTAGGCCTTAATCTTTGGGCAGGTCCACCAAAGGTGATAGAAGGTTCCTTCAGACTCTTTACATTTCCAACATTTATTGTCAGGCAGATGATAGATCTTAGCCAGCTTGACTGGGGTCATGTACCACCTATAGATCATTTTCATTATGTTTTCTTTCAAGGCAGAACATGCCGTAAATTTCATGCCGGTGGTCCATAACTGTTCCCAGTCAGCAAACATAATATCATGACCTACATCTTGCGCCCACTTAATCATTGCTGATTTTACCGTTTCATCCTGTACATTCCATTTCAGCAGTAGATTATACATTCTAGAAAGATTCTTAGTATTGGAATCTAATAGCTCTGTTTCTAACTTAGACCTCTCACTCTGAAAGCCTATCTTCCTGTCTTGCTTAAATACTTCATTTATCTGATGATAATGCAACCAGTCTCGGACTTTTGACTTTAGCTTCTCGTAGCTCTTAAGTTTATATTTATCACCATCATGTTCCAAAATTTCCGAGTATTTTAACCAATCGGAGTCCATGTTGAGTCTTTTAACTGCCTTTGCTTCCATTGGTGATAACCCCCCCCCTAAAATACAAGGTTCTTTTGAACCTTCGGACCTCCTTCCCTCTCTCCATGGCATGGGTAGGCAAACTAAGGCCTGGTGGGCAGGATCCAGCCCAATCGCCTTCTAAATCTGGCTGCGGATGGTCTGGGAATCAGCGTGTTTTCACATGAGTAGAATGTGTCCTTTTATTTAAAATGCACCTCTGGGTTATTTGTGGGGCCTGCCTGGTGTTTTTACATGAGTAGAATGTGTGCTTTTATTTAAAATGCATCTCTGGGTTATTTGTGGGGCATAGGAATTCGTTCATTTCCCCCCCAAAAAATATAGTCCCCCCCCCCACCCAAGGTCTGAGGGACAGTGGACCGGCCCCCTGCTGAATGTGTGCTGTGCCCCATCGGTATAGCAGTTGTGGCACTTGTCCTCCTTCTGATGGGAAATGTTCTGCGGGGAGTGGGGAGAAAAACCAACGGGATGTCGAGGAGGAGGGTGAAAAATGTCCCTATTTTCATCTGAGGAATGTTGGAGGGTGTGTGATTTTTGTGTGTGTGCGAGGGAGAGGGAGGGAGGGAGCAGGGGCAGGCCATAGCATTGGGTACCCCCCCCCCCCCGAAACCAAGCTGCCTGTGTAAAAACACACTGGACGGAATAGCCACCTTTCCATCTTTAAACAGTTGGATTTGTTTTGATTTCGCTCAGATGTAGGGCAAGGAATAAAAGAGGAAAACAGCTGGCACATCTGTATAGCCCACAGGGCACCAATTTCTGGCTTGCTTTCAGCCCCCTCAATGTTAGGGTGAAGGAAAACGTTATTGTGCGATGGCACTTGCAGATAATTCCCACATCTGTTTTTGTGTGGATTGGCCTTAAGAGAGCATTGGCTTGGATCCACAAATTGCACTGGGGGTGTGTGGATTCCAGTTACCTGGGGTGCACTTCTTGCCCCAGATGTTCTTTGCCACCCGTACCTCACTTCATTCTGGTCTAGAGTGCGGGGGGGGGGGGGGGCTTTCCAGAATAGGGTGGGAGGTGGCACAGGGAGAACTGGTATAAAATGCTTCTCCACCATATGTGACAATAGCCGCTCAGCAGCGGCGTAGCGTGGGTTGTCAGCACCCGGGGCAAGGCAAGTAATTTGCGCCCCTAACCCCTAACCTGCCGCTGCTGCCAGCTTCTTCTTGCTGCTGCCTGGGCTGGGGTATTTACGGTAAGGTAGCCACGGCGGCGGCGGCGGGTCCGTGTCAGGTGATCTGAGGTGAGTTGCCGCTGGCGCTGCTGCCCAAACGACGCCGCTTGCCTGGAGGAGGGCAGAGAGGCGAGGAAAATGCAACATGGCCCAGCAGCTGCAGCAGTGGCGGCAGGGCTGTGAGGAGGGGCTGCCTGGCACGCCCTCCGCGGCGAGCGCTGAGAGCCGCTGCCTGCCGGACGCCTTCAGCCCAGACGCGCGCACAGCTCGTCGGTTCCGCAACACATGGGGCTCTGCTACAGCCTGCGCCCGAGGCTCTTCGGCGACTCCGGAGGCGGTGAGCACGCCCCCCCAGATGTTGCGCCCGGTGCGGCTGGCCCCCCCCTGCACCCCCACGCTACGCCACTGCTGCTCAGATGCTACTAGCCCAGAAATGGAAAGAAGAAAGTGTTCCCTACCAGAAAGGAACGGCAAACCAAGCTGTTGGACTAACAATAATAATTTATTATTTGTACCCCACCCATCTGGCTGGGTTTCCCCAGCCACTCTGGGCAGCTTTCAACAAAGATTAAAAAATACATTAAAATGTCACTCATTAAAAACTTCCCTTAACAGGGCTGCCTTCAGATGTCTTCTAAATGTCAGGTAGTTGTTTATTTCCTTGACATCTGATGGGAGGGCGTTCCACAGGGCGGGCGCCACTATCTGAAGACCCTCTGCCTGGTTCCCTGTAGCTTTGCTTCTCGCAGGGAGGGAACCGCCAGAAGGCCCTCGGCACTGGACCTCAGTGACCGGGCAGAACAATGGAGGTGGAGACGCTCCTTCAGATATACTGGACCGAGGCCGGTCTTTAAAGGTCAGCACCAACACTTTGAATTATGCTCGGAAACGTACTGGGAGCCAGTGTAGGTCTTTCAGGACCAGTATTTTGTGGTCTTGGTGGCCGTCACCAGTCTAGCTGCCACATTCTGGATTAGTTGCAATTTCTGGGTCACCTTCAAAGTTAGCCCCACATAGAGCGCATTGCAGTAGTCCAAACGGGAGATAACTACACCAAAAGGGCAAACCTGACTGGAAAGTTCAGGAACAAAGAAGACAAAAACTTCAAGAAAGAATGGGGAAAATTTGTAATTTATTTAGGAGACCACTGTAAGCAGATGAAAACATTAGCCGGATTCTAATAACACTTGTAACAAACCCTGTGGGCGATGTGGATGGACACAAAATATAGATTATGAAATAATACGCGGCTGAAAATGTTGACAATAGGATCCATGGAGGGGAAAGGTGGGAAGTCTGGAGAGTTAGAGAAATCTCTATACAGTTGTACCTCGGTTTAAGAACAGCCCTGTTTACAAACTATTCGGTATAAGAACTCCACAAGTAGGTGTTCTGGTTTGCGAACTTTATCTCGGTCTGAGAACAGAAGCTGAACGGTGGAAGGGCACTAACAGCTGGAGGCCTCATTTGGGAAAGCGCATCTTGGTTTAAGAACTGTTTCGGTTCAAGAACGGACTTCCGGAATGGTTTAAGTTCGTAAACCGAGGTACCACTGTACAGGTATATGTATATGTATTTGGTATTGTTATAACTCTACACTTGTACAATCAAATAAAAATGATTAGGAGGAGGAGGAGGAGGAGGAGAAGAAGAAGAAGAAGAAGAAGAAGAAGAAGAAGAAAAAGCCTCCCCACCACTGCCTTTCTGCCATTACGAGCTTTCACTGGATCAGGGGTGCCAACTTGAGTAAAATATTGGGGGGCCCAGGTAAGCCCTGCCTGGCATAATCAATCACAATGCAGTGCACACACCCCATTTGAATGGCAATACCCATCAAATTTGGGGTGGCCCAACCCGCTCAAATATTTTATTGAGGAGGCCAAAGGGACCTTGGCCCCTAGGAGTTGGCTCCTATGCAATGGATCGACACACGTCCGTTTTGTTCACGGAAGAGCATCTCTGGGAGCCAGCCGTTACAAAATGCCCTGCATCGAGGGCACCTCTATGTAGGATTTGTTTATTGATTGCGTTCCTGTGCTGTCCCTAGTCTTGGAGGAAGCAAAACATCAAGACACACACCCCTAATCATTCTAGAGGCACTCTGGACTGGCTTGGTTGTCCAGGAACAGATGTGCGGGGGTCTTTCTTGAAAGTTCATATCATAAGAACTAGTGCACACCTAGGGCATGTGATCTTTCTTTGCCCTCTTCATGCCAAATGGCTGCTGCTCCACAATTTTGTATTTGTGTGTGTGTGTGTGTGTGTGTGTGTGTGTGTGTGTGAATGAGTGCATAATCGATACACCCTCCTCCAGAGGCATCTTGTAACTAGTGTCCTCCTTGTCTGGATTCCCAGAGCAAGACGTCCAGGCTGCTGCCCCAGGTGGACACAGGGTTCCTCTCTTCTTCGACGGAAAGGTGCAAACACACTGGGCCAAACGTCTTAAAAGTGGTCAGGGCCAGAGTGGAACTGGAAGGGTTTTCAAAGCTGCATTCCCCTTTTCCCATGCCCCAAGCAGGGTGTGCATCTCCCTGATAACAGCATTTATCTCTTCCACCCCGGCTCCTGCTCACACCTCTTGGCGTTTTATCGACAGCCGCAGCTGTAGCTGTGACTTCAGAGGACGTGGATGTTACCCCTCCGTGAGCTCGATGGGGCCTTGCAGCTGGGCAGTGTCCCCACCCCGGCGGAAGAGGGCACGGGGCCAAGTCTTCAGGTGTATCAGGAAGGAGGATGAAAACAAAAACAGGTTTTGACGGAAAAACAACAGCCTCACCACCCCCCAAGGCCTGTCGGGCTCCTTGCCAAAGCACCACCCCGATGAAAACGGTTTTCTTCACACAGCTGGAGGGAGGGAGGCGGTTTGGAGCAGGAATAACACCTGCATCCTTACGGAAAAGCTCCAGTTCATCTCTCCCCATACACCTGGCCCTGGTCTGAAGTTGAAAAGGGAAGCAAAATAATTCAAAAGCAGTAATAGCCATCACACACATAGGAAAATGGGGTGGATGGGGAGGGGTAGTCACTCTGGTGGGGGACAAGTTGTACTCCTTCCGGGGTGGGTAGCTTGTCCACCTTTGGTCCCCATCCTGCACTCGCCTCCCACCTGTGGCTCCTAGAAGTTGTGGCCACATCGGCTCTGACTGGCTGGCAAAACCAGGTGAGGGCAGCCAATGGGTCTCAGTGTTTTTTTCTGGGGGTACTCAAGGCTACGCAGTACAGTACCAGCACCTTTCCCCTGCCCTCCAAAGTTAAAAATTTGGCACTTACTGTTACAACTTCATGGTGATTATCGGCAACTTTTTTTTTTTTTTTTTTAAAAAGCACTGGTCTCAAATCTTTGGTAAATTAGGGACTTCACCTGCATGCCAAGACAGGATCCGGTGGATTTAGCGGACGAGACCAATAGTGGGTGCAACAGTCAATAAGGTGGTTTCTGCACATGCTGTTGAGGGAATTGAGGGGCAGGTGGAGCTCATAAACCTGGGAAGGGAGCCATAGCTGTCAACCTTCCCTTTTTTTGAGGGAAATTCCCTTATTCCAGTGCTGTTTCCCACTGTTTTCCCAGGTTGTTAGATATCCCGTAGACTGTCTCCGGGACAGGTGAGGCTGCTGATCCCTTATTTTCGAGGCTGCTGATCCCTTATTTTCAAATCTGAAAGTTGACAGCTATGAAGGGAGCCCATCTAGGAGAAAGAAAGCTCTGCTCCGAAACCTCTGAGGTCTTGCAGGATATGTTCAGGAGAAGAAGAAGCAGCCAAGGAGTAAAGGCCAAACAAATCTGGAAGTGGAGTCCTTAAGATGGTTGGATGGTTCCTTGTACGCTTCCTTCCAGTGAAAGGGACACCGATGAGGAGGAAAATGGCACTTGCTAATTTCAGGGATGTGTGTGGTGCTGTGGGTTAAACCACAGAGCCTAGGACTTGCCGATCAGAAGGTCGGTGGTTCGAATCCCCACGACGGGGTGAGCTCCTGTTGCTCGGTCCCTGCTCCTGCCAACCTAGCAGTTCGAAAGCACATCAAAGTGCAAGTAGATAAATAGGTACCACTCCGGCGGGAAGGTAAACGGCATTTCCATGCGCTGCTCTGGTTCGCCAGAAGCAGCTTAGTCATGCTGGCCACATGGCCTTAGTCACGCCGGCTCCTTTGGCCAATAAAGCAAGATGAGCGCCGCAACCCCAGAGTTGGCCACGACTGGACCTAATGGTCAGGGGTCCCTTTACCTTTACCTTAATTTATAGATGCATGCATGTCTAGAAACAGTGACCGGGATTGAAACAGAAGTCCAATGCATCTCACCATTGTGGGGAGCAATTGTGTGACTGGGTGACCTACGTGCCGGCTAAGGCAGCAGCAAACTATCGGTGGGCGATTTCAAGGCTCCTGTTGCACTCTCTTAAAGTTTTTATCTGTAAAGCAGGCTATGTACACACTGGTGGCCTAAAATGCAGCGCGGTTGACTCTCCTTGCTGCATTTAAAGTCACATTTGCACGCTACACTGGTACCTCGGGTTACATACGCTTCAGGTTACAGACTCCGCTGACCCAGAAATAGTACCTCGGGTTAAGAACTTTGCTTCAGGATGAGAACAGAAATCGTGCTCCGGCAGCGCAGTGGCAGCAGGAGGTCCCATTAGCTAAAGTGGTGCTTCAGGTTAAGAACAGTTTCAGGTTAAGAACAGACCTCCGGAACGAATTAAGTACTTAACCCGAGGTACCACTGTATTATACATACTGTGTGTGTGTGTGTGTGTGTGTGTGTGTGTGTGCGTGCGTGCCTCTTTTCTTGATGCAATTACCTGTTTGTTTTCCCCAGTCGTCCAGGCTTGTGCCCCGGTGAGGTCACTTGGGTGCTGCTAATGCAGCAAAAACAAAGCGGGAGCAGCCGTTACGAGTTACTGGTCTCTGCAGCCACAGCAGGTGCTGTGATTCTCTGGCAGTCTGACTTCACCCCTGAAGGCACACTCCGTTGTCTCCTGAGACTGGGGGGGGGGGCGCAGTGGCTTACGGCTACCAGGCTAGTGCTTAATTGCAAGGGTGCATAATGCCCTAGAAAGGGCTGTAGCCCAGTGACAGAGCATCTCCCTTGCATGCTGAGTGTCCTGGGTTCAATCCCTGACTTTTCCAGGTAGGACTAGGGAATACTCTTGGTCCAAACCCCTGGAGTGCCGCTGCCTTGCCAGTGTAGACCATGGCTAGATGGAGCAATGGCCTGACTTGGGATAAGGCATCTTCCCAAGATCCTGAGTGTGCCAGCAATATGCTAACGGACAGTGCAGGTTTTGAAGGCTGAAAGGTTTGTTATGCTGTTGGCCAGGAAGAAGACAAGGGCCAGAGAATAATTGGAGCAGCGAAAGCAAAGAGGCAGGAGTGGTGGGGCCGCAGGGTTGAATTTCATATTAGTTGAATCGCAAGTCCTATCTTGGGCTGTAGCTCTAGTGAATATTCATTAAAATTGCCGGGGTGGAGGGGGTGGGGAGCATATTGTGGCTAGAGGGAACGGCCCCATCCAGACTTGATTCACCTTGTGGATCTGGTGAAAAGAAAGGAACCTTGTGAAAGGCTGGAAGGGGAGAGAGATTCAGGATGGAGAGACGGCTGGTGGACTCCTTATCTCAGCCCCCTATCAGCTATTTCCTCATGTGTTTAATTAAGAGTCCGTCTCCCTCCAAGAGAGCAAGGGCAGAAGGGGAAGGTGATTTTTGCAGGAATGCGAAGCCCAGAGGCAGGGCTGAGGCAGGGCTTGCTGGAAAGACACACAGGCACCTTGGAGCGCGTGTTAAAGATTGACTGCTCAAGGTCAGCCGGCCAGGACGGAAGGGGAAAACCCTGCTCAGGTGGAAGGAGACCTGGCTTAGAGAGCAGCCCCAGGCTGTCCTGTTTGCAAAGTACGGAGGAAGGGAGGTCAGAACCTCAGGGGAAAACAGGGCTTGGCTAGGAACCTGTTTTCAGTGCAGGGCTTCAGCTGTGGAGTGTGAGGAGAATGTGCCTCTGAACATGTGCAGAGTGTAGGCATTGGCTTCCTGCAGGGCTGAGCATTAGAACTCGCTTTCGATTCAAGAATATAGCACTCGGAAGCTGTAAAATTACTACCGAGTAACCACAATTCCTCCCCATTATATTAAGGTTAAACTTTGGACACCATTTGCACTATACAGTTGTACCTTCGATCCCGAACGCCTTGCAAGTTGAACGTTTTGGCTCCTGAGCGCTGCAAACCTGGAAGTGCGTGTTCCGATTTGTGAACATTCTTTGGAACCCAAACGTCTGGCACGGCTTCCGATTCGCTGCAAGAAGCTCCTGCAGCCCATTGGAACCTGTCTGGCACAGGTTCCAATGGGCTGCAGGAGCTTCCTGCAGCGAATCGGAAGCCGTGCCTTGGTTTCCAAACATTTTGGAAGTCGAACGGACTTCCGTAACGGATTCCGTTCGACTTCCGAAGTATGACTGCACACTTAAAGCAGCATCATGCCACATTAAACAGCTCCCCCTCCAAGTCTTGGGAACTATAGTTTGTTATGGGTGCTGCAGAGAGTTGTCAAGAGACCCCTATTCCCCTTGCAGAGGGACAGTTCTCAAGAATGGTTTAACAGCCCACCGCTCTTCTCAAAGAACTCTGGGAATCATAGCTCTGTAAAGGGAATAGGGATCTCCTAGCAACTCTCAGCACCCTAACCAACTACAGTTCCCAAGAATCTCTGGGGGAAGCCAAAGCTGTTTGAAGTGGTTCAAGGCAGGCTTTTAACCCTATTGCTTAAGAAACAAATCTTTGGAGCATGCAGTGAGGGGAGAGCGCCAAGCTAAGCCAGCGGGGAACGAGAGGAATTGGAATCAGTAGGGAGACTATAGAATCTTTTCTTTATGTCGTTCTACTATTATTGTGTTGTGCTTTTAAGTTTCTCGGCTTATGTAAGTCACCTCGGAAAAGCAGGGCTCTCCGACAAATGGAACAAGCACTTCTCATTGTATTAGAAGCAAGAACAGGAGCAGGGAACCCAAGTGGAGGGCTGGAACATCTCTCCCACAAGGAAAGGCGTTACAAATGTCTGGGGCTTTTTGGCTTAGAAATAAGGCAAGGAAGGCATGGAGAGGCAGTACAGGGATATAAAGTTATGCAGGCTGTGAAGAAAGTGGGTAATACGTACTAGAATCTAGGGTCATTCGATTAAGCTGGATAGTGGGAGCGTCTCTGCAGGGTGGTCTGGAGGAATGTTATGTACTGAGTTGAATAGGATCCAAAAGGCAGCTGTCTGATCGGTCCTAGAACAATAGGGTCCAGAATGCAGCAGTCCAATTGGTCCTAGAACAATAGGGTCTAGAATGCAGCAGTCTGATTGGTCCTAGAACAATAGGATTCAGGATGAAGTAGTCTGACTAGTCCTAGAACAATGCAGCAGTCTGATTGGTCCACAGGAGCCACCCAATCCAGCTCCAGATGGAAGTGAATCTGCAACCTGATTGGCCTACAGGAAAATCCCAGAATTAGCCAATCACGTGCAGCCCATTGTGTAAATAATGTATATAAAGTGGACATTCTGGGGGAACTTTCATTCCTCACTACTATAAGCTGAATAAAGAGCATGAAATCCACACTCAACTCCGAGTATATTTCAAGGAAGAAGAGAAGAAGAGTTTGGATTTGATATCCCGCTTTATCACTAACTGAAGGAGTCTCAAAGCAGCTAACATTCTCCTTTCCCTTTCTCCCTGACAACAAACACTCTGTGAGGTGAGTGGGGCTGAGAGACTTCAGAGAAGTGTGACTGGCCCAAGGTCACCCAGCAGCTGCATGTGGAGGAGCAGGGAAGCGAACCCGGTTCACCAGATTACGAGTCCACTGCTCTTAACCACTACACCACACTGCCTCTCCTTCACACAATGGTTGCCATAACAGTAGCATCTGAACTGAGGTAGATACGAACAATTTCACTCTCAAAAGTGCTTGGCGTGTGAAGAGCATTCTGCAGGCCCTCCAAATGTCCCTATTTTCCTGGGACAGTCCTGAATTTACGGAAGTCATCCCGGTTTCTGATTTGATCCCAGAATGTCCTGCTTTTCATTAAAGGTAAAGGACCCCTGACAGTTAAGTCCAGTCGCGAGCGACTCTGGGGTTGTGGCGCTCATCTCGCTTTATTGGCCAAGGGAGCTGACGTTTGTCTGTAGACAGTTTTTCTGGGTCATGTGGCCAGCATGACTAAGCCACTTCTGGCGAAACCAGAGCAGCGCACAGAAACGCCGTTTACCTTCCCACTGGAGCAGTACCTATTTATCTATTTGCTCTTTGATGTGCTTTCGAACTGCTAGGTTGGCAGGAGCAGGGACCGAGCAACGGGAGCTCACCCCATCGCGGGGGTTCGAACCCCCGACTTTCCGATTGGCAAGCCCAAGGCTCTGTGGTTTACACCACAGCGCCACTTGCATCCCCTACTTTTCCTTAGGACGTCCCTATTTTCATCGGAGAAATGTTGGAGGGTATGGACTTATACGATACCCAAGCCGAGGAGATAAGAACTATAAAACCTTTAGAAGACATCTGAAGGCAGCCCTGTAAAGTTTTTTTGACATTTAATGTTTTATTGTGCTTTTATATACAGTATGTTGGAAGCTACCCAGAGTGGCTGGGGTAACCCAGGCAGATGGGCGGGGTATAAATAATAAAACGATGATGATGATGGAATGAGACGTCCCTATTTTCATCAGAGAAATGTTGATGGGTATGATCCTGTTCCTACAGTGAGTGGCCAACCAGATGCCAATGGCAAAGCCACAAGCAGGATCTGGCTGCAAGCAGACCTCTCCTCACTTCCCAGCAACTGGGAGGCAGAATATGGACCTTGTGGCTAGCAGCCGGCTTTCCCTCATCCTCTGTGAATTTTCCTAATCCTCTTTTAAGGTGGCCATCACAACCTGTTCTAGTGAGCCGCCAAAGATTCGTTTACATACTTGGGTTGGCCAAGGCTGGCCTTGAACCCTTCGGAAAAGCTCCGCCAAATTGCACAGTGGTGGAAAAACACAATTTATTTGTTGCTGTCACTGCCATAAAGCAGCAGCTCCTTCCATTGGGCTGGACTTCCGCTGAGCTTTGCACCACTTGCGTTCAAGCCATTTCCCTACCAGCTTCATAGCCTCCAATTTCCTGGCTAGCCCAGTAGCCAAACAAACTCCGCTGGGTGGGGAAAGGGCACTTGGGAACGATCATATTCTGAATCATCTCTGCGTCAAACACAGCAGCAACTTAATGGGGAGCCATGCTAACTGGAAACCATCAAGGGCTCTGGGAAATCCTTTAGGTTCTTCCAGGTTGAATGCTGACAAGACAGAAGTACTGGGGGTTTTTTGGGGGGGACAGGGGACGGGTGGGTGTGGGGGATTCCCTGGTCCTGAATGGGGTAACTGTGTCCCTGAAGGACCAGGTGCGCAGCCTGGGAGTCATTTTGGACTCACAGCTATCCATGGAGGTGCAGGTCAATTCTGTGTCCAGGGCAGCTGTCTACCAGCTACATTTGGTACGCAGACAGAGACCCTACCTGCCTGCGCACTGTCTTGCCAGAGTGGTGCATGCTCTGGTTATCTCCTGCATGGACTACTGCAATGCGCTCTAGGTGGGGCTACCTTTGAAGGTGACCTGGAGACTGCAACTAATCCAGAATGAGGCAGCTAGACTGGTGACTGGGAGTGACCGCCGAGACCATATACCACCAGTCCTGAAAGACCTACATTGGTTCCCAGTACATTTCTGAGCACAATTCAAAGTGCTGGTGCTGACCTTTAAAGCCCTAAACATTCTCGGCCCAGTATACCTGAAGGAGCGGCTCCACCCCCATCGTTCAGCCCGGACACTGAGGTCCAGCTCCGAGGGCCTTCTGTGAGAAGTGATGTTACAGGGAACCAGGCAGAGGGCCTTCTCAGTAGTGGCACCCACCCTGTGGATCACCCTCCCAGCAGATGTCAAGGAAATAAACAACTATCTGACTTTTAGAAGACATCTGATGGCAGCCCTGTTTAGGGAAGTTTTTCATGTTTGATGTTTTATCGTGTTTTTAATATTCTGTTGGGAGCTACCCAGAGTGGCTGGGGAAACCCAGCCAGATGGGCATAATAATAATAATAATAATAATAATAATAATAATAATAATAATGGAGGTAAGACCAGAATAAACCGGAGTTAGGACAAAGGGAGTCAGAGTGGGTGAGATAAAGGAAGGGGGTGAGAATGAAGAACAAGAAGTCTAGGGTTGAGGCCACTTGAATGCTGGTTCTGAAGACACTTCTTCACAGGTCCCAGAAGGAAGGGAAAGCTGGACCAGGTGTTGAGTAAGGGAGCAAGCCAGTCCCAAAAGCCAGTGGAAAGAGAATTTCACAGCAGCCTGCACAAACCTGGCAAGCAATTCAGTTGGTAAACAATAATGACAGAAGACAGTAACACCAAAGGGAATTATACAAATTATACTAAAGATAGGAGTTTCACCGGGCTGGAGACAAGGGTTGCACATGGAAGAGTTTGTGCGCATAGAATTTCTCAAATAGACGCACAGCAGATATGTCTGGCCAGAGACAGGGCACTGGCTCCCCCTGCAGGCCACAGAGTGACCACCTCCAAATTCTATTCTCCTAAAGCCCTGACACAAAACGTGAGGGTGTCCATTGGAAACAAAAGGGGAAAAAATAAAAGAGAGGGCATAGGAAAAGAAGGCAAGTGACACATAAGCAGCTAACAACTTATACTACGCTTTGGTAAGGGTTAGGGTTGCAGGAATATATTTGGCATCTCCAGAGCTGAATGCTGACCATTATATATAAGGCAAGTTTCAGTGGGCAGACTTTTACAGCTAAATAAATAGCACACAAGGCAGAGAGTTCAAGGGATGAAAAAAAGAGCATCCTTTCTTATCTCTGCTGCCACAAGATTCCTAAACAATGCCACAAGGGTCCTATTCGAGGGTGTCGGAGGCCATGGGCAGGATTGTTAGTGGGTGGAAACAGAGAACATTTTGAACATTGCAGTTTCGAACAGTACTGGGGATTCCTTGTCCTACTTATCACAGAACTGCAATGACCCAAAATATTCCTTTTGTTCAGGAGCTAGGGTGTTGAAAGATTTGAAACTAGCTTAAAAATAAAAGGTGTAATATAGATACATCCATTGCAAGCCACTAAGGCTGGGTGATATAGCAATATATAGTCCAAAACTGGTTTGAAGTTCCTGTCTTGATAGCGGTTGCCGGCCATCATTTTTGCATGTTCTTCTGATCTTTTTTAAAATATATATATTTATTAAAGATTTCTTAGTTTACAAAAATACGTGCATTGTGTCTCTTTTTTCAAGTTGCGTTTCCTGCAGATCAGTTTCACTTGTTGCGAGAAATTAGTGTTACATACAGATGTTCTGATCAAAGATGCTTGTGCTTTTACCCAGGATGTTGCTTGCCCAGAGTTGGAAAGACAGTGAGATACCTACGAGACCAGACTGGCAGATGAAACTACTGGACTATGCAGAGATGGCAAGATTAACTGGGGAAATCAGAACTATCAAAACTTCAGCAGAGAATGGGACAAATATAGATTGTATTTGAAAGACCACTGTAAACATCTGAACTCTTTAGGCTTTGGATATAATGGAGGACTGTAAATTGGATGGACTTATAATATGCAGGTGGAAGAGTTTTTTAATGAACCTACAGAGGCGAGAAGGGAAGTGCTAGGATTCTAAAGAATCTTGTGTAAAGTTTTAATATTTGCAAGAATATTTTTCTGTGAATGAAATTGTAAAACCAAATATATTTTTTTAAAGAAAACAAAGAAAAACAAATATTTAGCTAGATATTGTAATATAAGATATTAAGAAATTCTTAGCAGTAACAGATTAGGCTGAGGGATGGGAAAGGGTTAATAGTGAATATTATGGATTACAACAGGAAGTAAAGATTAGAAATTCGTAATGGGGGGGAGATATTGGTGTTATAAAATATGGAATTGGGAACTGCTAAATATGTGATATGATGAAATTCGGATTGGAGGGTGTCAAGGAAGTCTTTTAGCAATGTAAATATAACAGGAATCAAGAAGAAATAATTCTTCTTCTGTTGTTATGATTTTATGTTGTGTTAAGTGTAATGGTTTTTTTTGTGTTTATGTTTTTTGTATTATAAGAGAAAACCAATAAAAAAAATTGGGGGGGAAAAACCCCCAAATGAACTCTTTGCTCTCTCATAGCCTTTGGTACCCCAACTATTTTACAACCCTTTCTGTCCTGCATCCACATACAGGGGTTTGCTTGGCAGGCAGGCAGGCCTAATGGGCAGAGCACAGGAAGCTTCACTGAACAGTAGCAGTGGAGGAGAGTGCTGGCTGCTGAAACTGTGAAGGCCCTGGGTCTTGACACAGCCCCATTGTTGTCCCAGAAGCACACGGCTCTCAAAGCTGTCTGGACACTGAGCTGCCAGATGTCAGCTGTTTGCTGCACTGCTTAACTGTTTGGCATGGAAATACAACCTTAACAGACTGGAGAGCTGGGTCCAAGTGAACAAAACAAATTCCAGCAGGGACAAATGTAAGGTTCTGTACTTGAAGAACCGGATAGGGGACACTTGCAGTAAATGTGAAAAGGATTCTAGGGGTCTTGGTGGACCACAAGTTTAACATGAGCCAGCAGTGTGACGCAGCAGCAAAAAAGGCTAATGCTTATTCTAGGCTGCATCAGCAGAAATATAGTGTCCCTTTCAAGGATAGTAAGAGCTGTGGAACATGTGGAACGGTCTCCCTCAGGTGGCAGTAGACTCTCCTTCCTTGGAGGTTTTTAAGCAGAGGTTGGGTGGCCATGGATGCTTTAGCTGAGATTCCTGCACTGCATGGGGGTTGGTCTAGTGGATGTAGCCTACCTTGATTTCAGCAAGGCATTTGACAAGGTGCCCCATGATATTCTTGTAAAGAAGCTGGTAAAATGCGGTCTTGACTATGCTACCACTCAGTGGATTTGTAACTGGCTGACTGACCGAACCCAAAGGGTGCTCATCAATGGTTCCTCTTCATCCTGGAGAAGAGTGACTAGTGGGGTGCCACAGGGTTCTGTCTTGGGCCCGGTCTTATTCAACATCTTTATCAACGACTTGGATGATGGACTCAAGGGCATCCTGATCAAATTTGCAGATGACACCAAACTGGGAGGGGTGGCTAACACCCCAGAGGACAGGATCACACTTCAAAACGACCTTGACAGATTAGAGAACTGGGCCAAAACAAACAAGATGAATTTTAACAGGGAGAAATGTAAAGTATTGCACTTGGGCAAAAAAAATGAGAGGCACAAATACAAGATGGGTGACACCTGGCTTGAGAGCAGTACATGTGAAAAGGATCTAGGAGTCTTGGTTGACCACAAACTTGACATGAGCCAACAGTGTGACGCGGCAGCTAAAAAAGCCAATGCAATTCTGGGCTGCATCAATAGGAGTATAGCATCTAGATCAAGGGAAGTAATAGTGCCACTGTATTCTGCTCTGGTCAGACCTCACCTGGAGTACTGTGTCCAGTTCTGGGCACCACAGTTCAAGAAGGACACTGACAAACTGGAACGTGTCCAGAGGAGGGCAACCAAAATGGTCAAAGGCCTGGAAACGATGCCTTATGAGGAACGGCTAAGGGAGCTGGGCATGTTTAGCCTGGAGAAGAGGAGGTTAAGGGGTGATATGATAGCCATGTTCAAATATATAAAAGGATGTCACATAGAGGAGGGAGAAAGGTTGTTTTCTGCTGCTCCAGAGAAGCGGACACGGAGCAATGGTTCCAAACTACAAGAAAGAAGATTCCACCTAAACATTAGGAAGAACTTCCTGACAGTAAGAGCTGTTCGACAGTGGAATTTGCTGCCAAGGAGTGTGGTGGAGTCTCCTTCTTTGGAGGTCTTTAAGCAGAGGCTTGACAACCATATGTCAGGAGTGCTCTGATGGTGTTTCCTGCTTGGCAGGGGGTTGGACTCGATGGCCCTTGTGGTCTCTTCCAACTCTATGATTCTATGATTCTATGACCCGGGGTCCCTTCCAACTCTACGATTCTATGAAAAGAAAAAAGTCACTGGGCATCCTCAGAGAGATGTACTTTCATGACACGCTTTCAGCGACATGGCTCGCAAACGCTTTCTCCTTTTTACAGAAGTGCACACATGTATCTGCCAATGGAGGACAACATTTAATGCACCTCCATTGGTTTGTGGCACAATAGCACCTGCTAGTCTTTTAGGAATCAGAAAACCCTTTTCCCACCCACTGCCACAGACTACAGAAACTGCCCCTCTGAATCAGTTTTTTTTTTTTTTGAGGGACTGGCTGTGCCCTAGCACCTTCGAGAGAAGTCTGTCACACCAAAATGAAGTGGGTGAAGCTTATACCAGGATATGCTTCACTCGGCAAGATTCCTGCAGATCAGACACAGGAGCGGTGCCAGAAAAGAACAAATGCCTAATCCTAGTCCAGCGCCTAAACAGAAGGGTTGCAGTGAGGTAAAGAAAATAAATTACTCGACTGTGTCCTAACCACCCCTTATGTGTCAAACCTGACAAAGGATTCTGGAGAATCAACAGACTACATACAACTTTGCGATGTTTCGCTTAGCCTAATAAAGGTGTCGCGTTAATATGGTTTCTGGATTTTCCCTATGGGATAACATGACTGCCATTACTTTTTTGTTTTAAGGTCTCCATATTCTTCCTCAGTGGGCCAGGAGCCCGACATGACAATCCTGAGACATTTCAACACCAGAAAATATGGGTAGGCAAACTAAGGCCCGGGGGCCAGATCCGGCCCAATCGCCTTCTAAATAAGGTCCGCGGATGGTTTGGGAATCAGCGTGTTTTTACATGAGTAGAATGTGTCCTTTTATTTAAAATGCATCTCTGGGTTATTTGTGGGGCATAGGAATTTGTTCATTTTCCCCCCTTCAAAATATAGTCCAGCCCCCCACAAGGTCTGAGGGGCAGTGGACTGGCCCCCTGCTGAAAAAGTTTACTGACCCCTGCCATAAGAGGATGCCATGAAATTGAAACAGAGCATTTTGACAGACACAGTTGTTCAACAAGTTAGTTCTCCTTGGTCTGTCAGTTAATTCTTCTTCCTGGCTTGCCAGTTAATTCTTTTCCTGATGCTGACCTGGTGGGACGCATGGCTGCAAGTAGCGACAAGCAGCCCAGGAAGTATGCAACTGGCTCAATTCTGGGAACACTTTGAAACGGCCTGACAAGGACTTCTTGGAACAAAGTATGCCTTGGGATCCTCCCTGGGCAGAATGCCATACCAGCCAAGATAATGTTATTTCCCATGTTCCTTTTTGTGTGTGCTTTTAAGCCACTGGTTTGCAATCAATTTTACTTTTAAAATACCAAAATGTGCCTTGGGATTTCCCTTGCCACCTGCCCATATCAGATTGCAAATACCCTAATCCTATTTGGGTTCCTTTCACCAAGAGCGTTTTAAAGCGTTCTTGTGGTCAGAACAGTCTTGACACCAGCACATTAGCAGGTTTCTGAGTTTTCGGATTAGCAAAATGGATAGGGTGCAGCGAATGGGGTTAGGGGAAATCTTTGTGGCACCTTGCGCTTATCCCTTGGCGGGTCCACAGCGCCACGCAGATGATCATGCCAAAATACAAGGCCCAGAAAGCTTCTTCAAAAGGCAGAAATTGGGGGGGGGGGGACACAACGAACCTTCTCATAACTTATCTTTCATTTGCTTGTTTCCTTGACCTCGCACCTCCCTTTTTTGTATTCTAGTTCGGTTAGCTATTTTAGCAAATCCTTTCCATCCTTCCCAATTTTTTCCTATAATTTATCTTAATATAATGTAGCTTTACCTTTCCTCCTTTCATCCATTAACAATCTATTTTTACTTAATCCTTTATAATATTTCCGCTAAAGCCACATAACTTCATTCCAGCCTCCTTCTAACATTCCTTAATTTTACAATGTTTCTGTAAATAAACTTTAAATTTCTTCCAATCTTCTTCCACCGACTCTTTTTTTAATTGTTTCTATTTTTCTGTTTTTTATTAAAAAAATATCTATTCTCTTTTTTCATTATTGTGATGTGTTGTCAAGTTTTTGTTTAACTTGGAGTTATCTCTTTCTTTTTTTGTAACATTTAAAACTTTAATAATTTTTTTTTTTTTTAAAAAGGCAGAAATTGGGAGCCGTCAACAACAGACTGTTGACAATAGCCACAGTTGAACCAGAGGTATTCCAAGTGTCAGTCACTCTTACCTTTCTGCCACCAGGTAGAGATACCTGATACAGTGGTACCTTGGTTCCCAAACTTAATCCGTTCTGCGAGTCCGTTCGACTCCTGGAACTGTTCGAAAACCAAGGCGCAGCTTCCAATTGGCTGCAGGAGCTTCCTGCACTCAATTGGAAGCCGTGTCGGACGTTCGACTTCCGAAAAACATTCGCAAACCAGAACACTTACTTCTGGGTTTGTGGCATTCAGGAGCCGATTTGTTCGATAACTAAGCCGTTCGGGAACCAAGGCTCCACTGTACTGGGAGGCTGGCTGCTGACTGATGTACTTTTATTTTATTCTCCACGGAACTGAATGGCAACAAATGTAAAGCGGTACCCCACTGGGGTAGGAGCCAAACCTGTCCCCAACAAACAGCAATATCTAGGAAAGGTATTATTCCACACCTGACATACAGCTCGTTTTCTTTCTCCCCTGAACTAAAAAGGTTCCAAGTTTCTGGAATTCAAAAGGTTCCAAGTTGCGCGGGGCTGCAATTAGTGACCTCGTTCAGATGGGGGCAAGATGATCTCCTTCGTTCCTGAGACTCCACTTACTCAGGTTGTTGGAGCGGAAGGCAAAGTTGGCCCCCACTCCAGTGGAATCAAGTGCAACCCTAAACTTCTGGTCCATATATGCGAATGGCTGCCTGTTTGGGAAGAACGAGAAACAGAAGCGCAACACAGACTCCGAAAGCGTATTAAACCTGCTCCCCCCAACCCAGCCACAGCAAATTTGCTAGCAAAGTTATGTTACTTTGAAGGCTCTTCAGTAAATATTTGGCAACCAAGCCCCAAGCCCTTAGCAGAATCGCTGGAAAGTCTTTACAGTTATTGTTTCTCTAAATTCTTGGGATTGATAAACATGACTGAGAAAGACAAAAAAAGTTTTTTTTGAAATTCTCACAAGTGTCATATCATATCACTCTCAAGGTGTTGCTGGCCAGCAATCTGAGAAAACACACCTTACCGTTTTGGATGATGAAACTAGTCTGGATAACAAGATGGCTTGCTGACTCCTGGGTAATGTCTTTTGTTGTTGTTTAGTCGTTTAGTCGTGTCCGACTCTTCGTGACCCCATGGACCAGAGAATGCCAGGCACTCCTGTCCTCCACTGCCTCCCGCAGTTTGGTCAGACTCTTGCTGGTAACCTCGAAAACACTATCCAACCATCTCGTCCTCTGTCACCCTCTTCTCCTTGTGCCCTCCATCTTTCCCAACATCAGGGTCTTCTCCAGGGAGTCTTCTCTTCTCATGAGGTGGCCAAAGTACTGGAGCCTCAGCTTCACAATCTGTCCTTCCAGTGAGCACTCAGGGCTGATCTCCTTAAGAATGGAGAGGTTTGATCTTCTTGCAGTCCATGGGACTCTCAAGAGTCTCCTCCAGCACCATAATTCAAAAGCATAATTCAAAAGCAAAAAAACGAAGATCATGGCCACTGGTCCCATCACCTCCTGGCAAATAGAAGGGGAAGAAATGGAGGCAGTGAGAGATTTTACTTTCTTGGGCTCCATGATCACTGCAGATGGTGACAGCAGTCACAAAATTAAAAGATGCTTGCTCCTTGGGAGAAGGGCAATGACAGGCCTAGACAGCATCTTGAGAAGTAGAGACATCACCTTGCCAACAAAGGTTCGTATAGTTAAAGCTATGGTTTTCCCAGTAGTGATGTATGGAAGTGAGAGTCGGAAGGCTGATCGCCGAAGAATTGATGCTTTTGAATTATGGTGCTGGAGGGTAATGTCTTGCAGCCCCTCTAATCCTTGTGATGGATTAGAAACAGGGGAGACATAAGGCAGACGTTGCCAGGAGGGCAATATTGCTCTGGCTTTTTCAAGAGATGGAAGTGCTCAAATGCACCAGCAGGAGGCTGGTGTGAGGCTAAAAAATGAAAAGAGGTGATGCGAGTCACGGGGTGGCGACAGAATAAAGACATGAACTACCCCAGGGGAACAACACACGCATACAGAGACACAAGCACACAGGACTAGTCTTGTAAATAGTGTGGTTTAATTTTGCCTAAAGTCCTCAATGCCTTATCCTGCTGTGGATAGCCCAGTCTGCATGGCCTAGTAGGGAGACTACTAGATTTTTGATCCCAACTTTGTGGCTCACAGCTGCAAGCGGCAGGGTCCGTGGTGTGCCCTGGGGAGGCCAAACCCAAAGAGCCCACACCTGCTTCGTGTCAGCTGCACCCCGCCAACGCTCTGGTCCTCTACAAATCTATTCAGAGCATCTTCAGAACACCACAACCCCTCAAAAGGGACAGAAGCAGGAGAGGGGAAGGAACCCGGAGTCGGGCGCCGAGCCGCCAAGACAACACGTTGCCGTTTTGGCCTTTGACGCAAGGAAACCAGAGCACAGAGAAGCCCTTCAACCCAAAAAACACTTTTGCCCAGTCAGACCGGAAAGCCAGAGGAGAAGGTTGGTTAGAAGAACTTGACGCCCCGCCCGTCATCCAGGGTGATGATTTCAGCCTTGTGTTCCTGCTGCAGAGCTTGCAGTGCGCGGAGAAGCATGGATTCTTCCAAGCCATGGAACTCTAGGAGAGGAGGAAACAGCCTCGGTTGAGGGATTTGGCAACCACACATAAAAGCTTCCACAAGATAAGCAGCAATCACTGTGGTAGAGAGTTCCACAGTGTAACCATGCACTGGTTCGAGAAATACTTCCTTCTGTCTGTCACTGGATGAACCTGGGTTCTAGTACAGTGGTACCTTGGGTTACATACGCTTCAGGTTACAGACGCTTCAGATTACAGACTCCGCTAACCCAGAAATAGTGCTTCAGGTTAAGAACTTTGCTTCAGGATGAGAACAGAAATCGTGCTCCGGCAGCACAGCAGCAGGAGGCCCCATTAGCTAAAGTGGTGCTTCAGGTTAAGAACAGATTCAGGTTAAGTACGGACCTGCAGAACGAATTAAGTACTTAACCCGAGGTACCACTGTATTTTGAGAAACAAATGTTTTACTCTTTTTATCCACACTGTGCATAATGCAGCCTCGCTCACCATTTATTTTTTCTAAACTAGAAAAACCCAAAGGTTGTAGATTTTCCTCCTACAGGAGTTGCTCCAACCACTTGATCATTTGGGTTGCCCGTTTCTACACTACAATGCAAAATTCCGCCAGGTGCAAGCAAAGCTACCTTCATTCTCTGTGTCATCGCCATTGGACAGCTCATACAAGGTGAAAACTGAGTTGGTCAACCCATTCTTTGACACCTGGGAACAGAAGAGGGAGGGGGGAAAGAGAATGTTAAAACTCTGACCCGCATTTATCAGTTTTCCAGTCTCAGATCAATAAGTCAATAAAAACGAAGAAAAATGTGAAACACAGCTTTTCGTAAAAGGGAAAAAAATCAGTAGTAGAGCACCGCAACAAAAATAACAGGAGAAGAGAAAAAACAAACACAACAGTTTGAGCAATGTATCAGAAGGCCTTTGACATTGGGCACTGAAAATACATTAGAACAGACGCCAGGCAAGCCTCCTCGAGGAGAACATTTGAGTGGCCTGCATTGAGAAGGCCTCTCTCCAAACACCATTTGCGCAACCTTCGGAGACGGGCAGGTTCACGCAAGAGATGACATGTTTTTAGTTCCCAAGGCGTGCGTGGCTTCAAAGATAAAAACAGCAGCATTTTAAAAACTGTGCCCAGAAACAGACCAGTGGCCCATGAAGAAATGAGATATTATTATTGGAAAACGAAAAGCAAAACCAAACAGATGCCGTGGTTAATTTGCTTCTCAAAGACCGCATCTCTGGAAGCCTTGTTCTTACTTTTCAAGCTCTCCAAAGCCGTTCATCAAGACTCAACGCAGGCAATCTGCTTGGGCTGGTGGGAATTTGTGCTTCCATGACTGCACTGCACAAGCACAGAATTTGCGTATCAGGCAAGGGAAAAAATGCCCCTAGAATCTCAGTTTTCACTGGGAAAAATAACAGCAACTTTCTAGCCCTTAACACTGTGGGGGGTGGGCAGAATGCCTGGTGAAACTTCAGAGTGTGGGAAGGGAGGAAGGAGCGGATTCAAGCGTACAACCTCCATGACCTTAACCAATGGCTTTCAGGCGCACCATTAACCAATATGGGTTACACAGTCCAGAACCTGCTCTTACCCACTGATAGATGAGCTTGCCCCATTCTTCCGGACGCCGCCACATGATCAGAAAGCTAGATTTGTTTTTGTCAAGCCATTCAAGATTCCCTGGAATGAAGCAGAGCACTCACATAATATCAGGGCCCACTTGTACCTAAGACAACAGACACTGAATCTCTCCTGTGTAAGAAGTCGATTACTTCTTAGGTGAGTCTGTGCAAAAAAACCATTAATGCTGTGATTTTAGTCACACTTACTTGGAAGTGAATCTCACTGAAATTGATGAGAATTGCTGCCGAATAAACATGTTTGGGATTAGGGATTTACATGACCCTCAAGTTTCATGATCTTCTTTCTACCCATATAACCATTTTGCACAGCATTATACACAGTGGCAGTTTCTTCCCATTCTGCCACCAAACAGAGAAAGATCCCACCAGAAATTTCAGCTTGAAGCATATATTTAAAAGTTAAACACCACAGACTTTCTAATTTCAGGAAATTTCTATCTGGGGGGGGGGGGGAAGCATTTTTTGTTCATTTCAGAATATTGACTTAAAATGTCTCCTGATGATTGTATACCTATTTATATATTCAGCTGAAAAGCTCACACATCTCAAGATTTCAGAAGCAGGCTAATCTGGAGTTCTCAAAACTTCTGTTACCATCTCAAAATCACATCATTTTATCCCTGTTATCAGTGATGGCTGGTTGCTTTCTTTATCCCCAATTGGGATAAAGAAGGAAGTTCAAACTGTCTTATGGGCAGAGAAGTTTCATTTCCTGACCCACCTTTACTTGTGTAAAGAAGACACTTTTGTTTTCCATGCCAGCTGTTAGACCCTGCCTGGCATTTTAAAATGAGAACTGGATAAAACAGTAAATGCAAAGTTAACTCAAAATCAACACAAACCAGAACCCACCTTTTTTCCTGAGTTCTTCTAACACCACAATGATGGATTCCAATGGGAGCTTTCCTGTTTCACAGTTAAGGAAACAGTCACTTGGCACAGGATAGGAAAAGGGTATACAGAAGTCGAGAAAATAATACAAAGTAGGACAAACTCAACTTAGGACAACTAAAGGAACCTGAAAGGTCTTGGTCTCAGAATTCAGGGCTTTTTTACTCAGAGCAGATCCAATGAAATTAATGAGCCACAGTTAGTCATGTTTATTAAATTCAATGACTGTGCTTGGAGCAAAAAGGTGAAGCTTTCTAGTTTCTCAAGGAGATGGCTCTTCTCTTTGCTGCAGTAACACAGCATATATGGTAACTTGCCCATCAAACCAAGCATGCAACCAACCCAACTCAGAATTTGGTCACTGAACTGGAAGGGGTTAAAATGACATTAACTCAACCCTTTGCTTGAAGGGCAGGACCATCCACCAACCTCTCAACAGATCCACTAGCAGTGTTTCCCAACCTTGGGCCTCCAGCTGTTTTTGGACTACAACTCCCATCATCGCTAGCTAGCAAGACCCAGTGGTCAGGGATGATGGGAATTGTAGTCCCTAAACAGCTGGAGACCAAAGGTTGGGAAACACTGCACTAAGGCAACCCCAAACATGTGCAGAAAGCAGGCGCCTGCAGAGCAAATAGCTTGAGACGTTTCAAGTAATTAAGTTCCATGTTGCAGGGGGACGAAAACTATGGAGAAGTTTGATTCTACCTTGAATTTACATTGCAAAATTGGCTTCCTAATACTGTGCCGAGTAAGAAAACCCATCATCAACAAAAGCACAAAAGTAGGTCACTGCAGAAAAACAACCACCTATTTTATAGTAAGAGTAAAATAGTTGCATTGTACTTTTTAATGAACTAAAGTGGCAGGGCTGGGCAGAAAGTTCATTTCGCAGAACTCAAGAAGAGAGATATTCTGTGTAACTGAAATGTATTCTGATACAATTTGCCCACCAGGAAATGTCAGCTACTGTCATCTAAGTCCCTCTGTTTTTAATAGATCCAACAGGGCAACTAATATTTTGAGGACATCTGCTCAACAATGACCCAGACTGCAATACAGAGGGATGACATTTCAAAGAAAAATGAGTATAAAAAAAAGTTTGGGAAGCAAAAACTTATCTTCTGCTCAGCAAAACTAAAAAGGCTAAAAGAGAACTTACATGCTGTTCTGGCCAAGGTGAGGATAGAGCTGCTGAGCTAGAAAAAAAGCATTTGTTTAAAAATGCAAAGTCATTCTGTGTGCTTTTCCTTGTTCTGCACTTGTGCAGCAACCCAACGAACAATTGCTGCAAGCCTGAACTGCTTCCAAGCCTGAACTGTGAACTGTTCTTCCATGACAGCAGCCAGCACTTCCATCTAAAAAAACAGCATCTAAAGAAACAGCAAAATTCCTTTGCCAGCTCACCAGGGCAGGTAAGACAGCCACAGGCTATGGGGAAGAAAGGATACGCTGCAGTTTCCAGTTGTTGAAGAGTGGGCTCTCCTGAGCCTCTGCGACAGTCATGGTGTAGAGCTTGTTGAGGCGGCAGTAGGAAAGCACTAAGGAACACCAAGCCGTCAGCTGCTTCTGCCTCGTGTCCACATTGGGCTGCAACCTAAACGCAATCACAGGGACAGCTATAGCTCAGTCCATTTCAGAAATCCAGCTAAGCTAGTTCCAAAACAGAATCAAGAATTAGAAACTTCCCATCTCCTGTCAGAAAACCCTAGTGGTGGTGATGATGATGATGTTCTGGGCCTAGCCGCGGGACTCAGAGCCCCTTGGCTGAAGCAACCGCTGCTTTTCCCCCTCAGCTGGCCAACAGATGTGCCTCACATGAAAAATAGGGACAATGGCTGCCGAGACCATATCACACCGGTCCTGAAAGACCTCCATTGGCTCCCAGTACATTTCTGAGCACAATTCAAATCGTTGGTACTGACCTTTAAAGCCCTCAACGGCCCAGTATACCTAAAGGAGCCTCTCCACTCCATGGCTGTCAACTTTTCCCTTTTCTTGCCAGGAATCCTAGTCGGAATAAGAGAATTTCCCTTTAAAAAAGGGGAAAGTTGACAGCTATGCTCCACCCCCATTGTTCAGCCTGGACACTGAGGTCCAGCTCCAAGGGCCTTCTGGCGATTCCCTTCCTGCAAGAAGTGAGATTACAGGGAACCAGACAGAGGGCGTTCTTGGTAGTGGCGCCCTCCCTATGGAATGCCCTCCTGTCAGATTTCAAGGAAATAGTGGTGCCTCGCAAGACGAAAATAATCCGTTCCGCGAGTCTCTTCGTCTAGCGGTTTTTTCGTCTTGCGAAGCATCCCTATTAGCAGCTTAGCAGATTAGCGCTATTAGCGGCTTAGCGGCTATTAGCGGCTAAACGGCTATTAGAGGCTTAGTGGCTTAGAAAAGGGGGGGGGGAGGGAAAAAACTCGCAAGACTCGCAAGACGTTTTCATCTTGTGAAGCAAGCCCATAGGGAAATTCGTCTTGCGAAGCGCCTCGAAAAACGGAAAACCCTTTTGTCTAGCGGGTTTTTCGTCTTGCGAGGCATTCGTCTTGCGGGGCACCACTGTAAACAACTATCTGACTTTTAGAAGACATCTGAAGGCAGCCCTGTTTAGGGAAGTTTTTAAGGTTTGATGTTTTATCGTGTTTTTAATATTCTGTGGAGAGCCGCCCAGAGTGGCTGGGGAAACCCAGCCAGATGGGTGGGGTATAAATAATATATTATTACAGTCATACCTCGGCTTAAAATAACTTCAGGTTGAGCGTTTTCAGGTTGTATTCCGTGGTGACCCCGAAGTAACAGAACAGGTTACTTCTGGGTTTCGCCGCTTGTGCATGTGCAGACACTCAAAA
>NC_138502.1:44163252-44495544 GCF_964252035.2 Podarcis erhardii
GGACAAAGACACAGAGACCATGGCTCACTGTGTGGACAGACAGAGTCCCCCAAACCCTGGGCGCCCCCCCCATGTGGAATAACGACTCAAGACAACGTGCTATGGGATTAAATTGGCCACAACTTTATTATATTTCAGATGTGGGTAGACCTTGGCTCAGGCACTGGGCGTTATCCTTCCCCGGGGATCTAGGGAACATCAGGGTTATCCAGTGCGGGGGGGGGGGGGTAGGCCAGCTCTGGAGAACATATGTTCAAGCAGAGATAGCTGCCCCCGTTACACCGCCGTCGCAGTGGAGAGCAATGACGACCTCTCGGCGTACGGTCAAAGCCTCCCCTCAGAAACCCCTTTAACGGGGAACCCTGGTATCGCCGCTGCAAAGAGGAAGGGGGCGTGGGTCACCGCTGCACGCCCCCTCCCCCCATTCAGGAAGATAGCCTAAAGGATTCCACCCAAGGCCTGATACCGCCAAAGTTGTGATGTTTTGCTACGGGAAAGGCAAAACCTGCCAATGCAGGGGAATTCCTTTCCGGCCCTTCAACAGCGACCTTGACGTAGCAGCGCCCGCATACCTGTGAAGCAAAGGTTAACCTGCAAAATAAGACTTAACTGAGGGTGGGTAGGGT
Organism: Podarcis erhardii; assembly: GCF_964252035.2. Lineage (NCBI taxonomy): Eukaryota > Metazoa > Chordata > Lepidosauria > Squamata > Lacertidae > Podarcis > Podarcis erhardii. The sequence continues at coordinate 44,163,879 of NC_138502.1, forward strand.
GGGAGAAGCTCTGGAGCCAAGTGAGGATTCCCAGGTAAGATCCTCCCTCTATTGTGTGGGCAGGTAATTCCTCCCCTACCTGGCCTGGTCTCCTTGGCAACGCTTCCCCCAGGTGGGATTGGACAACTGACTGAGGTAGGCGGAGACCTCCAGGTATCCCACCTGGGGGGAGGCAAAGCCAAGCCTATGCTGATGGAGCCGCACTGGGTCCAAACTTCTTCTCCAACTGGTGAAGCTTTTCCCCCCTTTTAATCCTCATGAAAATTCACCAGACTTTTGTGCTAATTTCTCATTATAAATCCCTTTTAGAATACAGTGGTACCTCTGGTTACATACTTAATTTGTTCCGGAGGTCCGTTCTTAACCTGAAACCGTTCATAACCTGAGGTACCAATTTAGCTAATGGGGCCTCCCGCTGCTGCCGCGCTGCTGGCACACGATTTCTGTTCTCATCCTGAGGTAAAATTCTTAACCCAAGGTACTACTTCCAGGTTAGCGGAGTCTGTAACCTGAAGTGTTTGTAACCCGAGGTGTTTATAACCCGAGGCACCACTGTATAGCTTTGAATAATGTAATGCAATGTACGAAGACAGGAGTGCCTGGCATGCTCTGGTTCATGGGGTCACGAAGAGTCGGACACGACTAAACAACAACAACAACAATGCAATGTACGTCATCCTCACATTTAATTCACACTTTCTCATAATACATGCACCTTTGTATACACCAAGGGTAGGCAAACTAAGGCCAGAGGCCAGGCACCTTCTAAATCCGGCCCACAAACGGTCCAGGAATCAGCGTGTTCCTGGCGGAAATGACTGGCAGAATCCGAGACCAAGGTGAAGAGTTGGTGGAAGAAGATTGGAAAAAATTCAAAGTTTATTTACAGAAACATTGTAAAATTAAGGAAGGTTGTTGGAATGAAGTAGTGTGGTTTTAGCAGAAATGATATAAAGGATTAGGTTAAAATTGATTTATTAATTGGTGAAAGAGGAGAAATACAATATATTAAGATAAATTATTAGGATAAAAACAAAGCTGGAAAGGATTTGCTGAAACACCTAATTGAACTGGAATACAAAAAAGGGAGGTGTGAGGAGGTCAAGGAAATAAGCAAAGGAAAGAAAGCTATATAAAGGTCTGATTTGTTCTTTTTTAATTGTTTGTGTGTATTTTTTATGTCTTTGTTATTTTTCTTTTTTTATTGTTCTTTTTTGTAACTTTCAAAATCTGAATATATATATATATATATATGCTTTCGTAGATTTTCACGGGTACAGGAATGCAGGTTTTGGTGTCCTCGGGTGTCTTCCCGTGTAAAAGTTGGGGTGTCTAGGCGACGTTTCGACGAGGTCTCACTCGTCATCTTCAGGCTGGTGCTTTCGGCTTCTTGTTACTGGAACAGAGCTGGATCTCAGTGTTTGAGTTCCTATAAATACTGTAGAGGGGGTGTGGTGTATAGCCTCCAATGTTCTGGGCAGAGAGGAAGTTCCCAGGCTAGTGTGCCTTTTCTTCTTTTGTTCCTTAATTACTTGAGAGATATCTTGAGTGATTTCTTGAGTGATATCCTGAGTACCACTTAGGTGGGTCATTAGGTGTGGATTAGTTGTTAAAGTCTTTGTGTCTTGACCTCTTGAACTTTGTGAAGAGTTTTCCTGAGAAGATGGCTGTACTGTACTTTGTTGTGCTCTGGCTTGGCTTCGTGTATAGGGGCGAGCTGTGGTTTTGTGGCTTGTGTCAGCCAGGTCTGTGTAGGGATTGCAGGGGGGTGCAGCATCCGGAGGTGCCACCATGGATTGGCTACTGGATGGTGTCTGTAATTCATCTGTGGAGAGGGTCTGGGTTTGGGTCTGGTGTGGTTGATTGGTGTTGGCGTTCTGTGTGCCTCTGGATCTGGTGTCAGTTTTTGTGGGGAGGGCTAATTTCCAGATGTCTGGCAAGCGGGATGTGTCGTCACGCTTGTTCATGTTGTGAGGGTGTTTCTCTATCTCGATGGCTTCCATGATTATTCTCTTGTGGTGATGTTCCGTGTTAAAGAGCAATTTGGAATCTGCAAAATTAATTTCGTGTCCTGTTTCTTTCATGTGTTGGAAAAGAGAGGAAGTTTTTTCTTCTTTTTTGACGGCATTCTTGTGTTCTGCGATACGTGCATTTATTCGTCTGTTTGTTTGTCCAATGTACGTGGCTGGGCAGACTTTGCAGGGTATTTCATAGATCCCTTGGTTTTCCAACTGGATTTTATCCTTGGGGTTTCTGAGGATATTGGCTATTTTTTGGTTGGTGCAAAAGGCTGTTTTGATATTGTGTTTATGGAGGATTTTGCTAATTTTATCTGTAGTGCCCTTGATATAAGGAAGGAGGGCCATGCCATTGTTTTCTTCTGTGTCTTGGTTTTTGGGGGGTGTTTCCTTTTGGATTAGCTTCGTAATCCTGTTTTGCTGGTATCCATTGGCAATTAACACGTTTGAGAGATTCTGTAACTCAGTTGTCAAGTGGTCTTTGTCCGCCAGGCGTTTGGTTCTGGAGATGAGAGTCTTGGCTACGGAGTTTATTTGTGCAGGGTGGTGGTGTGATTGTGCATGTAAGTAGCGGTTGGTGTGTGTTTTTTTCCGGTAGATAGTGTGTCCTAGGGAGCCATCAGGTTTTTTGTAGATTAGGACGTCAAGGAAGGGAAGTTGGTTGTTGGCTTCTATTTCCATAGTGAATTGTATTTTGGGGTGTAAGTTGTTGAGATGTGTGAGGAAGCTATCCAGTTTTTCCTTCCCGTGTGGCCAAATTACAAAGGTGTCGTCAACATATCTGAGCCAAAGTTTGGGTTTGTGTTCTGACTTGTCTAAAGCATTGGTTTCAAAGTGTTCCATGTACAGGTTTGCGATGACCGGTGAGAGGGGTGATCCCATAGGTGCTCCTTCTATCTGTTTGTATCTTTGTCCATTGTGGATGAAGTACGTGTTGGTTAGGCAGTGGTTGGTCAGGTCCAAGATGTATTCGGGGGGATTGTATTTGTTTTGAATAGCTGTCAAGGCTTCATTAATGGGCACTTGTGTGAAGAGAGATACAACATCGAAGCTCACAAGTAGGTCATTAGGATGTAGGTTTTGCTTCTTGATTGTTTCTATGAACTGGAAGGAGTTTGGTACGTGTGAAGAGATGGATTCTGCATAGGGCTGAAGTTGCTTGGCGAGAAATTTAGCGAGATTTTGTAGAGGTGAGCCTATGGAGCTGACTATTGGTCTGAGTGGTGTTCCTTCTTTGTGTATCTTGGGGAGGCCGTAGAGTTTGGGGCATCTGGATGATTTTTCTCTGGGGATGATTCTTAGCTGGATTTCTTCACTGATAGGAGAGGCTTTTATTTTGGATTTGGTGGTTTTTTCCAGGTAGGTGGTGGGATCTGTTTTTATAGGTTTGTAGGCAGGATCTTGGAGTAGATTTGATAGTTTTGCTTGGTAGTCCGATGTGTTCATCACCACTGTGGCATTACCTTTGTCTGCTGGGAGAATGATTATGTTGTTGTCTTTCCTCAGGTTGGTGAGTGCTTTCTGTTCTTCTTTGTGTAAATTGCTTCTGGGTGGTTTGCTGGAGCAGAGGATGTTGGTGACTTCAAGTCTGATTTTATTGGCTTCATCTGGGTTGATTTTGGTTAGGCTAGCTTCGACTCCGCATATGATGTTTTCCGTGGGGATGCGTCTCGGGGCGACTGCAAAGTTGAAACCTTTGGAGAGTACTTTGGTTTCAGTTGTGGTGAGGATCCTGTCTGATATGTTATGTACTGTTTGTTTCATGGGTTGCTGTGGAGGGTGGCTGGGCTTCTGGCGTTTCTCTAGTTTGTGGAGTTTGTTGGTGTGTGTGTCTGTCTTATGTGAGGTCTCCGTTTCAGCTCTCCAGACGGCTAGTTGTTTGCATTTGTCCCAGAGTGCAGGGTGGATTTTGTTACAGAGTTTGAGGTGAAGAGTGAGTAGATCTTTGTTGGTTTGGTCTAGTAGGTATCTTTTCTTGTGTAGTTCGTTTCTGATTAGGGATAGTTCAGTTCGTTTCAGGATCCTTTCGGTGGCTGGGGTTTTAGAATGGAATTTAAGTTGGAAGCATGTGGGAATTAAGTTGTTGTCTCGGCAGTTGCGTAGGAACAAGAGATCACATAAGATGGTGGCTCTTCGGACTTCTAGTTTCTCGTAGGTTCTTGTCAGCTGGAAGGTTTCCTCCCCGTAGAGGTAAGATATTTGCTTTCGTAGATTTTCACGGGTACAGGAATGCAGGTTTTGGTGTCCTCGGGTGTCTTCCCGTGTAAAAGTTGGGGTGTCTAGGCGACGTTTCGACGAGGTCTCACTCGTCATCTTCAGGCTGGTGCTTTCGGCTTCCGCTACTTACATGCACAATCACACCACCACCCTGCACAAATAAACTCCGTAGCCAAGACTCTCATCTCCAGAACCAAACGCCTGGCGGACAAAGACCACTTGACAACTGAGTTACAGAATCTCTCAAACGTGTTAATTGCCAATGGATACCAGCAAAACAGGATTACGAAGCTAATCCAAAAGGAAACACCCCCCAAAAACCAAGACACAGAAGAAAACAATGGCATGGCCCTCCTTCCTTATATCAAGGGCACTACAGATAAAATTAGCAAAATCCTCCATAAACACAATATCAAAACAGCCTTTTGCACCAACCAAAAAATAGCCAATATCCTCAGAAACCCCAAGGATAAAATCCAGTTGGAAAACCAAGGGATCTATGAAATACCCTGCAAAGTCTGCCCAGCCACGTACATTGGACAAACAAACAGACGAATAAATGCACGTATCGCAGAACACAAGAATGCCGTCAAAAAAGAAGAAAAAACTTCCTCTCTTTTCCAACACATGAAAGAAACAGGACACGAAATTAATTTTGCAGATTCCAAATTGCTCTTTAACACGGAACATCACCACAAGAGAATAATCATGGAAGCCATCGAGATAGAGAAACACCCTCACAACATGAACAAGCGTGACGACACATCCCGCTTGCCAGACATCTGGAAATTAGCCCTCCCCACAAAAACTGACACCAGATCCAGAGGCACACAGAACGCCAACACCAATCAACCACACCAGACCCAAACCCAGACCCTCTCCACAGATGAATTACAGACACCATCCAGTAGCCAATCCATGGTGGCACCTCCGGATGCTGCACCCCCCTGCAATCCCTACACAGACCTGGCTGACACAAGCCACAAAACCACAGCTCGCCCCTATACACGAAGCCAAGCCAGAGCACAACAAAGTACAGTACAGCCATCTTCTCAGGAAAACTCTTCACAAAGTTCAAGAGGTCAAGACACAAAGACTTTAACAACTAATCCACACCTAATGACCCACCTAAGTGGTACTCAGGATATCACTCAAGAAATCACTCAAGATATCTCTCAAGTAATTAAGGAACAAAAGAAGAAAAGGCACACTAGCCTGGGAACTTCCTCTCTGCCCAGAACATTGGAGGCTATACACCACACCCCCTCTACAGTATTTATAGGAACTCAAACACTGAGATCCAGCTCTGTTCCAGTAACAAGAAGCCGAAAGCACCAGCCTGAAGATGACGAGTGAGACCTCGTCGAAACGTCGCCTAGACACCCCAACTTTTACACGGGAAGACACCCGAGGACACCAAAACCTGCATTCCTGTACCCGTGAAAATCTACGAAAGCATATATATATATATATATATAGGAATCAGTGTGTTCTTACATGAGTAGAATGTGTCCTTTTATTTAAAACACATTGCTGGGTTATTTGTGGGGCATAGGAATTTGTTCATTTCCCCCCAAAAAATATAATCCGGCCCCCCATAAGGTCTGAGGGATAGTGGACCAGCCCCCTGTTGAAAAAGTTTGCTGACCCCTGGTATACATTTTTGGGCTGGAGAACTGCAATGCAGAATCGTCTTTCGGCGTGAACTGAACCTAAACTCTTCCCCAACCCAACCTGTGACAATGGCTGGGCAACAGTTCAAAACCTGACAGCTGCTTTGCAACCCGCAAAGGCGGCGCGAAAATGCAGCAGTCTGAACCGTTTGTCATGGGGGATTCCTGTGACATATGCTTGAAGGGTCAGCTGCAAATCTCAAGAGTACCAGCAATCTGGGTTTCTAGCCAGTTAGTAGGAAGTGTGTGTGTGTGTGTGTGTGTGTGTGTGTAATGGTTTTATTTCTTTGAAAGTGAAGTGATCATAGAATCATAGAATCATAGAGTTGGAAGAGACCACAAGGGCCATCGAGTCCAACCCCCTGCCAAGCAGGAAACAAGATACTTGAAACAATATACAAAGAACCTAAATAAACATCCTGCTGTTTCACAGGGACAGAACTAAAGCCAACCATCATCGCACGTCAGCGATGGGAGAGGATGGGGACTTCATCCCATGCCAATGAAGCAAATCTCATCAGTGGACTTCAATCTGTCCATGCACAGAAAAGGGATAATGATGATTTGGAAGCATTTCTGAAGTCTGAAGAGAACTTGAAGCCATGACCTCTTTCAACTCAGTCGTATGGGATCGGTCTATTTCTGTACACGATGTGGCCCAGAATGCCAGGAGGAAACAGCGACCTAAAAACTTTGGGGAAGGAGAGTCTTCAGGTCAGGAGCCATCTTGGATTGAGCTGTCCCACAGACGTTGGTGTCCAGTTTTCTTTCTCCTGTTCCCTCACAGTGGTGGCTCTGGATTGCCTCAGAGAAGGTCATGTCTAAGCTGTCCTTCTGTTGGTTGACCTGGAGATGCCCATGACCCTCAGCCCAGTTCCCATCTCCATCCCACCTGCTCCCATTCTGCAAGCTGAAAGGTGGGTGCTGATGCAAGACACAAACTTCCATTTCTTACTTCTGTCTTAGGCTGCCGAGCTGGTTTTTGTACTGAAGTGTATCACTGTGGAGAGGAAAGCTGTAGTCTTGGCCACAGTAATAGTCTGCTTCATCCTCGACATGGACGCTGCTGATGGTGAAGGAGAAGTCAGTGTTACTGTAGGTACCACTGAAGCGATCTGGGGTCCCATCAAAACGGCTCGTAGCATCATGAATAAGAAGCTTGGGTTTCTGTCCTGGTTTAAACTGATATAAGGCCATAAAATCACCCATGGAAGAGGAAGCTTGGCACTGGATGGTGACTCTGTCTCCAGGACTTGCCTGTATGGAAGCTGGTGTTTGAGTGATGACAATCTGTCCCCTGGATCCTGGAAGGAGAGGAACAAAAAGCGCACTGTAAAATCCACAGCATTGGCCTGAGAAACTCAGACAGAACCACAAACCTTTTACGACTTACCCTCAAAGAAACTCAAGATGAGCCACATGAAACAAATCTGTAACATGATGATGCCTTTTATAAAACTTTTTCTCTGGTCTCTCAGATAATATTGCCACCAGGCAGCCCAGCTTCAGAATGACAGGGGTAAAACTGGGAGAGTTATCAAGTGCCAGGGATGGAAATATATGCAAATGAATAGTGGGGTTGCAAGGGGTGACTGTCACTTCTTGCGAGGATTGTGTTTCAAGGCAGAAACGCCACCTGTGGTGGAAGTTCCAGCTCATGGAGCAGGAGGAACCCAAGCAGCCAATTAATGCAAAGATTGGCTCTCTCAAATTAACAAATAGTTCAGTCATTCCAGAAAGTAAATATTACATAGTGATTGTTTTCAGCTCCTGTTTCTGCATAAATAATTTCCTGTTTTCTGACCTTTTAAATTATAAAGGCAATCCAAGTTTATTTATGATCCAAATCTGAATCATTTACAAATCAATTTTAGGTTCCTTGTTTCTTGCTGGGAGAGAACAAAATGGTGGTTTGTCCCACACAGATGATGAGGAAGAGTCTTCAATCTCCATGTTCATGCTCCCACAATTATTTTAAATTATCCACAGGGTGTGTTTCAGAATATAACAGCATCTTATATATCTTATCACTGCCCTAAAAGGAAAGGAAAAACTGGACGCTTTCTTTGCCATAAGGTGTTGTTTATTTCATATGCCAATAACAATGATAAAACAATTCAGAAATTATTGGCAAACCTCATTAATCTGGCAATCATAAAATTGATCACTACTCCTTCCATGACGACGTACATTTTTCCTCCCTTGAAATGTCATTTTCAGCCTCGAACACCTGCATTTCATCCTGATCTCATAAACATGTATGTAAAAATAGAGGGGGAAGAGTGAAAAAGTAGAAGAAAAAGAGACATTCATCACAAGTTTTTCATATTATGGTACCTTTGTGTATGGGGGGAGGTTATTTTCTACTGTTCTCATGTGCTTTGTGTACAACAAAATCCAATAAACATTATTCAAAAATATATTATATATCCAAGGCCTTAGTGTGGTCTCTACTTGAAATAGCCAAAGCCTCCAAACTTGATAATTTTCTGGCAGGTTTGCCATATGTCTGGAATTTCCTGGACAAACCCAGGATTCAGCTATCGGGAATAGCATCCAGGTGGAAATTGTGGAATGTCTGGGTGTATGGCAACCCATATCGGAATCAATGGTTTTGGCAATTTATGGGGGCGTGGGGGAAATAGCTGTAAAATGTATTTTATTTTGCTCAACAACTTTGAGGTAATGATGTACAAGATTGGTGAAAATTGAAACCCTTTGTTTGAAATTTTATACAGTAAATACCACTGCCAGATCCATCAGGCTAGGGTGCAGTTTTGCGAAACAATTCAACTGTAACCTATTGCGTTGCAATAAACGTTGGACTCTTACCTCCTTAAGTTTCTGGGTTTTCATTGGCACAAACTCAGGAGATAAGCCATTTTTGGCTTACAACACTCCGAGCTTATACAGTTTCTTTGTTATGTCAATGGGCAGTCTGTTAGACACCTTATTTACATATCTAAAGAGTCGGTTGAGTGTGGATGTGTTGCCATAGAGAGAATCGCCAATGGTGCTTCCATAAGGAGGAAATGGGCTTGGCCTCCCCATCACCTGCCTGGAGGTCACTTCATCCTAGAAATGAGGTTTGTTAAGTTGTGGGTGAACATATCAGACGACACAGCAATTCTCCAAACAGCTCTTGTTTATTCACAGGTCAGAACAGATCTGAACTGAAGGGTTTAGCCAGCCTGCTTATATAGAGCTCCAGTAGAACGTAACTGTAACAACTTTCTGTAACTATCCAATCACTGAACATCACTTTTGATCCCTTATTTGCATATGTGGACCTGAACTATCTACAGTATCCCCCTGCTGGTCCAGGGTGAGAACTTCAGTACATAACAAGGTTCTCTGTAAAACCATGTACTGTGATAGGTTTGGGTGCGAGTTTGTGGGCGCAAGTCACCTATGATTCTTGGATTTAGCCAAAGTTAGAATGAATTAAGGTTTGACTAAACTGTGCCAAGCATAGAAACCCCTGGATCCATCTTATGCTAATGAGTCAGGCCAGCTTGGCAGAGCTAGCTGAGTGTGGGTCATTGGAGGAACAAAGGCTACTGAAGGAACATCCATCAAAAAAGCTATCAAGAGGGTGAAGACTGACAGGCAAGGAGGGGTGAGGCCTCCTCCTCCAGCTGTGTGTTAGTGGGCAGGGCCAAGAAGGGTTTGGGATTTCAGTTTTGGACGACGTAGGCTGGGAAGAGTTAGTTTTTACAGTGTTAGCAAGGAGAAGGTGGAGGAAGAAAACACTATTTGGGCTGGCTGGGACAAAGACACAGAGACCATGGCTCATTGCGTGGACAGGCGGAGTCCCCCAAACCCTGGGCGCCCCTCCATGTGGAATAACGACTCAAGACAACGTGCCATGGGATTAAATTGGCCACAACTTAATTATATTTCAGATGTGGGTAGACCTTGGCTCAGGCACTGGGCGTTATCCCTCCCCGGGGATCTAGGGAACATCAGGGTTATCCAGTGCGGGGGGGGGATAGGCCAGCTCTGGAGAACATATGTTCAAGCAGAGATAGCTGCCCCCGTTACACCGCCGTCGCAGTGGAGAGCAATGATGACCTCTCAGTGTACGGTCAAAGCCTCCCCTCAGAAACCCCTTTAATGGGGAACCCTGGTATCGACGCTGCAAAGAGGAAGATGGACTAAAGGATTCTGCCCAAGGCCTGATACTGCCAAAGTTGTGACGTTTTGCTACAGGAAAGGCAAAACCTGCCAATGCAGGGGAATTCCTTTCCGGCCCTTCAACAGCGACCTTGACGTAGCAGTGCCCGCATAACTGTGAAGAAAAGGTTAACCTGCAAAATAAGACTTAACTGAGGGTGGGTAGGGTGGGAGAAGCTCTGGGGCCAAGTGAGGATTCCCAGGTAAGATCCTCCCTCTATTGTGTGGGCAGGTAATTCCTCCCCTACCTGGCCTGGTCTCCTTGGCAACGCTTCTCCCAGGTGGGATTGGACAACTGACTGAGGTAGGCGGAGACCTCCAGGTATCCCACCTGAGGGAAGGCGAAGCCAAGCCTATGCTGATGGAGCCGCACCGGGTCCAGGGGCTGCATGTGTCCACACAAAGGGCACCCCCTGTTTAATACGGGGAGCAGTCATTTCTCTGCTTGCAGACCCAAGCCTGCTGTGCTTATGAGAGAGCAAATGACCTTCTTGGCATCTAATGCTGGGATTCTCTTCCTTCAAGGCTCAGGTCTAAATAAGCCATATATGATAAAGACACCACAGTCTCTGCTGTGCCTCATGTGTTCAAAAGATAACACATGTCCTGGGTAACACACGCCTGAGATCCCTGGCATCTCGCACCTCTCGTGGATATTGAGATGGTATGTATCAATGTCATAACAGCACAGCATTCCTGTTTGACCTTCATTCCAAGGAAACCAAACCCAGAAGTTAGCGCTGACACTCCTGGAGCCAATCTCTGCTCAGAGATTGGGGTGAAAGCAACACATGATTGAAATTGAGCTGGACAATTAACTTTTTTTAAATGAAAATAAAAACGCATATGCTCATGTGTGCATGCTCTCTCTCTCTCTTTCTTTCATAACATTTTATTAATTTCCCAACAATAATAAGAATAAAGCAAACAGCAATAAAAAACAAAAACAAAACACATTGACTTCCTTGGTTCTATTGTGTATCAATGTACTACATGTCCATTGTAAAGTTTTAACCATTTGAATAATAATAAAATTACCAGTAATCTTAAAACCCTGCCAGTGTATTAACCTGGGTACATTGCTTCATGTGTGCATGCTCTCAGGCAGCGATCCTTGGTGTGAGAACAGTGCTCTTCTCAAAAGTTCACAAATGCCCTGTGAAATGTTTAAAGGTAGAATGGGGGGCGGGCGAGGCTGTTCAAGGGATTTATGATTCATTGGCTGCCAGGACATCTGGAGAAGTTACTGTTCAGAGAGTTTTTTGGTTCATTCGCACGCGACAGAGCTAAGAAGAGCCTACCTGCCCCCTGCCTAACAAGTGGCCGATATATCAGATGCAAGCTTCTGAGGAAGGGTTTATGTATTGCTTTGAATCACTGTGGAGAGGAAAGCGGTCGCTTTGCTGACAGTAATAATCTCCAGCATCATTAGCTTCAAAGTTACTAATGGTGAAGGTGAAATCTGTATCGTAGCCACTGCTGCTAAACCGATCTGGAACCCCACTTTGGCGTTTATGCTCTTCGGCGATGAGGAGTTTTGGGGGTTGTCCTGGTTTCTGCTGGTACCAGTTGATATCATCATCAATGTTGAGAACGGTCTGACATTTAATTGTAACCGTATCTCCAATGGATAAGGAGAGTGATTCTGGAGACTGAGTCAGCACCACAACGTCCCCTCTGGCATCTGGATATAGGGAGAAAAATCTATATGACTCCTCACATGATAACAGTTAGCACTGGAATAGTCTTTCAGAGAAATCAAGACCAACAAGAAATCTTTGACAAATATCAAATACCAGATTCATTAAAAATAATCAAATCCGTTTCAACTGTTCCTCTTACCTTGGATCCAGAAAAAGAGACTTATGGGGAAAAGCATTAGAACCCGCATGGTGTTCACTGCCTAGCCTTCAATGGTCCTTGCCAATGAAGCCCCAGAATGGTACCCAAGGATTTATTATCACTGCCCAGAGCTGATAGGAATGGAATATGGGTGGAGCAAAGCAAATGAGGGCCTTCAGGCCTCGTCTCCAGCATATTATTTGCATTGCGAAACACTTTATTACTTCTGCTTCTTCAGACCTCACACTTCTAGGAAAGGGTGCCTGGTGGTCTTCGCTTGTGTTATTGTCCTGTCCTGGTATTTCAGAGGGGCTGGGTCTTTTCACAGTCCTGAGGCCTTGATCCATGCAAACAATAACAAAAACAACAACAACAACCCAGCCCAACCAAACACCCTTCCCTTCCTTGAGTCAAGACCCATTTACAAGGAAGAACCATTTACAAGCAAGATAAGTGCAGATGTTTGTGTGTGGTGTAGTGGTTAAGAGCGGTAGACTCATAATCTGGTGAACTGGGTTCGCGTCTCCGCTCCTCCACATGCAGCTGCTGGGTGACCTTGGGCTAGTCACACTTCTCTGAAGTCTCTCAGCCCCACTCACCTCACAGAGTATTTGTTGTGGGGGAAGAAGGGAAAGGAGAAGGTTAGCTGCTTTGTTTTGTTTTTTTTTAAGAATAATTTTTATTAACCGACCAATCACATCAAATCAAACCAAATTACATAAATTCCAAATTACAAAGCCGAATTTTTTGTTTTTGTTGGGGGTACCCATATTTCAAGTTCCGAAGGGGATCCAATCATCTTCTTGCTACTGCTTTAATGTCCACAAATCTGACCATATGATGTTCACAGTACTATCCAGTCCTTTCTTATTGTTTTTCCACATCTCTTCTTGTTATTTTCATATATTTTCCCTTTCTCTTTGTGACCTCTGATAGTCTCCACAAGCGGGTTAAAACAGTTTGTAATCCTGTGTGGATATATATATATATTTAATCCAAGAGCCATATCCATATGTTTTCCGTATAACATCACTTCCATAAATCAAAACAGCCTTAGCGTCGTTAATCTTCACAAATCTGTCGCCTTTCTCAAACCTCTGAGGAGATTAACCAGGAATGCAGTCTGAAAACAAATCCATTCCTCCTCCCGGTTATAAATCCTTCGGCAAAACCTGCCAAGATGCCGACTCTGTATTTATTGCTGCGCCATTCCAAAAGCTCTTGTTCTTTACTCGATCTCCATAAAGCATACTTTTGGTTAAAATTCATTTACACACAGTCCTTAATCATCCTGCTTGGTTCAGTTAACCGATGGTTCTAACGAGGGGGGGGGTTCTTGGTTAATCACATAGAAGAAAAGAAAAGAAAGGTCCCCTCCCCATCCTGTCCCGTTGCCGACATACCCAGCTTTGATGTATCTTCTTCTGAAATATTCCTGTTGATCCAACCCGTCGTCTTCTTTCACAGAGGTCCCTTCTATTAGCAGTCTTCATTCCCCTTCTTCACTTGAAATATGTGCATTTGTTTCTTTTGTAATTAATTATTCCAAATTGCTGCAGCTAGTGCGCGATCAGAGACAGCGTCTAGGAGAGCCGGAGTCCGCACGGGGGCATTCTGCCTAGTGCCCTCACCCCCTTCTTTCGAATTCGGGGGTGATTTATGGGCACAGCAGGCAAGGGCAGTGTTCCCCATTCCCTGGGGCAACAAGGGAGGCTGCCTACTCCCATAAAAGCCTCTGAATTACCCCGTGTGGTCCGGAGAGATGGTATTGTCGGCCATCTTCCAATGCGCCCCTAGTGGCCCCCCAAGGTTAGCCGCTTTGAGACTCCTTCAGGTAGTGATAACGTGGGATATCAAATCCAAACTCTTCTATGTAGACTCAGGGCTTATCTACACTTACATTTTGCCCAGCTCTTCCCAGGCACAGGTATGCACTTTAAAACTCTGTGTCCTATCATGCTTGTTTGTTTGTTTGTTTGTTTGTTTTTGCCCCAGAGCTTTCTCCACCAAAACCTGCTCTTTAAAGCTGAATGGGAGGAAACCCAATGACCCCACAGTCTGCTTTGGCTTAGAATTGAGCCCAACCCCATGTTTTGTTTGGGCGCAAGACACTGCCAAGGCTACGTGGCCATGCCACTATAATGTAGCATCACTCCAAGGTAAGCTGGGGAACCACCAAAAGAAGAGGGTTCAAAGGAAGAAGGCTTAGAGCCTGGGGAGTGGTGAGGAGACAATGCCGAGTGGTCAGAGGGAGAAGACAGGGAGGACTGGAAAGAGGAGGTGTCGGATGTGGAGGTGGTAAGTGGGCTGAGTGAGCTGGGAGAGTCTGTGGCAGACAGAAGTCCAGAATCAGACTCAGAGGCAGAAAATGAAGCAGGATGGGAGGAGAGAGGCCAAGAGTGAGGCTGGTGAAGAAGACAAGGTGTTTCCTGCTGCTGCAAGCTCCCCTCTTTGCAGTCTCCCAGAACCAGGAGAGGCATGAAAAGGGTGGAACAGAGATATTGGCTATGTGCAGAAGCAGTCTCCAGTGGCTTGGGGAAAACCCTGGAGAGGAGGAGACTTAGACAGCTGGGGGAGTTGGGGACCTTCAGTCTCAGCAGCTGCTTCATGGGAGCAAGACCTTCCAGGGATAGGTGGCTGTGCTCTTTCAGCCTGACACTCTGCCAGGTCTGTATAGATTGGGTTTTTGCTAATAAAGAGTTAACGCCAACTCACGTGGTGTGATTTACTGCCAGCTTGTTCATGCCTGACAATATACCACCCCAACATGTGTGTGTGTGTGTGTACGCACTAAAAATGAATAAGCCTCTTGGATTAACAAACAAGATGGCACCAACCACTGATCTGTTGGCTTGATCATTAGACTTTTGAAAATATGTGCCACAAAGCCAGGATGTCCTGTGATTAGGAATGGAAGGTATTTTCAATTTCTGTTCTCTCAGCTTCTCAGTTTTCCAACCATGAATTCAGTTCTTCATGCTTCTGAAGCAATTATATATATATATATATTAAAGATTTTCTCAGTTTCCAAAAGTACACGCCTTGTCTCTATTTTCAGGTTGTACATTTGTTCTCACAAATCAGTTACATTTGTTGTGAGACATTAGCTTTAAGTACAGTATAAGGTTGGGAAAGAAGAATGGGGAGAGGATGACTTCTGAAGCAATTTGAGAACCTTCCTTTTTTTTTTTTTTTTTAGAAAAAGGAAATGGAAATTCCTCAGCTTTTTGTTGTAAATTTCTCCCCATTAATATATTTTTGCATACAGTTTTGACTAATGTACACACTTTTGCTAGCAATTTTTCCTCAACAAGATGCATTTTTGCATGTTGTTTTCACTTTTATGTTATTTTTAGTCTCACTTTCCCCTAATATATGCTTTGGTTTGGTGGGAGAAGTGCATGGGAAAAATTCAGTGTGAATTTCTGGTTGTGTCGCTGTTTTCACATAGTTCAGGAAAGTGCAAAACTGGTAAATTCGCCTTTCAATATGAACCGAATCTAATTTATCGCCCATCCCAGCCTGTGACAAAAACTGAGTCTCAGTTCAGAAACTGATGCCCAGTATGAATTGGGGCAAGTATGCAACCCCGAATATCAACACATAACATGCAACACATAACATGGAAGCCTTTGAGTGCTCCAGAAGTCTTCTTCGGACAAGGTTAGGAGAGAGGTACTGGATTCAATGAGTGAGATCCATATCACTCTCAGTCCATGTAATCCAAGTCTGACAGGGCTCAACAGGGTATTTGCCAGGGGTTCCTTGCTTTTGCTGTTGCTGATAGTGCCAGGTATGTAACCTGGAACAATCTGACCAGGAAAAAGATGCTCTACTGCAGCATGCTGTTGCTGTTGCTGCAACACACCCACTGCCATTGCTTCCTGCTGTCTTAGGCCACTGAGCTGGTTTTTGTACTGAAGTGTATCACTGTGGAGAGGATAGCTGTTGTGCTGGCCACAGTAATATACCCCAACGTCCTCGGCATGGACACCATTGATAGTGAAGGAGAAGTCGTTGCCACTTTGGCTGCCGCTGAAGTGATCTGGAGTCCCTTCAAAGCGGGTTGAACCCCAATAAATCAGTAGCTTGGGGTTCTGACCTGATTTAAACTGATATAAGGCCATATAACGGCCGACAGAAGAGGCAGCTTTGCACTGGATTGTCACTCTGTCCCCAGGACTTGCCTGTAAAGAAGCCGGTGTCTGAGTGATGATCTGCCCACTGGATTCTGGAAGGAGAGGCATAAAACAAGTTAGTGGATCTGCAACATTTGCCTTAAAAATTCAGAGAGAAGAACACAGCTCTTCAAAGTTACCCGCCAAGAAACTGGAGACCAGCCAAATCAAACAAAGCCGTAACATGTTGCTGCTGCTGTAGATGACACTCTTTCTTGGCTCCCAGATATTATCACCACCAGGCAGCCCAGCTTCAGAATGGCGGGGATAAAATTGGGGGAGTTATTAAGTGTCAGGGATGGAAATCTACGCAAATGACTTGAAGGTGTTCAAGGGATGAGAGTCCCTTCCTGTGGGGGTTGTGCTTCAGGGCACAAGAAATGTCTGTGGTCGAGGTTCCAGCTCATGAAGCAGGGGGAACCACGAGGCATTGCAAACTTCCAACAGTTTGACTTCACCCCCAAAGGGACACTGCCCCACTGCCGACCCACAGATGGCAGAAAATGAGAAGACCTCACTTTCTGATATACAAGACAAGTGCAATCTGACCTGCTGAATTACAAAATTATTCATCTTTCCAGAAATAATATATTGCCTTGATATATTTTCAGGCCAGCTCCAGTTTTGTGCCTGAAGCAGTGACAGTATCAGCTTAGGGTGTTGGGGGACCAGGGTTCAAATTCCACTCAGCTAAGGTGTTTGGGTTAATCACACTCTCTCACCCTGGCCAACCTCGCAAGGTTGTTGTGAAGATATAATGGGGAGATGGAGAATTAAGCATGCTAGCCTCATCTCTTTGGAGGAAATGTGGTGTGTGGGCGTTAGAATGGAAGAAATCCATCTTGGAGTGTTGTCAAGACATGGCAACAGGTAGCTATGGTAACCTGTGAGAAGGACTGGATATCACCTCAGAAACTGACAGCTGCTCTGACACCTGCCCAAGTATCAATGAAAACCTGCAGTCTGAGTAGCTGGCCACAGGGGATTTCTATGGGACGTGGTTGAGGTGTCAACTGGCAATACAGTCTTCTAGTACAGTCGTACCTTGGAAGTCAAACGGAATCCGTTCCAGAAGTCCATTCGACTTCCAAAATGTTTGGAAACCCAAGCATGGTGTCTGATTGGCTGCAGTGGACTCCTGCAGCCAATCGGAAGCCACACCAGACGTTTGGCTTCCATAAATCGTTGGAAAACTGTAACAGTCACTTCCGGTTTTCGATTGGGAGCCAAACTGTATGAGTTCCAAGGCGTTTGGCAACCAGGGTACGACTGCGTACTCCAAGTGTAACTGGATACTATTCAGTTTGTGGCATTGAGGTGAGATTGGCAAAACAGATGTCAGTTGCTGAACTAATATTCTGAGAGCCAGTGTGGTAAAGCCGTTAGAGAGTTTCAGCTAATGTACATCATTTTTCTGGCAATTTCCCCTAAGCAGAATGTGCTTTTTTATGTTATTCTCACTAGTATATTGATTTTTTTTGGTATATGTGGTTTGGTGGGGGGAATTTATGGAAAATTCAGGTAAGTGCAGATTCTTAAGCATACTTGTGTTTCGGTTCTCATGTAGTTTGGGAAAGTGCTAATCTGGTAGGTTCACCTTTAAATGCGAACCAAATCTAATGTATGCCCCCTCCTGCCCCGTGGCAATGACTGGGCATCAGTTCAGAAACTGACGCCTGCTTTGCCACCTGTCAAAGTGGCAGCGAACACGCTGAAATCTGAACAACTGGCCACAGGGGATTTCTGTGGGACATGCTTGAAATGTCAGCTGGAAAGCTTAGAAGTACCATCAGTACAGTTTTTTTTTTTTTTTTAAAATCATGTTAGCAGGCAGCATGACAATATAGACAGTAGATGAAAAATAGCTTTCTGAATATGAATCGGGGCAATTAGGCAGTCCCAAATGTCAACACATAACATGCAAGCTTTTGAGTGCTCCAGAAATGTTCTTCAAACTAGGTTAGGAGTGAGGAACTGGATCCGGCAGGTGAGGTTTTTAACACACACACACACACACACACACACACACACCCGTCCATGTACTCCAAGCCTGAAAGGACTCTCCAGGATTTTAGATCAGGGATCACATCCTTGTGCTGTAGCTGGAAATATCAGGGATTTAAGCTGGAACCTTCTGTGGCGTTTGCCCTCCTCTGTGTGTAGCATCATACTGGGTTCATAGGTAAAGGGGTAACTAATTGTAAAATTACTAAGCAACGGGAACCCGGGGGGCAGAGTTAACTGTGTAAAAGTTTTAAGCACAGAGGTTTTTAGGGAGTTAGAGAGGTTGTTGAGAAGACAGTCTGGAGTTAGAAGAGACAGAGAAGATAAGTCTGTGGGTTGGGCTAGTCTGGTGTGAGAGAGTAAGAGAATTTGTTAAGAGGAGTCAGTCAAACCACTGAGATAATCAGTCAGAAGGTATTGGGAAGGTATAGGCTGGTAAAGAAACTAAAGTTAAGATACTAACAGGAATATTATCTGAGAAACCATAAACTTGTTAATGTTTGTAAAATAAACTTGGTTTTTTGGTTCACTTTTAACAACTGACTGGACTCAGTGTTTTACCAGAGAGTAACTGGGACACGGGTGGCGCTGGGGGTTAAACCACAGAGCCTAGGATTTGAGGATCGGAAGGTTGGCAGTTCGAATCCCTGCAACAGGGTGAGCTCCCGTTGCTCGGTCCCTGCTCCTGCCAACCTAGCAGTTCGAAAGCACGTCAAAGTGCAAGTAGATAAATAGGTACCGCTCCAGCGGGAAGGTAAACGGTGTTTCCGTGCGCTGCTCTGGTTCGCCAGAAGCGGCGTAGTCAAGCTGGCCACGTGACCCGGAAGCTGTACGCAGGCTCCCTCAGCCAATAAAGTGAGATGAGCACCACAACCCAGAGTTGGCCACGACTGGACCTAATGGTCAGGGGTCCCTTTACCTTACCTTTTACTGGTTGGTGGCAGCGGGGAAGCAAGCACAGTGGTGGCACAGGGATCAATAGACCGTTAAATGTCCGGGGACCCTGTGTGATCACCACACCCTCTGACTTCAAAAAAGATGCTCTGCCAATGAGTGCCGCTGATGCAGAACACCCACCGTCATTCCTTCCTGCCTTCTTAGGCCACTGAGCTGGTTTTTGTACTGAATTGTATCACTGTGGAGAGGGAACTTTTGGCGTTGAAAACAGTAGTATTCTGCCTCGTCCTCAGCATGGACACCGTTGATCGTGAAGGAGAAGCCAGTGTTGCTGTGGCTGCCACTGAAACGATCCGGAGTCTCTCCAAAACGGCTTGAACCTGAATAAATCAGCACCTTGGGTTTCTGCCCTGGTTTAAACTGATAGAAGTCCATATTGCTGCTGACAGAAGAGGAAGCCCTGCACAAGATGGTGACTCTGTCCCCAGGACTTGCCTGTAGGGAAGCTGGTGTCTGAGTAATGACAATCTGCCCCCTGGATTCTAGGAGGAGAGAAAAGAAGATGGTGAAGGCAGCCCATTTCCCGGAGAAACTCAGGAAGAACAACACTTCCCTTAAAACCTACCCTCAAAGAAACTCGAGACCAGCCAAATCAAACAAATCTGAAACATTATGCTCCTGTTCATGAAACCTTTCCCTTTCCCTCCGGGATATTCTCACTGCCAGACAACCCCTCCAGAATGACGGGGATAAAACTAGGGGAGTTATGAAGTGTCAAGGATGGAAATCTATGCAAATGAGTAGAAGAATGTCCCTCCCTGTGGGATTGTGCTTCAGGGCAGAAGAATTGTCTGTGGTGGATGTTGCAATGCATGAAGCAGAAGGAAAGCAAGGGAGATTTCAAGCAAACTTAAAGAAATGAAGAGAAGTTCTCACCTCCTCATAGACAATCATCTTCATTAATGGATATTTTTGGTCCAAGAATTGTCTAGCACTGTCTATAGCATACTTACACTCATATGTAGGATCGATCATACCAAAAACCACGCTTAGTCTCCATAGCCTCTCTTCATTCTTTCATGTTTCTCCATTTTGCCCTCCATTAAGTGCATGCATTGTAAATATACACAACTAGGTGTGAAACCTTTGTTCTATGTGCATGCCAAGAGATTAGCTTTCTCATATGTGCTCTGCAAATATGAACCATTGTGAAGTCTAGAACAGGCCTAGGGAACCAGAAAGGTGAGGGAACACAGACCCTCCAAGGGTCCCTTGCTTTCCAGGGACAGTCCTGGATTTCCAGAAACCACCCCTGTTTCTGATTTGATGCTGGCATGTCCCACTTTTCCTTAGGATGTCCCTGTTTGCGTGGACAGCCCGAGTCCCCAGATCCCGCGCAGTCCCCCCGTCATGTGGAATAACGTCTCTAGACAATGTGCTATGGGATTAAATTGGCCACAACTTTATTAAATTTCAAATGTGGGTAGACCTTGGCTCAGGCATTGGGCGTTCTCCCTCCCCAGTCCCCAGCCAGGGACCTAGGGAGCATCAGGGTTATCCAGTGTGTGTGTGGGGGGATGGGCCGGCTCTGGAGAACATATGTTCAAGCAGAGATAGCTGCCCCCATTACGCCGCCGCCGCAGGGGAGAGCAATGACGACCTTTCAGCGTACGGTCAAAGCCTCCCTTCAGAAACCCCTTTAACGGGGAACCCTAGTATAGCCGCTGCAAAGAGGAAGATAGACAAAAGGATTCCACCCAAGGCCTGATACTGCCAAAGTTGTGACGTTATGCTACGGGAAAGGCGAAACCTGCCAATGCAGGGAAATTCCTTTCCGGCCCTTTAACAGCGACCTTGACATAGCAGCGCCCGCATACCTGTGAAGAAAAGTTAACCTGCAAAACCTGTGAAGAAAAGTTAACCTGCAAAAGAAGACATTAACTGAGGGTGGGTAGGGTGGGAGATGCTCTGGAGCCAAGTGAGGATTCCCAGGTAAGATCCTCCCTCTATTGTGTGGGCAGGTAATTCCTCCCCTACCTGGCCTGGTCTCCTTGGCAACACTTCTCCCAGGTGGGATTGGACAACTGACTGAGGTAGGCGGAGACCTCCAGGTATCCCACCTGAGGGAAGGCGAAGCCAAGCCTATGCTGTTGGAGCCGCTCCAGATCTAGGGGCTGCGCGCGTCCACGCAAAGGGCGCCCCCCGTTTTAGGCGGGGAGTGGTCATTCCATCAGAGGAATTTTGGCAGTTATGTGATCCCCAGAGTCAAGGACATAAGTAACTATACAAGCTTTAGAAGACACCTGAAGGCAGCCCTGTACAGTGGTACCTCGGGTTACATACGCTTCATGTTACAGACTCCACTAACCCAAAAATAGTGCTTCAGGTTAAGAACTTTGCTTCAGGATGAGATGCTTCAGGATGAGAACAGAAATCGTGCTCTGGCGCTGTGGCAGCAGCAGGAAGCCCCATTTGCTAAAGTTTCAGGTTAAGGAATGAATTAAGTACTTAACCTGAGGTACCACTGTATAGGAAAGGTTTTTAATTTTTAATGTCTTATTATGTTTTTATATACAGTGGAACCTCGGTTGTCGAACATAATCCATTCCAGAAGACAGTTCGACTTCCAAAACGTTCAACAACCGACGCTCAATGGGCAGTCGGAGAATTCAATTGAAAAAATAGATAAATTTGCCTTGGAAGCCATTCAACTTCTGAGGCGCATTCAAAAACGGAAGCATTCACTTCCGGGTTTTCGGCATTCAGCTTCCGAGACGTTCAGCAGCCAAGACGTTCAAAAACTGAGGTTCCACTGTTGGAAGTCACCCAGGGTGGCTGTGGCAACACAGTCAGATGGCGGGGATATAAATATTCCAACAACGACAACGACTACTACTATGGAATAGGATGTCCCTATTTTGATCGGAGAAATGTTGGAAGGTATGGCAGGCATTGTAATGGCCAAAAAGCCTGTAGGAATCCTCAGCCAAGGCAATGAGGAAGCATGCTGAGAATACAAATTTTGAAATAAGGTTCTGTCAAAGACCTTTTGGTAGCATAATAGGTGAGAGAACATCACTGCTCTTTTCTGCGAAATAACTGTCCTAGGTTGAATTGCTCAGACAGCTTCCCATTGTTGGTGTTGGGTGTACTGAGAATGCATCTGTAGTAAGTAGGTCTTCGCCCACAACATATTCAGGGTCCAGTGTTTTAGTTGACACTTTGGCTGATTGGCAGAGCAGCTGTCAGTTCCTGAACTGATGTCCGGAGAGACAGTGCAGTGTAGCAGTTACAATATCAGCCTAGGAGCTGGGGACTGGACTTCAAATCCCACTCAGCTAAAGTGGCCAACCTCACAGGGTTGTTGTGAAGATACAACGGAGAGAGTGAGAATTATGTGTGCTAGCCTGAACTCTTTGCAGGAAAGGTGGTGAGTGTTGAAATGGAAGAAAGCCATCTTGTCAAGACATGGCAACACGCAGCCGTGATGATGTGCGGCGAGGACTGGATATCAGTTCAGAAACTGACAGCTGCTTTGTCACCTGCCAAAGTGGCAACGAAAACGCTGTGATCTGAGCAGGTGGCCACAGGGGATTTCTATGAGACATGGTTGAGGCGTCAGCTGGCAATCTCTAAAGTCCTGCCAATGCAGGTTTCAAGCACATTGGTAGGCAGCATGAGAAAAAATAGGAAAAATCATTTTTTGAATAGGGAGTAATAATACTTGCAGCTATATGCCTAGAACCTAAATATCCTGGTTATGTGACATGGACAGAATTAAAGCCAAGTGTCACCCCATGTTGCCAAGCAAGAGGGTGGGAATTATTCTTCATGCCAATGACATGAATATAAGATAGTCACCCCGGACTCTCCTTTGCAAAGTCCATGAACAGAAAAACGACAAGGATGAGATGTAAATATTTGAAATATTGGGGGAGTTCAGGAAATAATCTGGATGTGAGGGTGCCTGTTGGCTTGCTTTGACTCAAGTATGCCCTGAATGTATATTTACAATTTAGAATCATGGCATCATGCATATTGTGATCTAAAAGCTCGACATGAAGGAAAAGGTCTGAGGTAAGATTGAACAGAAATTACAGGAAGCTCCAATACTGAGTACAAAACAACAATGCATGCTGGGAATATGATAGGCCAATATCAACTCAGGTATACTTGTTTATGGGCTTTGTTTCCTCAGTTTTCATAAATTAGTTGGAAAACAATATAATCTGTCCTGGGACGGTCTTGTCACGCAGTGCTTTTTTCTGGGGGGACACAGGGAGACGCATACCCCTAAACATTTTGTGAATTAAGATTGAAGGGCAGTATTTCAATATGAGTAGGAAAATGAGAGTACCCCTAAACATTATTTTAGAAAAAAACACTGGTCTTGTGGTGATTTACCAAGTTCTTTCCCCCCCCTCTTTAAAATGTCTTTGCTTGCTTCTTTTCCCCTTCCCAAATAATTTTATGACAAAATCAGAATTAAAAAACATGGGCCATCTTCTTGTGCCTCAGACATGGTCTGACATATAAAAATTATATCTCATATATATGTCACGTGGACATATATAAATTCAGTTAATAATAATAATAATAATAACAATAATAATAATAGGAGGAGGAGGAGTCTGAGGAAAAGGTGTGATCACCTGGAACAGTCAGGCCCAGGCTGTCTTCCTATTGGTTGATCTGCAGAGCCATTGATCCTCACCCCCTTTGTCATACTCCATTCCAGCCCCCTCCCATTCTGCAAGCTGAAATGAGGGTGCTGCTGCAACACACCCACTGCCATTCCTTCCTGCTGTCTTAGGCCACTGAGCTGGTTTTTGTACTGAAGTGTATCACTGTGGAGAGGTGTGATGTTGTGCTGGCCACAGTAATATACCCCAATGTCCTCAGCCTGGACACCGTTGATAGTGAAGGAGAAGTCGTTGCCGCTGTAGCTGCCACTGAAGCGATCAGGGGTCCCTTCAAAGCGGGTTGAACCCGAATGAATCAGTAGCTTGGGGTTCTGACCTGATTTAAATTGATATAAGGCCATATAACGGCCGACAGAAGAGGCAGCTTTGCACTGGATTGTCACTCTGTCCCCAGGACTTGGCTGTAAAGAAGCTGGTGTCTGAGCGATGATCTGCCCACTGGATTCTGGAAGGAGAGGCATAAAACAAGTTAGTGGATCTGCAACATTTGCCTTAAAAATTCAGAGAGAAGAACACAGCTCTTCAAAATTACCCTCAAAGAAACTGGAGACCAGCCAAATCAAACAGATCCGTAACATGTTGCTGCTGCTGTAGATGACACTCTTTCTTGGCTCCCAGATATTATCACCACCAGGCAGCCCAGCTTCAGAATGACGGGGATAAAATTGGGGGAGTTATTAAGTGACAGGGATGGAAATCTATGCAAATGACTTGAAGGGGTGCAAGGGATGAGAGTCCCCTCCTGTGGGGATTGTGCTTCAGGTCACAAGAAACGTCTGTGGTCGAGGTTCCAGCTCATGAAGCAGGGGGAACCTGAGGAAGATAGATATTACTCTTATTGACAACAGTTAATGAGAAGATCTGAGTTTCCGAATTATAATATAATATAGTTTGATCTTTTCAGAAAGAAAATGTTACATGGAGATTATTATCAGCTTCCCGTTTCTGCATAATGAATTTCCTATTATCTGTCTCTCTTAATTAGAAGGAAAGAGACAAACCCGAGTACAATGACACAAATGACATTGAAAATTTGAAAATGAAAATGAGAGTTAGGAAGGCAGATGAAACTCACTAGGTGTGTCACTGGAATCGCTTGCAACCTCCGATTTGCAACTTGCAACTCATGGAAATGGGCACCAGGCATGGAAAAGGGGCACTTTGTGCAACAGCCAAGGCTGAGAACAAAAGGAAGAAAAGCCAATTGCTAAAACCTGCCTTCTCAGAGCCTAATCTGTGCCGCCCAGAAGAAGAATGCCAAGAAAGGTCAAAGCATACAGAATACAGTTTGCACATCTTCGAAAATGGTAAGCGTAATTGGCATGCCCCAGGCCACGCCAGGGGACGCGGGTGACGCTGTGGGTTAAACCACAGAGCCTAGGACTTGCTGATCAGAAGGTCAGCGGTTCGAATCCCCACGACAGGGTGAGCTCCCGTTGCTCGTTCCCTGCTCCTGCCAACCTAGCAGTTCGAAAGCACGAAGTACAAGTAGATAAATAGGTACCGCTCCGGCGGGAAGGTAAACAGCGTTTCCGTGTGCTGCTCTGGTTCGCCAGAAGCGGCTTAGTCATGCTGGCCACATGACCCGGAAGCTGTACGCCGGCTCCCTCAGCCAATAAAGCGAGATGAGCGCTGCAACCCCAGAGTCGGCCACGACTGGACCTAATGGTCAGGGGTTCCTTTACCTTTACCTTAGGCCATGCCACAGAAGCAATGGTGGACCTTGGGGGTCTCAGATTTCAGTGACGCCCTGTGTGATGCCAAAATTTGGCACCCCTGCCTCTTCTGCTCCCTTCTAAAGCGTAGTTGCTGTACCCCCTTCAGTTTCCTCAAGGCTCCATGCTGAGTGTGACCAAACCAGTTGCACTCCCCTAAATCTGCCTCTGGCAGAAGTCTAAAGCTGTAGGATGCTAGAGACCTAGCAAGCCACATGATGTCAGGTGGCAGAGAAACCATCCAATGGCAGGTTGCCAGGAACGGATAAGACAAGGAAAAGTCCTTACCATCTGCTTTTTATTCAATATTAACAGAGAGAGACTTAGGAATGCAGTCTCTTGGAATAATGCTGTCCCAAATAATGTTGTCTCGAATTAATCGCCAACCCCTTTCTCTTCCACTTCCTCATTCATCAACAGCACCCCCCCCCCCACGGTTGCTGCTTAGGGCCAGCTGTCTCAAAGCTCTTTGCTCTCCTACTTTTAAGGCTCGCCAGGTTCTGGGAGATGATGGTTCTGGAATGCTTTCTAGTGATAACGTGTCAGCCAGCTGCTCCAGCTCTGCCTCCTCCTCCTCTCCCGTTATTTCCCAGCTTTCCCCCTCATCTTCCTCTGAGCTGTGACCTCTCTCAAACCCCTGTTGTAATTCTGAACTGTCATGTTCTTCTCTGGAAGGGTCAGGCTGGAGAGGCGGTCTCCACCATGCCTCCTCACGGGAGTGGCACGAATGATCCATGCATTTCCTGACTGGTTTTCAAAGAAACAAATGGAAGGAAGTGTGGGAGAGAGACTATGTGTGTGTGTATAAATCTCAGGCCCACAAAGCATAAAACAAATCATGTCGTCTATATGTTCATTAAAACATTGGCTGTTAGATGATCTGGGAAATTTAATTACCAATTTTTCTGAAATTTGCACCTTGGTTTTGGAAAGCTTTGGTTTTGGAACGGCTTTCCGGAACAAATTAAGTTTGGGAACCAAGGTACCACTGTACATTTTCATGCAGTCAAACCTCTGTTCCCAAATGCCTCTGTTACTGTACATTTCAGCTCCCGATTGCCGAAAACCCGGAAGTAAGTATTCCGGTTTTCAAACGTTTTTCGGAAGACGAACGTCCGACACAGCTTCTGCTTGAGTGCAAGAAGCTCTTGCAGCCAATTAGAAGTTGAACCTCAGTTGTCGAACGTTTTGGAAGCCAAACGAGCTTCCAGAATGGATTACGTTCAACAACCGAGGTTTGACTATACAGTTTTGACTAAGGTACACATTTGTGCAATCATTTCCCCCTAAAAATTGGGATTTTGCAGTTCTGGCCCAAGGCATTTTGGCACCTGAGGCAAACCAGAAAATGGCACCCCCCTCCCCCGATAGGGAAGAAGAGATGAGTGAAGATCTAGATCAGCACCTAGGGGGGGCAAAAAGATTATCATTGGGATGTTCTGCCCCAGGGAACCTGCCGTCTAAGGAGAGGGACGGCCCTGGGGTTTCATATGTGAACTATGTGATGCTCACTTTCACCTAATATATGCATTTTCATAAACATGGTTTTGTGGGAGAACTGCATTGCAAAATTGCAAGATTCAGGTAAGCGTGAATTCTTAAGGACGGTTGTGTTTTGGATCTCATGTGGTTTTGGAAAGTGTGAAACTGGTAGATTCACCTTTAAATCTGAACTGAATCTAATTTCTTCCCCATCCCAACCTGTGACAATGACTGGGTCTTGGATCAGAAACCGACACCTGCTCTGCTACCTGTCAAAGAGGCAGTGAAAACACTGCAATCTGAACATCTGTCCACAGGAGATTTCTGTGGGACATGCTTGAAATGTCAGCTCGAAAAGTGCCACCAGTACTGTAAAGCTTTTTATCACATTAGTGGACAGCCTTAATATATGTAGACATAAAAGAGCTTTTCTGAATGCAACCCCAGCAGTCACAACACAGCATGCAAGCTTCTGCGTCCTCTAAAACTCTTCTTCAGACTAGGTTAGGAATGAAGGTTGAAGGTCTTCAGGGAATCCTCTCTGTCCCACAGTGGACAGCCAAGAATTAGATAAACAAGAAGAGTTCTTACCAAGTATTTTATTCAATATTCATAGAGAGAGGCGTAGAAATGCCGTCCCTCTTGGATAATGGCGTTGCTCCGAGTAAAAACCCCACCCCCTCTGCCTCTCCTCTTATACGTCATCCCTACGTTGGCTGGTCTGTGCTTCCTGCCTCTGAGCTTTCGGTTCTCCTACTCTCAATGCCCGCCAGGTCCTAGAATCCTAGAATCATAGAGTTGGAAGAGACCACAAGGGCCATTGAGTCCAACCCCCTGCCAAGCAGGAAACACCATCAGAGCACTCCTGACATATGGTTGTCAAGCCTCTGCTTAAAGACCTCCAAAGAAGGAGACTCCACCACACTCCTTGGCAGCAAATTCCACTGTCGAACAGCTCTTACTGTCAGGAAGTTCTTCCTAATGTTTAGGTGTTTCTTGTAGTTTGGATCCATTGCTCCGTGTCCGCTTCTCTGGAGCAGCAGAAAACAACCTTTCTCCCTCCTCTATGTGACATCCTTTTATATATTTGAACATGGCTATCATATCACCCCTTAACCTCCTCTTCTCCAGGCTAAACATGCCCAGTTCCCTTAGCCGTTCCTCATAAGGCATCGTTTCCAGGCCTTTGACCACTTTGGTTGCCCTCCTCTGGACACGTTCCAGTTTGTCCGTGTCCTTCTTGAACTGTGGTGCCCAGAACTGGACACAGTACTCCAGGTGAGGTCTGACCAGAGCAGAATACAGTGGCACTATTACTTCCCTTGATCTAGATGCTATACTCCTATTGATGCAGCCCAGAATGGCATTGGCTTTTTTAGCTGCCGCGTCACACTGTTGGCTCATGTCAAGTTTGTGGTCAACCAAGACTCCTAGATCCTTTTCACATGTACTGCTCTCAAGCCAGGTGTCACCCATCTTGTATTTGTCCCAGGTCCTGGGAGAGTGGGGGTCTGGGATGCTTTCTAAGGACACCTCTTCTTCCTGCTCCCCTTCTAATATTTTCCAGCTTCTCCCCTCTGCCACCTCTGAGCTATGACCTTCTGCAGAGCACTGTTGTGAATCTATACTGTCTCCCTCTTCTCTGGGAAGTGCAGGAGGCGGGGGAGGGGTGGGCGGTCTCCACCATTTCTCCTCACTCCAGTCCCTGACAGAAGAACTGGATTCTGCAGGTGGGATCCTTACCTCCCGAAGTCTGAAAGTGCTTTCTAAGGGTTTGGGACAGGCAGTGGCAGAGGAACCCTCTCCGGCACCCGGGGTGGGGCAAACCAACTGGCGGTGCTCACATGACGTCTGTACAGACTGCGCATGCGCGGCAGCCCATATGGACTGTGCACGCGTGGCAGCCCATACGGTCGCTGTGCGAGAAGCAGCCCGTACAGACGCCTCGCGAGTGGCGCCCATACTGACTGCACACACGCTCTTGGCCGCTCTACAGCTGGGCGGAGGCAGCGGGGCATCTTGTCACACACAACCCCAAGTGGTACCCGGGGTGGACTGCCCCCTCCATCCACCTCCTTCGTGTGGGAACGTTTAGGGATGCGGGGGAGGATATATTGTCTAAGGTATCCTATCCCAACTTATCTTTACAAGTTCAACAAAATCAGCAGAGTTAATAGCCCAACAGATAGCTTGCTCAGACTCATTAAAGTCTCTGTAAATATTTCCTGGTATTTTCCCTATTTAATCCCTCCTAAAATAAGACGCTACACAGTCTTCTGTAAAGTATAAAACGTTTACTCACAAGTAATCATCTGTTCACACAAAGGTTCCCAGATGGCAGACTTAAAAGGTTAGAACATTGTTTAAATGGGCCTGGAGCCAAGGGTTCATTTTAGTAGTGCTCTTGTTAAGATGGCATCGATAGACACAAGATGGTCGCCAGCCTGTGATTCTGGTTCATTCTACTTCAGAAGAGGCGACACCCATCTGAAGTTACACATAGGAAGTTTCGTCTCAGTCCTGGAAAGCAGGAAGTTCCGGCTGGAGGACTGAGACAACCTTCATGTCTACTTTAGCAATGTTGTGTTTTACTGCACCTGATTCTTACATCCCACACTTTGTACACCCCTGTAAACAGGGGCTCCCTGCTTCTCCTCCTGTAGCTGAAAATGCCAGGCATCTGATCTGGAACTTCCTGTTGTTGTTGTTTAGTTGTTCAGTTGTGTCTGACTCTTCGTGACCCCCCTGGACCAGAGCACGCCAGGCACTCCTGTCTTCCACTGCCTCCTGCAGTTTGGTCAAACTCATGTTGGTCGCTTCGAGAACACTGTCCAACCATCTCATCATCTGTCGTCCTCTTCTTTTCCAGGGAGTCTTCTCTTCTCATGAGGTGGCCAAAGTATTGGAGCCTCAGCTTCACGATCTGCCCTTCCAGTGAGCACTCAGGGCTGATTTCCTTAAGAATGGAGAGGTTTGATCTTCTTGCAGTCCATGGGACTCTCAAGAGTCTCCTCCAGCACCCTAATTAGAAAGCATCAATTCTTCGGCGATCAGCTTTCTTTATGGTCCAGCTCTCACTTCCATACATCATGACTGGGAAAACCATAGCTTTAACTATATGGACCTTTGTTGGCAAGGTGATGTCTCTGCTTTTTAAGATGCTGTCTAGGTTTGTCATTGCTTTTCTCCCAAGAAGCAGGCGTCTCCTGACTGCAAAGCAAATGTTCTACCACTGAGTGGTGCTCACACTACCATCTCTTCCTGATGTCTTCAGACTACTGAGCTGGTTTTTGTACTGGATTGTATCACTGTGGAGAGGATAGCTGTTGTGCTGGCCACAGTAATATACCCCTTCATCTTCAGCCTGGACACCATTGATACTGAAGGAGAAGTCGTTGCCACCGTAGCTGCCACTGAAGCGATCAGGGGTCCCTTCAAAACGGGCTGAACCCTCATAAATCAGTAGCTTGGGGTTCTGACCTGATTAAAACTGATATAAGGCCATATAACGGCCGACAGAAGAGGCAGCTTTGCACTGGATTGTCACTCTGTCCCCAGGACTTGCCTGTAAAGAAGCCGGTGTCTGAGTGATGATCTGCCCACTGGATTCTGGAAGGAGAGGCATAAAACAAGTTAGTGGATCTGCAACATTTGCCTTAAAAATTCAGAGAGAAGAACGCAGCTCTTCAAAGTTACCCGCCAAGAAACTGGAGACCAGCCAAATCAAACAAAGCCGTAACATGTTGCTGCTGCTGTAGATGACACTCTTTCTTGGCTCCCAGATATTATCACCACCAGGCAGCCCAGCTTCAGAATGGCGGGGATAAAATTGGGGGAGTTATTAAGTGTCAGGGATGGAAATCTATGCAAATGACTTGAAGGGGTGCAAGGGATGAGAGTCCCCTCCTGTGGGGATTGTGCTTTAAGACAGAAGGAACCCAAGGAAGATACAGACAGCAATCAATGAGAAACATGAATGTGAAGATCTGGGCTGCTGAATTACAAAATAGTTTTGCCTATCTGTAAAGAAAACGTTATGCAGAGATCATTTTCCGCTCCAATTTCCTGCATAATAGATATTCCACCTTATATCTCACTCCATTAGAAGTAAAGGACACAATCCCAAATTCACTTACATGAATGCAAAGGAAACCAGAATAGAGAAAATTTGCACCTAGTATATAAAAGGCAGCATATTTATATGGAAATACTACAGGAGGAAAATATGGGTTGGTAGTATTACTTGAGGCAGAGCATGGTTTTTGTCTCACCAGAAGGAAGACAGGCGTAGTTTAAGGTTTGAACTGGGTATTTTGCTTAACAATACAGTGGTGCCTCAGGTTAAGTACTTAATTCGTTCCGGAGGTCCGTTCTTAACCTGAAACTGTTCTTAACCTGATGCACCACTTTAGCTAATGGGGCCTCCTGCTGCTGCCACACCACCAGAGCACAATTTCTGTTCTCATCCTGAAGCAACGTTCTTAACCCGAGGTAATATTTCTGGGTTAGCGGAGTCTGTAACCTGAAGCGTATGTACCCCAAGGTACCACTGTATCAGCCATCAGTTGTTATAGCAGAAGCAAGGAGATAAAGGTGAGGAGAAACTAAATTCACAGTTCAGGAACGCTGTCCTGTAGTGGAGAGTACATTAACCCCTGAATGGCTTTCTCCTCTCAGTTCAGTGGATCTTGATTAAAGGTTGTTGCTTGTTCAAACATGATGAACTATAAAGGTAAAGGGTAAAGGGACCGCTGACCATTAGGTCCAGTCGTGACTGACTCTGGGGTTGCGGCGCTCATCTCGCTTTATTGGCTGAGGTAGCCGGCGTACAGCTTCCAGGTCATGTGGCCAGCATGACTAAGCCCCTTCTGGCGAACCAGAGCAGCACACGGAAACGCCGTTTGCCTCCCCGCCGGAGCGGTACCTATTTATCTACTTGCACTTTGACGTGCTTTCAAACTTCTAGGTTGGCAGGAGCTGGGACCGAGAAATGGGAGCTCACCCCGTCGCGGGGATTCGAACCGCCGACCTTCTGATCGGCAAGTCCTAGGCTCTGTGGTTTAACCCACAGCACCACCCGCGTCCCTATGATGAACTATAATCCACTGTAATCCCCTCTGGTGCCCTTGAGAGAAGCAGTGAGCTGTCTTGGCAACCCAAGCATCCCACAAAGTTACCCCTCTCCTGCCTTTTCAGGTCCTTAGTTCTCAGCTTAGGTCTTTCATTAATTGATATATTTTTTGTCTAGTTCTTGTTGAAATCTCAGATAATGTGTGGATTTCTCCATTAGAGCTGTATCTCATCTCTTGAACTGATACTCAGAGAGCCTGGGCACTGTAGCAGTTGGAACGGCACAACCCAACCACGGTCCAAATACCACTCAGTCAAGAAGTTCTCAGGATGAGCTTGAACTAACCACACCCTCTCATACCCTAACATACCTCACAGGGTTGCTGTAACAATACAATGGGAAAGGGAGAATTATGTAAGCCAGCCTGAGCTCCTTGGAGCAAAGGTGGCATTGATTGATAGACGGATCTATTGATCCATCAGTTGATCTAATTCCCACACACACTGCAGAGCTCAGCCAGCTTCTGAATATACTCTTGATGGTGGAGAAAGGTTTGGATCCCACTCAGCAAGGGGGTCCAGTGGGTCAACTTGGGCATTGGGAGAGTTGGGTGTGTGTGTGTGTGTGTGTGTGTGTGTGTGAGAGAGAGAGAGAGAGAGAGAGAGAGAGAGAGAGAGAATGGTAGAAGCACAACTTGAATTGCCCTCCAAGATGGCGCCGAAGCTATGAGATGTTGGAGAGACTGTTGGAATGATTGGAGTTGTGTCAAGACATAGCAATTTGGGGCCACGGGAACCTGTGAGAAGGACTGAATATCAGTTCAGAAACTTGACAGCTGCACCAGCAACTGCCCAAGTGGCAACGATAATTCTGCCATCTGAGCAGGTGGCCACAGGGGATTTCAGTGGGGCATGGTCGAGGTGCCAGCTGGCAATTGCTAAAGTGCAGTCAATAGAGTTTTCTAGCATGTTGGTAGGCAGCATGAGGAAAAATATATATGAAAAGCAGCAGTTTGAATATGAAGTGATACTTGCAGCTACATACCTAGAACCTAAATATTATGCTGTTTGACATGGACAGAATTAAAGTGTTGTTACATGTTGTCTTGGAGGAGGAAGGGAGTTGTTCTTCATGCCAATGACATGGATATGGAATCATCATCCCAGAACTCCACTCTTCATATTCCATGTACAGAACAGGAACAAGGGTGAGCTGGAATCATTCCTGAAGTCAAGAGGTAACTTGAAGTAGCATGACCTTCTGAAACTCTTTTTAAGATGAGCTATTGTTGAATAGAGGGATACTGTGTTGCTTGGACTTGCCGATCAGAAGGTCGGCGGTTCGAAACCCCGCAACAAGGTGAGCTTCCATTGTTCGGTCCCAGCTTCTGCCAACCTAGCAGTTCAAAAGCACGTCAAAAGTGCAAGTAGATAAATAGGTACTGCTCCGGCAGGAAGGTAAACGGCGTTTCCATGCACTGCTCTGGTTTTGCCAGAAGCGGCTTAGTCATGCTGGCCACATGACCCGGAAAAACTGTCTGTGGAAGCAGGCAAACGCCGGCTCCCTCGGCCACTAAAGTGAAATGAGCGCCACAACCCCAGAATTGTTCGTGACTGGAGTTAACTGTCAGGGGTACCTTTACCTTTACCTATTGTTGAATAGAGATGTAAGATTTTTTTGTATGGTGTGGGACTCATGAGCTGTTGGCTCAACTAACTTTGTCAGTGTTATGAACTCAAATAAGCACTGAATGGGCATTTCCAATTTAAAATGCACATTGTCTTCAAAAAGCCCAATATGAAGAAGGTAACATTGGAGGATTTGTTGTTAGTAAGGCTGAGTGGGAATTACGGAAAGCTCTAATGTGGAATATAAAACAACTGTGCATGTTGGAATATGATAGGTCAATGTCAACTCAGGGCCCTTCGTTTATTTCTTAACTGTGTTGGAAAACGATACAATTTAGGATTTAACCAATCAGAGTGACAGTTCTGTGGTGATTCACCATGTCTTTCCCTCCCTCCTATAAAATTGATTTGGTTGCTTCTTTCTTCCCAAATGATTTTATTGTGAAATCAGAGTGCAAAACACAGCCCAAATCCATGGGTACTCCATTGTACTTGTTTCATGCATCCCACACAGCACTTGCAGACACTTAGTCGCAACAGTTATTGATGTATTGACTTCCTCCACCCCACTCCGGAAATGTGATCCTTACAAATCATATTCCTTATTTGGAAATAATTTCATGCAAACCAGAAATGAACTGGTCAGTTACATGTACTGACATAGTTACAGAGCCTTTATTGGCCGCAAACACAACGAAACGGAATAATGTCAGTTGCAGCTGAACCCAGTGCTCTTTTCTGCCGAAATTTTTTTTTTAGGGGTACTCTCATTTTCCTAAAGTAAATGTAAAGGGACCCCTGACCATTAGGTCCAGTCGTGGCCGACTCTGGTGTTGCGGCGCTCTTCTCGCTTTATTGGCCGAGGGAGCCGGCGTACAGCTTCCGGGTCATGTGGCCAGCATGACTAAGCCGCTTCTGCTGAACCAGAGCAGCACACGGAAACACCATTTACCTTCCCGCCAGAGCGGTACCTATTGATCTACTTGCACTTTGACGTGCTTTCGAACTGCTAGGTTGGCAGGAGCTGGGACAGAGCAACGGGAGCTCACCCCGTCGTGGGGATTTGAACAGCCGACCTTCTGATCGGCAAGTCCTAGGCTCTGTGGTTTAACCCACAGTGCCACTCACGACCCTTCTCATTTTCCTACTCATGTTGATATATTGCCCCTCAATGAGGCCAAACCTAGATTCACAAAATGTTTAGGGGTATGCATTCCCCTGCGTCCCCCCCCCAAAAAAGCACTGGTTATGCATTGACTTCTTATTCCAAAAGTAGAGGTCCCTCAATAGCCCGGGCTGGTTGGCTTCATCTCAGTGCTCCATTCCCAAGATCTGTCTCAATGAGCTTTCAGACCCTTGTTTCCGAATGCTCTTGTTTGATGCCCACGCTTGTAGCACCTTCACTAGGCAGAGAGGGCCACCTCTTGGCCTAACGTCATTCCAGTGGACTCTGTAGTAGAAAGATAGGGAAGATGCTATTGACCAAGTTGAACCATTGGCGTATCTAGCTAAGAAGTGTCAACACTGATCATCAACAGGTCTCAGACAGGGTTTCAGACAGGGTTCTCTTCCCCAGCCATACCTAAAAATTCCAAGGATTGAACCTGGAAACTTATGCATGCAAAGCTGAGGTTCTACCCCTTCGTACTCTCCACCATGCAGAGACCAAGACCATCACTGCCAACTCCACTCATTTCACCAGATGCTCACGTAGGCAAGGAGAGTTGCTGTCACGGGATGGTCCATGAGGTCCAGGCCCCAGGACTTTTGCACTGGGCCACAGATCTCATCCTGCCCTCCCCCCACTCTTTTTAACCATTTTAAAACCCCAAAAAGCTTTTTCTTACAGGCTGGATATGCTGGACTGCAATGGGCCAGCCACATGAAATCTTAGTTCTCAGAACAGCACCATTGTGCCATGGGTCTCTGTCCCAAGTCCTGGAAGAAATGGGAGATAGCTTTCCGGCCTGGTACACATCAAGCCCTCATGCAGTTCCACTCCTTGCCAATTTGCCGTCTGTCATTTGTAAGGGCCCTCATGATCTGCATTGCATACAAATGGTCCTGGGTTCCTGACCTCTCCAAGTATGGTGGGAAAAACTCAAGACTGAGATCTTGGAGAACCACTGCCAGTCAGTGTAGAAAATACAGAGTTTTAGACGCCATAAGGCAGTTCATGTGCCTTAAACAGAGAAGAAAGTGTGGTCTTCTTCAACAGCCATGTCCAAGCAGCCTTTCTCCTGGTTGAACTTCAGAGGCCATTGGTCCTCACCCCCTTTCCTATTCTCTCTTCCAGTCTTCTCCCATTCTGGAAGCTGAAATGAGGGTGCTGATGCAAGACACCTGCTGCCATTTCATCCTTCTGCCTTAGGCTACTGAGCTGGTTTTTGTACTGAAGTGTATCACTGTGGAGAGGAGTAGTACTGCTCCGGGGGGAAGGTTAACGACGTTTCCGTGCGCTGCTCTGGTTTGCCAGAAGCGGCTTAGTCCTGCTGGCCACATGACCCGGAAGCTGTACGCCGGCTCCCTCGGCCAATAAAGCGAGATGAGCGCCGCAACCCCAGAGTTTACCTTCCCGCCGGAGTGGTACCTATTTATCTACTTTTGAACTGCTAGGTTGGCAGGAGCTGGGACCGAGCAACGGGAGCTCACCCCATCACGGGGATTCGAACCACCGACATTCCGATCAGCAAGTCCTGGGCTCTGTGGTTTAACCCACAGTACCACCTGCGTCCTTGTCTTGCTTAGTGGCTAATCTAGCCCTGGGCTGGGTGGACCAATAGTTTGACTCAGTGCAAGGCAGCTTCTGATGTACCTGTGCCTTGGACTGAGGCTGAGGTAAAGCTGCCGCCTCTTTAACATTGTGCACAGCTTCACTGGAAGCAAAGTTCTTAGAGAATCCAAAATCCTGGCTTTCTTTTGGTTGATCTGCATGGGCTTTCAGTTGTTCTCTCACCCTCCTTCTAGCAAGCTAGAAGGGGGGGGGGTGCTGCTGCTGCTGCGAAACACCAGTTCCATTCCAAAGATGGCGGCGCGTGTAGATGCAGCGGCTGGTTGCTCCTCAACTCAGAATTTGGCTTTTTTTGTCCTGCCAAAATAGACTTGTTTATAGTCGGCAGGACATGTTATCTATTCGGCTACGGAGTGAGTGCTGCACAAATTGTGAGTGTCTCCGCGTCTGCAAGGAAGATTTTTTGACTTCAAAGAACTGGGGATTAAAGAGACACAGGAGAGACCGTAAACAGAAGAGAGGCTGCAGAGGAGGAAGGCGATTAAGGCAATTAAGGTTGAAGACACAACATTATAACTTTCCGCTTCCCAGCATTTTCTATGCGAATGTGAGATCTTTGGTGAATAAGCTGGAGGAGTGGAAATTGTGGATAGCAACGGAGGAAACTGTGAGTGAATGCTGTCTCCTGCTGCTTACAGAAACTTGGCTGACACCAATTATTCCTGACTCAGCCATAGAACTAACAGGCTATACAGTGTTCTGCCATGATAGAACAGAGGACTCTGGTAAAAGGAGGGGGGGAGGTTTGTGTGCCTACGTGAATAACAGCTGGTGCACAAACCACGCTGTGATAGCTAGTCATTGCTCCCCAACTGTGGAATTTATGACGCTTAAATGCAGACCTATATATATCCCCCGAGAATTTACAGCAGTACTGATAACTATAGTATACATTGCACCTGATGCGAACATCAATGAGGCAATGGGTCTTCTGCATGATGCCATTAGCAGACAACAAGGCAAGTATCCCGAGGCTGCATTTCTTGTATGCGGGGATTTTAACCAGGCAGATTTGAAAGTGGCCCTACCTAAATTCTATCAACACATAAAGTGTGCAACCAGGGGAGAAAGGACTCTGGACAGGCTGTATACAAATGTCAAACAGGCCTATAAGGCCGAACCACTGGCACATCTAGGCCAATCTGATCATGTGTCCCTGCTCCTGACTCCTGAGTATATTCCATTGAGGAAACGGACTCCAGCTATAAAGAGGGATATTACAATATGGCCAGCTGAAGCATCCCAACAACAACAAGACTGTTTTCATGACGCAGATTGGGAGGTATTCGCCCAACAGGATGTAGAGACTCATACTGAGCAAGTGTTGGACTATATCAGGTTCTGCACTGACAATGTAACACAGAGGAGCCGGATAAAGATCTACCCAAACAGGAAGCCCTGGATGACAAAGGAGGTCCAGGGGTTGCTAAAGGCAAGAAATACTGCCTTCAGAAGTGGAGATAAGTCGTTGTACAGCTTAGCTAGAGTGGATCTAAAGAGAGGTATCCGTGTAGCAAAGGAGGCGTATAGACAGCGGCTGGAGAATCATCTTCAAAGCAACAACACCAGGCAGGTGTGGCAAGGCGTACAAAAATTAACAGGGTATAAATCCAAGGATTCCCTGGCAGACGAGATCTGAATGCCTTCTTTGCCCATTTTGAAGTAACATCTGTAGCAACACCTGCTGAGGCTTTACCACCACCACCACCACCACTCCCTGTGAAGGCTTTGCCACCATCACCACCACCGTCATCATCAGTACAAAGGAATGTGGTAGTCTCTGTGGAAAAAGAAGAGATGAGGAAGGTGCTGAAGGGAATCAACCCAAGGAAGGCCACAGGGCCAGATGGGGTAGCTGGAAGGGTACTGAGAGACTGTGCAGATCAACTAGCAGGAGTTTTCACTGGGATTTTAAATCGATCCCTAGCCCAGGCTATTGTTCCATCCTGCCTAAAGTCCTCTACTATCGTTCCAATAGCAAAAAAATCTAACCTGGAAGATCTGAATGACTTTCGTCCAGTAGCACTCACACCTATAATCATGAAGTGCTTTGAAAAGCTGGTACGAAATTATGTCATTGCCTGCCTACCAGAGGGACTGGACACATTCCAATTAGCTTATAAAACGAACAGATCGACAGAAGACGCTGGGGCGATTGCCCTCCATGCCGTTCTTGCATATTTGGAGCAGTGGGGGGGGGGGGGGTTATGCCAGACTGCTTTTTTTAGATTTCAGCTCGGCATTTAATACCATTCTACCACAACGTCTGATGTCTAAACTGAAAGATCTGGGGCTTCTGTTATCACTTTGTGGGTGGATATTGGACTTTCTGTCAGACCGCCCCCAGAGGGTTCGGTTGGGCCCTTATACCTCTAATACGCTTAAGACTAACACAGGAACACCACAGGGATGCGTACTTAGTCCGCTCCTTTATATTCTCTACACGTACGATTGTGTCGCTGCTCACCCTAGTAATAGGGTTGTCAAATTTGCTGATGACACAAGCGTGATTGGGCTCATCTCTGAAAGGGAGGGTGAAACGGACTATAGAGATGAGGTGGAGCGGCTGACAGAGTGGTGCAGAGCTAACAACTTGCTCATAAATACAAGGAAGACAAAGGAGCTTGTGGTGGACTTCAGGAGACAGAAGAGCAATGTCCAGCCACTTTTGATTGATGGGGTCTGTGTGGAGAGGGTAACAACATTCAGATTTTTGTGTATTGAATTACAAAAGGATCTGTCCTGGAGTGTCAACACAAGGGGGCTTGTGAAGAAGGCGCAGCAGAGACTGTACTTTTTGAGAATCCTAAGGAAAAACCATCTTCCGCAGAAACTGCTGCTTGCCTTCTATCACTGTGCCATTGAGAGCGTGCTCACTTATGGCTTATGTGTGTGGTACGGAAGCTGTACTACCCAGGACAGGATGGGGTTGTGCAGAGTTGTTAAGGCAGTAGAGAGCATTGTTGGCTGCCCACTCTCCACCTTAGAGCAGATTTATGCCACAAGGTGCCATAGGAAGGCACTGGACATAGTAAAAGATCCATCGCATCCTGGTCACTATCTCTTCCAGCTCCTGCCGTTGGGACGGAGATACAGGACGATGAAGACAAGAACAAGCCGTCTCAAGAACAGCTTCTTCTCCAGAGTGATCTCGGCCCTGAATGGGAAACCTGGACTTTGAAAGTCATCTAATCATCCTTCCTGTATTATACTGTATTGTTTTAATTAATGTTTTTATAGTTGTTCTGATTTTGTGTGGAGTGCCCTACCTGGGTGGATGGAGCAGCCAAGTAATTTTCGTTGTCCCCGAGAGGGGGCAATGACAATAAAGATATTATTATTATATTATATTATTATTAAATGCTCCCCGGAAAGGTTTGGAAGTCAAAACAGAAGGCTTTTTATCACAGGACAATAAATTAGACCACAACAACTTAACCACGGAAGAAGATTTTTTTGAAAAAATCCCTAAGCCCCGGGGTCACAATTTCAGCAAAAATCTGACTTTTGCCAATTCACTCAAAAATGGTACCCAACGGTTGTTAATGCTCCCCTGAAAGGTCTGGCGGTCGAAACAGAAGGCTTTTTATCACAGGACAATAAATCAGACCACAACAACTTAACCGGCGGAAGAAGATTTTTTTGAAAAAATCCCTAAGCCCCGGGGTGACAATTCATAAAAAATGTGACTTCAGGCTATTCACTCAAAAATGGTACCCAACGGTTGCAAATGCTCCCCTGAAAGGTTTGGTAGTCGCAACAGAAGGCTTTTTATCACAGGAGAAGAAATCAAACCTCGACAACTTAACCGGCGGAAAAAATATTTTTTTGAAAAAATCCCTAAGCCCCGGGGTCACAATTTCAGAAAAAAACTGACTTTCGGCAATTCACTCAGAAATGGTGCCCCAAGGGTTGCAAATGCTCCCCTGAAAGGTTTGGCGGTCAAAACAGAAGGCTTTTTATCACAGGACAAGAAATCAGCCCTGAACAACTTAACCAGTGGAAGATGATTTTTTTGAAAAAATCCCTAAGCCCCGGGGTCAAAATTTCAGCAAAAATCTGACTTTCGGGAATTCAGTCAAATATGGATCCGAACGGTTGCAAATGATCCCCTGAAAGGTTTGACAGTCGAAACAGAAGGCTTTTTATCACACGAAAAGAAATCAGCCCTCAACAACTTAACCGGCGGAAAAAGATTCTTTTTGAAAAAATCCCTAAGCCCTGGGGTCACAATTTCTGCAAAAATCTGACTTTTGCCAATTCACTCAAAAATGGTGCCAAACACTTGCAAATGCGCCCCTGAAAGTTTTGGCAGTCGAAACAGAAGGCTTCTTATCATAGGACAAGAAATCAGCCCTCAACAACTTACCCGGCAGAAAAAGATTTTTTTGAAAAAATCCCTAAGCCCCGGGGTCAAAATTTCAGCAAAAATCTGACTTTCAGGAATTCAGTCAAATATGGTGCCGAACGGTTGCAAATGATCCCCTGAAATGTTTGACAGTCGAAACAGAAGGCTTTTTATCACAGGACAAGAAATCAGCCCTCAACAACTTAATCGGCGGAAAAATATTTTTTTGAAAAAATCCCTAAGCCCCGGGGTCACAATGTCAGCAATAATCTGACTTTCGGCAATTCACTCAAAAATGGTACCCAACGGTTGAAAATGTTCCCCGGAAAGGTTTGGCGGTCAAAACAGAAGGCTTTTTATCACAGGACAAGAAATCAGACTTCGACAACTTAACCGGCGGAAAAATATTTTTTAAAACTATCCCTAAGCCCCAGGGTCACAATTTCAGCTTTGGTGGTTGAAAAAGAAGGCTTTTTATCACAGGACAAGAAATCAGACCTTGACAACTTGACCGGCGGAAGAAGATTCTTTTGAAAAAATCTCTACGCGCCGGGGTCACAATTTCAGAAAAAATGTGACTTTTGGCAATTCACTCAAAAATGGAACCCAACGGTTGCAAATACTGCCCCGAAAGGTTTAGCGGTCAAAACAGAGCAAAAATCTGACTTTTGCCAATTCACTCAAAAATGCTGCCAAATGCTTGCTAATGCGCCCCTGAAAGTTTTGGCAGTCGAAACAGAAGGCTTATTATCACAGGAGAAGAAATCAGCCCTCAACAACTTAACCGGCGGAAAAAGATTTTTTGGGAAAAAATCCCTAAGCCCCGGGGTCACGATTTCAGCAAAAATCTGACTTTCGAGAATTCAGTAAAAAATGGTGCCGAACGGTTGCAAATGATCCCCTGAAAGGTTTGACAATCAAAACAGAAGGCTTTTTATCACACGAAAAGAAATCAGCCCTCAACAACTTAACCAGCGGAAAAAGATTTTTTTGAAAAAATCCCTAAGCCCCGGGGTCACAATTTCAGCAAAAATCTGACTTTTGGGAATTCAGTCAAATATGGTGCTGAACAGTAGCAAATGATCCCTTGAAACGTTTGGCAGTTGAAACAGAAGGCTTTTTATGACAGGATAAGAAATGAGCCCTCAACAACTTAACCGGCCGGAAAAAGATTTTTTTGAAAAAATCCCTAAGCCCCGGGGTCACAATTTCAGCAAAAATCTGACTTTTGCCAATTCACTCAAAAATGCTGCCAAACGCTTGCAAATGCTCCCCTGAAAGGTTTGGCAGTCAAAACAGAAGGCTTTTTATCACAGGACAAGAAATCAGCCCTCAACAACTTAACCGGCGGAAAAAGATTTTTTTGAAAAAATCCCTAAGCCCTGGGGTCACAATTTCAGCAAACATCAATCAATCAATTTCCTTTATTCCACCGATAGTCAGAGATAAAACACAATACAGAATTATAAACTAAAACATCATAGGGGTACATAAATAAGGTAGGACCACAGTACTGAACCTCTCACAGATAACACACATCAAAGCATTCA
This sequence comes from Podarcis erhardii, assembly GCF_964252035.2. NCBI lineage: Eukaryota > Metazoa > Chordata > Lepidosauria > Squamata > Lacertidae > Podarcis > Podarcis erhardii. The sequence continues at coordinate 44,206,172 of NC_138502.1, forward strand.
GTTATCCGTTTCCGACACTTGAGTGCCAGGAACAGGAATTTAGCCACTGACAAAGTTGTTTTCCCAGAAGACTTATTTAGCAGATATGCTGTCTGCTTTCCTCTTTGTCGGGGACTGAGCTGGGGTAAGAATGTAGTTATAAGATACTGTCTTAAATCGTTGTAGAAGGGACAGCTCAGTATAATGTGCTCTGTGGATTCTACCTCACCCAACACACAATGGCATAATCTCTGATCATATGGGACTCCTCCATATCTTCCCTTCAGAACCGCCGAGTCAAGAACATTCAGCCTAGCCGCAGTAAATAGTCTGTGGTATTCCACATAGTGGATATCCGCCAGGTAGTGAGCTGGAGCAGCCCGATACATCTGCTCCCCCAGAAACAACCCAGGTTTCACACGGGCTATGTCCTCCTGTCTGGCAATATTCCTTAATCTTTGGGCGATCACCGCCTTTGCGTGGCTATACGTCATGGACTCTATATAAAGGGAGGACAACCCGCACTTCTGCACTTCCTCCACTATCTCCCCTTGCCATGGAGATTTAAAGTTATCCCTCAGAATCAAGGGGGCCAAACCCACCGGTATGAAACAGAGCTTGAGCCATAGCCATAGCTTCGCTTTCAGGGCCACATACCTAAAGGCTTGACAACCGGTTTCCAATCTCATGATCGCACCTGCCACGGAGGGGGGGATCCTGAGTATGGCCCTGAGGAATTGGGTTTGGATATATTCCAATTTTTCAGAGTCCCTACGTGAGCCCAAGGCAATACCCACCAGCAGAAGTGGGAGGACTTTCATTTTAAAGAGTCACAAGGCAACTTTGACAGTTTGTGCCTGTTTCTTGGAGTACAGGGTTCTAATCACCAAGGCTGCTTTCGATGCGTTCGAGGCTATGTATTCTCTGTGCGCCAAGAAGGACCTATTTGATCTTACAACCTGACCCAGGTATTTGAAGCAACTGACCTGCTCTAAAGGAATACCATGAATTGACCATAAATTAGGTTTCAGTCGAGCAGCAAAGACCATTATTTTGGTCTTGGCATAATTTAGTTGGAGCACGTGTTGGGTCTCATATTCATGAAGAGCTCGAAGCATCCTCCTTAATCCGATGGGGGAGGTAGCTATTAGGGCGGCATCGTCCGCATACAGTAGGACATTCAAGGCTCGTCCTGCCAGTTTTGGTGGATGGAAATCAGCATTTGCCATATGCACCACTATCGAATTAATATAGAAATTAAACAGAGCAGGGGCAAGCAAACAGCCCTGTCTTACCCCCCTAGTGGTGGCAACCGGATTGGAGACTAGCCCCTTGCTATCTAGCCTAATCCTCAGGAAGGTATTTGTATGCAAATTAATAATCAGCAGGAGAAGGCGGCGGTCGATAGATGTCGCTGCCAATTTTGCCCATAGCTGGTTCCTGGGAATTAGATCAAAGGCCTGCTTAAAGTCTATAAAGGCGACGTGGAGGGCTTTTAGGCCATTGTCAGCGGACTTGGTGGCCAAGTGATTTAGGATTAAGATTTGGTCTGTTGTTGATCTTCCAGGGCGGAAACCCTCATGTTCCTCTGCGATGATATTGTTGCTTTCCATCCAGGTCGTTAATTTGTTAAGTAGAAATCTTGAATAGATCTTCCCGATAACATTTAACAGGCTAATTGGTCTAAAATTGGCCGGGTCTGTGCACGGCCCTTTCTTGTGAATTAACACAATCAGTGCAGAGTTCCAGCTTGGAGGAAATTGTGCTGTTTTGTATATATAAGTAAAAAGAGCTGCTAAGGGTGGACATCACCAATCCTTATTGGCTTTAATAACATCTATGGAAATAAGATCGTCTCCGGGTGCCTTGCCCGCCTCAAATTGGCCCATAAGTGTTTCCACTTCAGAGCAGGTAACAGGATCCCACTCAGGCAAGGGGGCCAATTCTATCCTTCCTCCGCTGGCAGCATGAGCTGCATATAAATCGGAGAAGAAGCTTTCCCAGGTGTCAGCTGAAATTTGGGGTTCTATCCTTGACCACGGTCTACCCAGGTATTGAGAAATTTGGTGCCAAAAGGAGGAGGGATTTCTATTTTCTGCAGCTTTTAGAAGGTTATTCCAATCATTTCTTTCTGCCGCAAGCTTCTTTTCCTTTAATAGTGCTTTATACCTTCTCTTGAGGTTCATAAGGTGACTGCTAGGTGCAGGGTCATTTGATGCCCTATATGCCAAGAATTCATTATATAGGTTGTTCTTGAAGTGTCTACATTCCTCATCAAACCACTTTTTATGAGAGAAATGGTTACTATTCATTACCGAGGCCTTAGCCAACGAAGGTTTTAGCAGTTCTACTAAATTGTCATATATTGGCAGTGGCTCAACTGCCTGGACAAGGGAGTCCCTTGTCTCTTGCAGTTGGTCAGACCAAAGGAGTTCATTTATCCGTTGAGCCAAATTGTCGGTCCATTTTAAGGCAGTGGGCCTCATCTGAAGCTGGTTATTAGTAATAGGCACACAGGAATAGGTAGCCAATTCTCCATCCAGGGTCAGAGAGAGTTCTAATGGAAAATGGTCACTTTCCAGCCTCGTTACCACCCTAAAGTTGGAAATTTTGGGAATTAGGTCTACTGATGTCCAAATAAAATCTATGGTAGAGGCTCGGGAGCCTGACCAGAAAGTAAATTCGGCAGGGTAATCAGAACTGAGAGCTCCGTTTAGAAGGTGAAAATTAAGAGCCATCAAAGTTTGTCTACATTTAAAACCTGCATATGTAGCAACACTATCTTTAAAGTTCCTGGGTAAAAGGTCTGAGGTTAAAATGGGTAGTGGGGGATATTTATTATATTTAGCAAATAATGAATTATCAGAGTGAGACAATTGGCCATTGAAATCTCCTGCAACTAGAAAGGTGGCTTCAGGATATTTCTCTAGGAGAGTTTCAAGAGTCAGTTGAATTCCCCTCCACCTTTGGTCCACCAGGTTTTTCTTGTAGGTTGGGTACAAATAAACATTAATCACCACGAACACTTCCTCCGCTGTTTGTAGCTTTACACCCAGCATGGATGATGACTGGATGTCGATTTGTTCCACCTGCAGATTTAAGGCCAAAGAAACTAAGGTAGCCAGTCCACCTTGTGGTCTACCAGGTGATAGTGAATTCTGTTGTGCATTCAGGTAGAAGCCCTTATACCCTGATAAGGAGAAGCCCTCACAAGCCCAGGTCTCTTGCAGTAAAAGAATACGACTGCCTTTTATGTAGGCGACAAAGGATGGGTCCATCAGCTTAGGTTTAATGCCAGCTACATTCCAGGATAAGAAAGTAAGTGATCTCCTGGTTACCCCTTCGAGTCATGCCGGGCCTTGTGGAACCAGCACGGCAGAATCCACCTGGGAATGCATGCGGCGAGGGGGGGGCAATAGGCTGGAAGAAGGAAGTAATTGTAGTTTGCTTACCCGGCAATTTCCAAACACCACTTACCGCAGCAGCAGCCATGGATTGAGGCTTAATTTTTGGTAGCTGCAGGGATGGATTCTGGTGCACGGGAGTATCACTTAACGACAGGTCCATAGACTCTGCATTTAAGGTATGCTCTAAGATTGAGAGGGGTGGGCCTTTTGGATCTGCGGTTGCTGTAGGGAACATGCAGTGTAAGGCAGGTGGAAGGCATCCTTTTCGGTTTGCCTCCAAAAGAGCATTCAGTCTTGCCACAGCCTCCTAGTTTGACCAGAGGGTTGTCGAATCTTCCACGGTATCCTGCCCGGGCTTGACATCCCGAGGCCGTGTACAGCCAGGTTGCAGATCAAAGGTCGTTAAAACGGGTTCCACTTGGGCTTGTGTAGACTGCTCTTCAATTGGTGAGGAATTCATCTTATTTACATGAACATGATCTTCTGAGTTACGGAGACAGAGTAGCAACTCATCCAGTCTGTCCGTTATCTCTGTTTGCTCCAGTTTTGGCAATTGGGAGGATAGAAGTAACTCACGCTCTGTAGAATTCTCCAGATGTATAGCCTTGGTCAGTGGAGGCGGGGGGGGGGGTGGGTGGGTCAGTCCAGCTAATTAGATCTGCGGCCAGGGGAGTTGGAGTCGTGGCAATTGGCGGACCCTCAGACTTGTCTGCTTTCTTTTTGAACAAGCAGTTTGGTAAGAGGGGGCAGATCTTGGTATTGGTAAAGACTCTTGTAGCAAGGATTCCATAGTTAATTAGAAGGCTTCTTGAGGACATAATAAGTACAGGGAGCTTTTTGGTTTTAAAGGAGAGCAGCACTCTCTGCCTCTGAGGTCTGCTTCTAATATGGTCAGTATGCTTCAGGTCAATAGAACTAGGGATTACCCCCAGGAGCTCCGCTAGGTGTCTCCTTATATCACTCTTATAATGCCAGTTTATCACCTTGCCTCTAAAGGGGCAAACCGTTAAGCAGATTTTAGTAGCTTGCAGCAGCAGTTTGTAAGGAGGTGCATAGTGTTGTTCCTTCTTATTTTGCTCACTTTGCTCACTTTTCTGATTGCCAGCAACTTGAGAAATTATACAGGAGGTGTGAGGTAAAACGGGTGCTCTGGACATTTGTATGGGTTTCATCTCAGGTGGTACATCAGGGGAACTGTCTTTACCTGTTAGGGATACAAGCGAGATAATCTTCTCCAAGGATCCTCAGATGTCTTTTATGTATTTAAAAATATAGTCCACTGTTTTAGCAACTAGGTCTAGAGTAGTCGAGTGTTCAAATAGTATCTCATCAATGCAACTTTCACGGGCTCTAGTGCAGTCATACAAGTGGATACCAGTATTATTATTGCTTGAAGGTTTAATAGGCAGGTTATCAAAAGGTTCTTTCGCAATAGTTTCCTCGTCATTCATCTCTGCCAGCAGTGTGAAAGAGTTTGAAACCGGAATATTAAAAATACCCTTTGTACTTTCAGATTCACTAATTTTTGTTTGTTTAGCAAGAGGCAGGCATCTCAGTTCCTCTGTGTCGTCTAAATCTCTGGAATCTCTGGTACGTTTCCCAGTTCCTCTCCCACAAGCAGGGCTGTATAATTGCTTAGTCATTTCTCTCTTCATGCAGCCGCCCCAAGTTCAGGGTCAATGGTTGTCTCCTCAATAGAAAGAGGTGTCCTCCTACTTACTAATTAACACTAAAACTAAAAACAAAAACTAAGCTTAAAAGATACTAGGTTTCTATACTCATTAAAACAAATTTGAAAGATAAAAGATAAAAATAAGTCAGAGAGCTCACACTCACGCTGACTAAGTGCCGTTCGCCATATTGCCTCCTCTCAGCAAAAATCTGACTTTCGGGAATTCAGAAATCAGCCCTCAACAACTTAACCGGCGGAAAAAGATTTTTTTGAAAAAATCCCTAAGCCTAACCTTTTTTTTTGAAAAAATCCCTAAGGTCACAATTTCAGCAAAAATCTGACTTTTCCCAATTCACTCAAAAATGCTGCCAATCGCTTTCAAATGCTCCCCTGAAAGGTTTGGCAGTCGAAACAGAAGGCTTTTTATCACAGGACAAGAAATCAGCCCTCAACAACTTAACCGGCGGAAAAAGATTTTTTTGAAAAAATCCCTAAGCCCCGGGGTCACAATTTCAGCAAAAATCTGACTTTTGCCAATTCACTCAAAAATGCTGCCAAACGCTTGCAAATGCTCCCCTGAAAGGTTTGGCAGTCGAAACAGAAGGCTTTTTATCACAGGACAAGAAATCAGCCCTCAACAACTTAACCAGCGGGAAAAGATTTTTTTGAAAAAATCCCTAAGGCCCGGGGTCACAATTTCAGCAAAAATCTTACTTTTGCCAATTCACTCAAAAATGCTTCCAATCGCTTGCAAATTCTCCCGTGAAAGGTTTGGCAGTCGAAACAGAAGGCTTTTTATCACAGGACAAGAAATCAGCCCTCAACAACTTAACCGGAGGAAAAAGATTTTTTTGAAAAAATCCCTAAACCTAACCTTTTTTTTTTGAAAAAATCCCTAAGGTCACAATTTCAGCAAAAATCTGACTTTTGTCAATTCACTCAAAAATGCTTCCAATCGCTTGCAAATTCTCCCGTGAAAGGTTTCGCAGTCGAAACAGAAGGCTTTTTATCACAGGACAAGAAATCAGCCCTCAACAACTTAACCGGCGGAAAAAGATTTTTTTGAAAAAAATCCCTAAGCCCCGGGGTCACAATTTCAGCAAAAATCTGACTTTTGCCAATTCACTCAAAAATGCTGCCAAACGCTTGCAAATGCTCCCCTGAAAGGTTTGGCAGTCGAAACAGAAGGCTTTTTATCACACGACAAGAAATCAGCCCTCAACAAATTAACCGGTGGAAAAAGATGTTTTTGAAAAAATCCCTAAACCCCGGGGTCACAATTTCAGCAAAAATCTGACTTTCGGGAATTCACTCAAAAATGCTTCCAATCGCTTGCAAATTCTCCCGTGAAAGGTTTGGCAGTCGAAACAGAAGGCTTTTTATCACAGGACAAGAAATCAGCCCTCAACAACTTAACCGGCGGAAAAAGATGTTTTTGAAAAAATCCCTAAACCCCGGGGTCACAATTTCAGCAAAAATCTGACTTTTGGGAATTCAGTCAAATATGGTGCCGAATGGTTGCAAATGCTCCCCTGAAAGGTTTGGCAGTCGAAACAGAAGGCTTTTTATCACAGGACAAGAAATCAGCCCTCAACAACTTAACCGGCGGGAAAAGATTTTTTTGAAAAAATCCCTAAGCCTAACCTTTTTTTTTGAAAAAATCCCTAAGGTCACAATTTCAGCAAAAATCTGACTTTTGCCAATTCACTCAAAAATGCTGCCAATCGCTTGCAAATACTCCCGTGAAAGGTTTCGCAGTCGAAACAGAAGGCTTTTTATCACAGGACAAGAAATCAGCCCTCAACAACTTAACCGGAGGAAAAAGATTTTTTTGAAAAAATCCCTAAGCCCCGGGGTCACAATTTCAGCAAAAATCTGACTTTTGCCAATTCACTCAAAAATGCTGCCAAACGCTTGCAAATGATCCCCTGAAAGGTTTGGTAGTCGAAACAGAAGGCTTTTTATCACAGGACAAGAAATCAGCCCTCAACAACTTAACCGGCAGAAAAAGATTTTTTTGTAAAAATCCCTAAGCCCCGGGGTCACAATTTCAGCAAAAATCTGACTTTCGCCGATTCACTCAAAAATGCTGCCAAACGCTTGCAAATGCTCCCCTGAAAGGTTTGGCAGTCGAAACAGAAGGCTTTTTATCACAGGACAAGAAATCAGCCCTCAACAACTTAACCGGCGGAAAAAGATGTTTTTGAAAAAATCCCTAAACCCCGGGGTCACAATTTCAGCAAAAATCTGACTTTCGGGAATTCACTCAAAAATGCTTCCAATCGCTTGCAAATTCTCCCGTGAAAGGTTTGGCAGTCGAAACAGAAGGCTTTTTATCACAGGACAAGAAATCAGCCCTCAACAACTTAACCGGCGGAAAAAGATGTTTTTGAAAAAATCCCTAAACCCCGGGGTCACAATTTCAGCAAAAATCTGACTTTTGGGAATTCAGTCAAATATGGTGCCGAATGGTTGCAAATGCTCCCCTGAAAGGTTTGGCAGTCGAAACAGAAGGCTTTTTATCACAGGACAAGAAATCAGCCCTCAACAACTTAACCGGCGGGAAAAGATTTTTTTGAAAAAATCCCTAAGCCTAACCTTTTTTTTTGAAAAAATCCCTAAGGTCACAATTTCAGCAAAAATCTGACTTTTGCCAATTCACTCAAAAATGCTGCCAATCGCTTGCAAATACTCCCGTGAAAGGTTTCGCAGTCGAAACAGAAGGCTTTTTATCACAGGACAAGAAATCAGCCCTCAACAACTTAACCGGAGGAAAAAGATTTTTTTGAAAAAATCCCTAAGCCCAGGGGTCACAATTTCAGCAAAAATCTGACTTTTGCCAATTCACTCAAAAATGCTGCCAAACGCTTGCAAATGATCCCCTGAAAGGTTTGGTAGTCGAAACAGAAGGCTTTTTATCACAGGACAAGAAATCAGCCCTCAACAACTTAACCGGCAGAAAAAGATTTTTTTGTAAAAATCCCTAAGCCCCGGGGTCACAATTTCAGCAAAAATCTGACTTTCGCCGATTCACTCAAAAATGCTGCCAAACGCTTGCAAATGCTCCCCTGAAAGGTTTGGCAGTCGAAACAGAAGGCTTTTTATCACAGGACAAGAAATCAGCCCTCAACAACTTAAACGGTGGAAAAAGATTTTTTTCAAAAAATCCCTAAGCCCCGGGGTCACAATTTCAGCAAAAATCTGACTTTTGGGAATTCACTCAAAAATGCTTCCAATCGCTTGCAAATTCTCCCGCGAAAGGTTTGGCACTCAAAACAGAAGGCTTTTTATCACAGGACAAGAAATCAGCCCTCAACAACTTAACCGGCGGAAAAAGATGTTTTTGAAAAAATCCCTAAACCCCGGGGTCACAATTTCAGCAAAAATCTAACTTTTGGGAATTCAGTCAAATATGGTGCCGAATGGTTGCAAATGCTCCCCTGAAAGGTTTGGCAGTCGAAACAGATGGCTTTTTATCACAGGACAAGAAATCAGCCCTCAACAACTTAACCGGCGGAAAAAGATTTTTTTGAAAAAATCCCTAAGCCCCGGGGTCACAATTTCAGCAAAAATCTGACTTTTGCCAATTCACTCAAAAATGCTGCCAATCGGTTGCAAATGATCCCCTGAAAGGTTTGGCAGTCGAAACAGAAGGCTTTTTATCACAGGACAAGAAATCAGCCCTCAACAACTTAACCGGCGGGAAAAGATTTTTTTGAAAAAATCCCTAAGCCTAACCTTTTTTTTTGAAAAAATCCCTAAGGTCACAATTTCAGCAAAAATCTGACTTTTGCCAATTCACTCAAAAATGCTGCCAATCGCTTTCAAATGCCCCCCTGAAATGTTTGGCAGTCGAAACAGAAGGCTTTTTATCACAGGACAAGAAATCAGCCCTCAACAACTTAACCGGCGGAAAAAGATTTTTTTGAAAAAATCCCTAAGCCCCGGAGTCACAATTTCAGCAAAAATCTGACTTTTGCCAATTCACTCAAAAATGCTAAGATATATCACCTGTCTGACAACAAATGTTGGAAATGTAAAGAGACGGAAGGGACATTCTTTCACCTCTGGTGGACTTGCCCGAAAGTGAAGGCCTTTTGGGAGATGATTCATAATCAACTAAAAAAGGTACTTAGATTTACCTTACCTAAGAAACCGGAGGCCTTTCTTCTGGGCATCGTAGACCAGAGAGTACTTAAGAAAGATAGAACTTTTTTTATGTATGCTACCACTGCAGCAAGGATCCTGATTGCTAAGCATTGGAAGACACAAGATTTACCCACGCTGGAGGAATGGCATACACAGTTGATGGACTACATGGAACTGGCCGAAATGACTGGCAGAATCCGAGACTCGGGGGAAGAAACAATCGAGGAAGACTGGGAAAAATTCAAAGACTATTTGAAAAAACATTATAAGTTGTATGAATGTTAAAAAATGCACTTTTGAGGAAATTCTAGCTTCAGCAATTGTAAATTAATGAAATGAAAATTAAGGTACAAGAAGTCAGAGGTGGAATAATGAAATAACTTTATTATGTTCAAGCTAAAACGTATAAGATGTCGGTTACAACATTTTGGAAATTAGATAACATGATAAAATGAAAGATACAATAAGTTTTGAAATAAGTTAACAAATTGCTGATGTTTTGTATCACAGAGAACGCAGGGTAAGGAAGATGCGGGGAAGTCCATTGGATTGGCTGAAAAAAAGGATTATGGAAATTTGTAACTTCTTTACTTTATTTTCTATATCTATCTTTTATTCTTTTTTTCTGTATTTTATAAACTTAATAAAAATATTATAAAAAAAAAAAAATGCTGCCAAACGCTTGCAAATGCTCCCCTGAAAGGTTTGGCAGTCGAAACAGAAGGCTTTTTATCACAGGACAAGAAATCAGCCCTCAACAACTTAAACGGTGGAAAAAGATTTTTTTCAAAAAATCCCTAAGCCCCGGGGTCACAATTTCAGCAAAATTCTGACTTTCGGGAATTCACTCAAAAATGCTTCCAATCGCTTGCAAATTCTCTCGTGAAAGGTTTGGCAGTCGAAACAGAAGGCTTTTTATCACAGGACAAGAAATCAGCCCTCAACAATTTAACCGGAGGAAAAAGATTTTTTTGAAAAAATCCCTAAGCCTAACCTTTTTTTTTGAAAAAATCCCTAAGGTCACAATTTCAGGAAAAATCTGACTTTTGCCAATTCACTCAAAAAATGCTGCCAATCGCTTTCAAATGCTCCCCTGAAAGGTTTGGCAGTCGAAACAGAAGGCTTTTAATCACAGGACAAGAAATCAGCCCTCAACAACTTAACCAGCGGAAAAAGATTTTTTTGACAAAAATCCCTAAGCCCCGGGGTCACAATTTCAGCAAAAATCTGACTTTTGCCAATTCACTCAAAAATGCTGCCAATCGCTTTCAAATGCCCCCCTGAAAGGTTTGGCAGTCGAAACAGAAGCCTTTTTATCACAGGACAAGAAATCAGCCCTCAACAACTTAACCGGCGGGAAAAGATTTTTTTGAAAAAATCCCTAAGCCCTGGGGTCACAATTTCAGCAAAAATCTGACTTTTGGGAATTCAGTCAAATATGGTGCCGAATGGTTGCAAATGCTCCCCTGAAAGGTTTGGTAGTCGAAACAGAAGGCTTTTTATCACAGGACAAGAAATCAGCCCTCAACAACTTAACGGGCGGGAAAAGATTTTTTTGAAAAAATCCCTAAGCCCCGGGGTCACAATTTCAGCAAAAATCTGACTTTTGCCAATTCACACAAAAATGCTTCCAATCGCTTGCTAATTCTCCCGTGAAAGGTTTGGCAGTCGAAACAAAAGGCTTTTTATCACAGGAGAAGAAATCAGCCCTCAACAAGTAAACGGGCGGAAAAAGATTTTTTTGAAAAAATCCCTAAGCCCCCCGGGGTCACAATTTCAGCAAAAATCTGACTTTTGCCAATTCACTCATAAATGCTGCCAAACGCTTGCAAATGCTCCCCTGAAAGGTTTGGCAGTCGAAACAGAAGGCTTTTTATCACAGGACAAGAAATCAGCCCTCAACAACTTAACCGGTGGAAAAAGAATTTTGAAAAAATCCCTAAGCCCCGGGGTCACAATTTCAGCAAAAATCTGACTTTTGCCAATTCACTCAAAAATGCTGCCAATCGCTTGCAAATGCTCCCCTGAAAGGTTTGGCAGTCGAAACAGAAGGCTTCACAGGTCAAGAAATCAGCCCTCAACAACTTAACTGGCGGAAAAATATTTTTTTGAAAAAATCCCTAAGCCCCGGGGTCACAATTTCAGCAAAAATCTGACTTTTGGGAATTCAGTCAAATATGGTGCCGAATGGTTGCAAATGCTCCCCTGAAAGGTTTGGTAGTCGAAACAGAAGGCTTTTTATCACAGGACAAGAAATCATCCCTCAACAACTTAACGGGCGGAAAAAGATTTTTTTGAAAAAATCCCTAAGCCCCGGGGTCACAATTTCAGCAAAAATCTGACTTTTGCCAATTCACTCATAAATGCTGCCAAACGCTTGCAAATGCTCCCCTGAAAGGTTTGGCAGTCGAAACAGAAGGCTTTTTATCACAGGACAAGAAATCAGCCCTCAACAACTTAACGGGCGGAAAAAGATTTTTTTGAAAAAATCCCTAAGCCCCGGGGTCACAATTTCAGCAAAACTCTGACTTTTGGGAATTCAGTCAAATATGGTGTCGAATGGTTGCAAATGCTCCCCTGAAAGGTTTGGTAGTCGAAACAGAAGGCTTTTTATCACAGGACAAGAAATCAGCCCTCAACAACTTAACGGGCAGAAAAAGATTTTTTTAAAAAAATCCCTAAGCCCCGGCGTCACAATTTCAGCAAAACTCTGACTTTTGCCAATTCACTCAAAAATGCTGCCAAACGCTTGCAAATTCTCCCCTGAAAGGTTTGGCAGTCGAAACAGAAGGCTTTTTATTACAGGACGAGTAATCAGCCCTCAACAACTTAACCGGCGGGAAAAGATTTTTTTGAAAAAATCCCTAAGCCCCGGGGTGACAATTTCAGCAAAACTCTGACTTTTGCCAATTCACTCAAAAATGCTGCCAAACGCTTGCAAATGATCCCCTGAAAGGTTTGGCAGTCGAAACAGAAGGCTTTTTATCACAGGACAAGAAATCAGCCCTCAACAACTTAACCGGAGGGAAAAGATTTTTTTGAAAAAATCCCTAAGCCCTGGGGTCACAATTTCAGCAAAAATCTGACTTTTGGGAATTCAGTCAAATATGGTGCCGAATGGTTGCAAATGCTCCCCTGAAAGGTTTGGTAGTCGAAACAGAAGGCTTTTTATCACAGGACAAGAAATCAGCCCTCAACAACTTAACCGGCAGAAAAAGATTTTTTTGTAAAAATCCCTAAGCCCCGGGGTCACAATTTCAGCAAAAATCTGACTTTCGCCGATTCACTCAAAAATGCTGCCAAACGCTTGCAAATGCTCCCCTGAAAGGTTTGGCAGTCGAAACAGAAGGCTTTTTATCACAGGACAAGAAATCAGCCCTCAACAACTTAAACGGTGGAAAAAGATTTTTTTCAAAAAATCCCTAAGCCCCGGGGTCACAATTTCAGCAAAAATCTGACTTTTGGGAATTCACTCAAAAATGCTTCCAATCGCTTGCAAATTCTCCCGCGAAAGGTTTGGCACTCAAAACAGAAGGCTTTTTATCACAGGACAAGAAATCAGCCCTCAACAACTTAACCGGCGGAAAAAGATGTTTTTGAAAAAATCCCTAAGCCCCGGGGTCACAATTTCAGCAAAAATCTGACTTTTGGGAATTCACTCAAAAATGCTTCCAATCGCTTGCAAATTCTCCCGCGAAAGGTTTGGCACTCAAAACAGAAGGCTTTTTATCACAGGACAAGAAATCAGCCCTCAACAACTTAACCGGCGGAAAAAGATGTTTTTGAAAAAATCCCTAAACCCCGGGGTCACAATTTCAGCAAAAATCTAACTTTTGGGAATTCAGTCAAATATGGTGCCGAATGGTTGCAAATGCTCCCCTGAAAGGTTTGGCAGTCGAAACAGATGGCTTTTTATCACAGGACAAGAAATCAGCCCTCAACAACTTAACCGGCGGAAAAAGATTTTTTTTGAAAAAATCCCTAAGCCCCGGGGTCACAATTTCAGCAAAAATCTGACTTTTGCCAATTCACTCAAAAATGCTGCCAATCGGTTGCAAATGATCCCCTGAAAGGTTTGGCAGTCGAAACAGAAGGCTTTTTATCACAGGACAAGAAATCAGCCCTCAACAACTTAACCGGCGGGAAAAGATTTTTTTGAAAAAATCCCTAAGCCTAACCTTTTTTTTTGAAAAAAATCCCTAAGGTCACAATTTCAGCAAAAATCTGACTTTTGCCAATTCACTCAAAAATGCTGCCAATCGCTTTCAAATGCCCCCCTGAAAGGTTTGGCAGTCGAAACAGAAGGCTTTTTATCACAGGACAAGAAATCAGCCCTCAACAACTTAACCGGCGGAAAAAGATTTTTTTGAAAAAATCCCTAAGCCCCGGAGTCACAATTTCAGCAAAAATCTGACTTTTGCCAATTCACTCAAAAATGCTAAGATATATCACCTGTCTGACAACAAATGTTGGAAATGTAAAGAGGCGGAAGGGACATTCTTTCACCTCTGGTGGACTTGCCCGAAAGTGAAGGCCTTTTGGGAGATGATTCATAATGAACTAAAAAAGGTACTTAGATTTACCTTACCTAAGAAACCGGAGGCCTTTCTTCTGGGCATCGTAGACCAGAGAGTACTTAAGAAAGATAGAACTTTTTTTATGTATGCTACCACTGCAGCAAGGATCCTGATTGCTAAGCATTGGAAGACACAAGATTTACCCACGCTGGAGGAATGGCATACACAGTTGATGGACTACATGGAACTGGCCGAAATGACTGGCAGAATCCGAGACTCGGGGGAAGAAACAATCGAGGAAGACTGGGAAAAATTCAAAGACTATTTGAAAAAACATTATAAGTTGTATGAATGTTAAAAAATGCACTTTTGAGGAAATTCTAGCTTCAGCAATTGTAAATTAATGAAATGAAAATTAAGGTACAAGAAGTCAGAGGTGGAATAATGAAATAACTTTATTATGTTCAAGCTAAAACGTATAAGATGTCGGTTACAACATTTTGGAAATTAGATAACATGATAAAATGAAAGATACAATAAGTTTTGAAATAAGTTAACAAATTGCTGATGTTTTGTATCACAGAGAACGCAGGGTAAGGAAGATGCGGGGAAGTCCATTGGATTGGCTGAAAAAAAGGATTATGGAAATTTGTAACTTCTTTACTTTATTTTCTATATCTATCTTTTATTCTTTTTTTCTGTATTTTATAAACTTAATAAAAATATTATAAAAAAAAAAAAATGCTGCCAAACGCTTGCAAATGCTCCCCTGAAAGGTTTGGCAGTCGAAACAGAAGGCTTTTTATCACAGGACAAGAAATCAGCCCTCAACAACTTAAACGGTGGAAAAAGATTTTTTTCAAAAAATCCCTAAGCCCCGGGGTCACAATTTCAGCAAAATTCTGACTTTCGGGAATTCACTCAAAAATGCTTCCAATCGCTTGCAAATTCTCCCGTGAAAGGTTTGGCAGTCGAAACAGAAGGCTTTTTATCACAGGACAAGAAATCAGCCCTCAACAATTTAACCGGAGGAAAAAGATTTTTTTGAAAAAATCCCTAAGCCTAACCTTTTTTTTTGAAAAAATCCCTAAGGTCACAATTTCAGGAAAAATCTGACTTTTGCCAATTCACTCAAAAAATGCTGCCAATCGCTTTCAAATGCTCCCCTGAAAGGTTTGGCAGTCGAAACAGAAGGCTTTTAATCACAGGACAAGAAATCAGCCCTCAACAACTTAACCAGCGGAAAAAGATTTTTTTGACAAAAATCCCTAAGCCCCGGGGTCACAATTTCAGCAAAAATCTGACTTTTGCCAATTCACTCAAAAATGCTGCCAATCGCTTTCAAATGCTCCCCTGAAAGGTTTGGCAGTCGAAACAGAAGCCTTTTTATCACAGGACAAGAAATCAGCCCTCAACAACTTAACGGGCAGAAAAAGATTTTTTTGAAAAAATCCCTAAGCCCCGGGGTCACAATTTCAGCAAAAATCTGACTTTTGCCAATTCACTCATAAATGCTGCCAAACGCTTGCAAATGCTCCCCTGAAAGGTTTGGCAGTCGAAACAGAAGGCTTTTTCTCACAGGACAAGAAATCAGCCCTCAACAACTTAACCGGCAGAAAAAGATTTTTTTGAAAAAATCCCTAAGCCCCGGCGTCACAATTTCAGCAAAACTCTGACTTTTGCCAATTCACTCAAAAATGCTGCCAAACGCTTGCAAATTCTCCCCTGAAAGGTTTGGTAGTCGAAACAGAAGGCTTTTTATCACAGGACAAGAAATCATCCCTCAACAACTTAACGGGCGGAAAAAGATTTTTTTGAAAAAATCCCTAAGCCCCGGGGTCACAATTTCAGCAAAAATCTGACTTTTGCCAATTCACTCATAAATGCTGCCAAACGCTTGCAAATGCTCCCCTGAAAGGTTTGGCAGTCGAAACAGAAGGCTTTTTATCACAGGACAAGAAATCAGCCCTCAACAACTTAACGGGCGGAAAAAGATTTTTTTGAAAAAATCCCTAAGCCCCGGGGTCACAATTTCAGCAAAAATCTGACTTTTGGGAATTCAGTCAAATATGGTGTCGAATGGTTGCAAATGCTCCCCTGAAAGGTTTGGTAGTCGAAACAGAAGGCTTTTTATCACAGGACAAGAAATCAGCCCTCAACAACTTAACGGGCAAAAAAAAATTTTTTAAAAAAAATCCCTAAGCCCCGGCGTCACAATTTCAGCAAAACTCTGACTTTTGCCAATTCACTCAAAAATGCTGCCAAACGCTTGCAAATTCTCCCCTGAAAGGTTTGGCAGTCGAAACAGAAGGCTTTTTATCACAGGACGAGTAATCAGCCCTCAACAACTTAACCGGCGGGAAAAGATTTTTTTGAAAAAATCCCTAAGCCCCGGGGTGACAATTTCAGCAAAACTCTGACTTTTGCCAATTCACTCAAAAATGCTGCCAAACGCTTGCAAATGATCCCCTGAAAGGTTTGGCAGTCGAAACAGAAGGCTTTTTATCACAGGACAAGAAATCAGCCCTCAACAACTTAACCGGAGGGAAAAGATTTTTTTGAAAAAATCCCTAAGCCCTGGGGTCACAATTTCAGCAAAAATCTGACTTTTGGGAATTCATTCAAATATGGTGCCGAATGGTTGCAAATGCTCCCCTGAAAGGTTTGGTAGTCGAAACAGAAGGCTTTTTATCACAGGACAAGAAATCAGCCCTCAACAACTTAACCGGCAGAAAAAGATTTTTTTGTAAAAATCCCTAAGCCCCGGGGTCACAATTTCAGCAAAAATCTGACTTTCGCCGATTCACTCAAAAATGCTGCCAAACGCTTGCAAATGCTCCCCTGAAAGGTTTGGCAGTCGAAACAGAAGGCTTTTTATCACAGGACAAGAAATCAGCCCTCAACAACTTAAACGGTGGAAAAAGATTTTTTTCAAAAAATCCCTAAGCCCCGGGGTCACAATTTCAGCAAAAATCTGACTTTTGGGAATTCACTCAAAAATGCTTCCAATCGCTTGCAAATTCTCCCGCGAAAGGTTTGGCACTCAAAACAGAAGGCTTTTTATCACAGGACAAGAAATCAGCCCTCAACAACTTAACCGGCGGAAAAAGATGTTTTTGAAAAAATCCCTAAACCCCGGGGTCACAATTTCAGCAAAAATCTAACTTTTGGGAATTCAGTCAAATATGGTGCCGAATGGTTGCAAATGCTCCCCTGAAAGGTTTGGCAGTCGAAACAGATGGCTTTTTATCACAGGACAAGAAATCAGCCCTCAACAACTTAACCGGCGGAAAAAATTTTTTTTGAAAAAATCCCTAAGCCCCGGGGTCACAATTTCAGCAAAAATCTGACTTTTGCCAATTCACTCAAAAATGCTGCCAATCGGTTGCAAATGATCCCCTGAAAGGTTTGGCAGTCGAAACAGAAGGCTTTTAATCACAGGACAAGAAATCAGCCCTCAACAACTTAACCAGCGGAAAAAGATTTTTTTGACAAAAATCCCTAAGCCCCGGGGTCACAATTTCAGCAAAAATCTGACTTTTGCCAATTCACTCAAAAATGCTGCCAATCGCTTTCAAATGCTCCCCTGAAAGGTTTGGCAGTCGAAACAGAAGCCTTTTTATCACAGGACAAGAAATCAGCCCTCAACAACTTAACGGGCGGAAAAAGATTTTTTTGAAAAAATCCCTAAGCCCCGGGGTCACAATTTCAGCAAAACTCTGACTTTTGGGAATTCAGTCAAATATGGTGTCGAATGGTTGCAAATGCTCCCCTGAAAGGTTTGGTAGTCGAAACAGAAGGCTTTTTATCACAGGACAAGAAATCAGCCCTCAACAACTTAACGGGCAGAAAAAGATTTTTTTAAAAAAATCCCTAAGCCCCGGCGTCACAATTTCAGCAAAACTCTGACTTTTGCCAATTCACTCAAAAATGCTGCCAAACGCTTGCAAATTCTCCCCTGAAAGGTTTGGCAGTCGAAACAGAAGGCTTTTTATTACAGGACGAGTAATCAGCCCTCAACAACTTAACCGGCGGGAAAAGATTTTTTTGAAAAAATCCCTAAGCCCCGGGGTGACAATTTCAGCAAAACTCTGACTTTTGCCAATTCACTCAAAAATGCTGCCAAACGCTTGCAAATGATCCCCTGAAAGGTTTGGCAGTCGAAACAGAAGGCTTTTTATCACAGGACAAGAAATCAGCCCTCAACAACTTAACCGGAGGGAAAAGATTTTTTTGAAAAAATCCCTAAGCCCTGGGGTCACAATTTCAGCAAAAATCTGACTTTTGGGAATTCAGTCAAATATGGTGCCGAATGGTTGCAAATGCTCCCCTGAAAGGTTTGGTAGTCGAAACAGAAGGCTTTTTATCACAGGACAAGAAATCAGCCCTCAACAACTTAACCGGCAGAAAAAGATTTTTTTGTAAAAATCCCTAAGCCCCGGGGTCACAATTTCAGCAAAAATCTGACTTTCGCCGATTCACTCAAAAATGCTGCCAAACGCTTGCAAATGCTCCCCTGAAAGGTTTGGCAGTCGAAACAGAAGGCTTTTTATCACAGGACAAGAAATCAGCCCTCAACAACTTAAACGGTGGAAAAAGATTTTTTTCAAAAAATCCCTAAGCCCCGGGGTCACAATTTCAGCAAAAATCTGACTTTTGGGAATTCACTCAAAAATGCTTCCAATCGCTTGCAAATTCTCCCGCGAAAGGTTTGGCACTCAAAACAGAAGGCTTTTTATCACAGGACAAGAAATCAGCCCTCAACAACTTAACCGGCGGAAAAAGATGTTTTTGAAAAAATCCCTAAGCCCCGGGGTCACAATTTCAGCAAAAATCTGACTTTTGGGAATTCACTCAAAAATGCTTCCAATCGCTTGCAAATTCTCCCGCGAAAGGTTTGGCACTCAAAACAGAAGGCTTTTTATCACAGGACAAGAAATCAGCCCTCAACAACTTAACCGGCGGAAAAAGATGTTTTTGAAAAAATCCCTAAACCCCGGGGTCACAATTTCAGCAAAAATCTAACTTTTGGGAATTCAGTCAAATATGGTGCCGAATGGTTGCAAATGCTCCCCTGAAAGGTTTGGCAGTCGAAACAGATGGCTTTTTATCACAGGACAAGAAATCAGCCCTCAACAACTTAACCGGCGGAAAAAGATTTTTTTTGAAAAAATCCCTAAGCCCCGGGGTCACAATTTCAGCAAAAATCTGACTTTTGCCAATTCACTCAAAAATGCTGCCAATCGGTTGCAAATGATCCCCTGAAAGGTTTGGCAGTCGAAACAGAAGGCTTTTTATCACAGGACAAGAAATCAGCCCTCAACAACTTAACCGGCGGGAAAAGATTTTTTTGAAAAAATCCCTAAGCCTAACCTTTTTTTTTGAAAAAAATCCCTAAGGTCACAATTTCAGCAAAAATCTGACTTTTGCCAATTCACTCAAAAATGCTGCCAATCGCTTTCAAATGCCCCCCTGAAAGGTTTGGCAGTCGAAACAGAAGGCTTTTTATCACAGGACAAGAAATCAGCCCTCAACAACTTAACCGGCGGAAAAAGATTTTTTTGAAAAAATCCCTAAGCCCCGGAGTCACAATTTCAGCAAAAATCTGACTTTTGCCAATTCACTCAAAAATGCTAAGATATATCACCTGTCTGACAACAAATGTTGGAAATGTAAAGAGGCGGAAGGGACATTCTTTCACCTCTGGTGGACTTGCCCGAAAGTGAAGGCCTTTTGGGAGATGATTCATAATGAACTAAAAAAGGTACTTAGATTTACCTTACCTAAGAAACCGGAGGCCTTTCTTCTGGGCATCGTAGACCAGAGAGTACTTAAGAAAGATAGAACTTTTTTTATGTATGCTACCACTGCAGCAAGGATCCTGATTGCTAAGCATTGGAAGACACAAGATTTACCCACGCTGGAGGAATGGCATACACAGTTGATGGACTACATGGAACTGGCCGAAATGACTGGCAGAATCCGAGACTCGGGGGAAGAAACAATCGAGGAAGACTGGGAAAAATTCAAAGACTATTTGAAAAAACATTATAAGTTGTATGAATGTTAAAAAATGCACTTTTGAGGAAATTCTAGCTTCAGCAATTGTAAATTAATGAAATGAAAATTAAGGTACAAGAAGTCAGAGGTGGAATAATGAAATAACTTTATTATGTTCAAGCTAAAACGTATAAGATGTCGGTTACAACATTTTGGAAATTAGATAACATGATAAAATGAAAGATACAATAAGTTTTGAAATAAGTTAACAAATTGCTGATGTTTTGTATCACAGAGAACGCAGGGTAAGGAAGATGCGGGGAAGTCCATTGGATTGGCTGAAAAAAAGGATTATGGAAATTTGTAACTTCTTTACTTTATTTTCTATATCTATCTTTTATTCTTTTTTTCTGTATTTTATAAACTTAATAAAAATATTATAAAAAAAAAAAAATGCTGCCAAACGCTTGCAAATGCTCCCCTGAAAGGTTTGGCAGTCGAAACAGAAGGCTTTTTATCACAGGACAAGAAATCAGCCCTCAACAACTTAAACGGTGGAAAAAGATTTTTTTCAAAAAATCCCTAAGCCCCGGGGTCACAATTTCAGCAAAATTCTGACTTTCGGGAATTCACTCAAAAATGCTTCCAATCGCTTGCAAATTCTCCCGTGAAAGGTTTGGCAGTCGAAACAGAAGGCTTTTTATCACAGGACAAGAAATCAGCCCTCAACAATTTAACCGGAGGAAAAAGATTTTTTTGAAAAAATCCCTAAGCCTAACCTTTTTTTTTGAAAAAATCCCTAAGGTCACAATTTCAGGAAAAATCTGACTTTTGCCAATTCACTCAAAAAATGCTGCCAATCGCTTTCAAATGCTCCCCTGAAAGGTTTGGCAGTCGAAACAGAAGGCTTTTAATCACAGGACAAGAAATCAGCCCTCAACAACTTAACCAGCGGAAAAAGATTTTTTTGACAAAAATCCCTAAGCCCCGGGGTCACAATTTCAGCAAAAATCTGACTTTTGCCAATTCACTCAAAAATGCTGCCAATCGCTTTCAAATGCTCCCCTGAAAGGTTTGGCAGTCGAAACAGAAGCCTTTTTATCACAGGACAAGAAATCAGCCCTCAACAACTTAACGGGCAGAAAAAGATTTTTTTGAAAAAATCCCTAAGCCCCGGGGTCACAATTTCAGCAAAAATCTGACTTTTGCCAATTCACTCATAAATGCTGCCAAACGCTTGCAAATGCTCCCCTGAAAGGTTTGGCAGTCGAAACAGAAGGCTTTTTCTCACAGGACAAGAAATCAGCCCTCAACAACTTAACCGGCAGAAAAAGATTTTTTTGAAAAAATCCCTAAGCCCCGGCGTCACAATTTCAGCAAAACTCTGACTTTTGCCAATTCACTCAAAAATGCTGCCAAACGCTTGCAAATTCTCCCCTGAAAGGTTTGGTAGTCGAAACAGAAGGCTTTTTATCACAGGACAAGAAATCATCCCTCAACAACTTAACGGGCGGAAAAAGATTTTTTTGAAAAAATCCCTAAGCCCCGGGGTCACAATTTCAGCAAAAATCTGACTTTTGCCAATTCACTCATAAATGCTGCCAAACGCTTGCAAATGCTCCCCTGAAAGGTTTGGCAGTCGAAACAGAAGGCTTTTTATCACAGGACAAGAAATCAGCCCTCAACAACTTAACGGGCGGAAAAAGATTTTTTTGAAAAAATCCCTAAGCCCCGGGGTCACAATTTCAGCAAAAATCTGACTTTTGGGAATTCAGTCAAATATGGTGTCGAATGGTTGCAAATGCTCCCCTGAAAGGTTTGGTAGTCGAAACAGAAGGCTTTTTATCACAGGACAAGAAATCAGCCCTCAACAACTTAACGGGCAAAAAAAAATTTTTTAAAAAAAATCCCTAAGCCCCGGCGTCACAATTTCAGCAAAACTCTGACTTTTGCCAATTCACTCAAAAATGCTGCCAAACGCTTGCAAATTCTCCCCTGAAAGGTTTGGCAGTCGAAACAGAAGGCTTTTTATCACAGGACGAGTAATCAGCCCTCAACAACTTAACCGGCGGGAAAAGATTTTTTTGAAAAAATCCCTAAGCCCCGGGGTGACAATTTCAGCAAAACTCTGACTTTTGCCAATTCACTCAAAAATGCTGCCAAACGCTTGCAAATGATCCCCTGAAAGGTTTGGCAGTCGAAACAGAAGGCTTTTTATCACAGGACAAGAAATCAGCCCTCAACAACTTAACCGGAGGGAAAAGATTTTTTTGAAAAAATCCCTAAGCCCTGGGGTCACAATTTCAGCAAAAATCTGACTTTTGGGAATTCATTCAAATATGGTGCCGAATGGTTGCAAATGCTCCCCTGAAAGGTTTGGTAGTCGAAACAGAAGGCTTTTTATCACAGGACAAGAAATCAGCCCTCAACAACTTAACCGGCAGAAAAAGATTTTTTTGTAAAAATCCCTAAGCCCCGGGGTCACAATTTCAGCAAAAATCTGACTTTCGCCGATTCACTCAAAAATGCTGCCAAACGCTTGCAAATGCTCCCCTGAAAGGTTTGGCAGTCGAAACAGAAGGCTTTTTATCACAGGACAAGAAATCAGCCCTCAACAACTTAAACGGTGGAAAAAGATTTTTTTCAAAAAATCCCTAAGCCCCGGGGTCACAATTTCAGCAAAAATCTGACTTTTGGGAATTCACTCAAAAATGCTTCCAATCGCTTGCAAATTCTCCCGCGAAAGGTTTGGCACTCAAAACAGAAGGCTTTTTATCACAGGACAAGAAATCAGCCCTCAACAACTTAACCGGCGGAAAAAGATGTTTTTGAAAAAATCCCTAAACCCCGGGGTCACAATTTCAGCAAAAATCTAACTTTTGGGAATTCAGTCAAATATGGTGCCGAATGGTTGCAAATGCTCCCCTGAAAGGTTTGGCAGTCGAAACAGATGGCTTTTTATCACAGGACAAGAAATCAGCCCTCAACAACTTAACCGGCGGAAAAAATTTTTTTTGAAAAAATCCCTAAGCCCCGGGGTCACAATTTCAGCAAAAATCTGACTTTTGCCAATTCACTCAAAAATGCTGCCAATCGGTTGCAAATGATCCCCTGAAAGGTTTGGCAGTCGAAACAGAAGGCTTTTTATCACAGGACAAGAAATCAGCCCTCAACAACTTAACCGGCGGGAAAAGATTTTTTTGAAAAAATCCCTAAGCCTAACCTTTTTTTTTGAAAAAAATCCCTAAGGTCACAATTTCAGCAAAAATCTGACTTTTGCCAATTCACTCAAAAATGCTGCCAATCGCTTTCAAATGCCCCCCTGAAAGGTTTGGCAGTCGAAACAGAAGGCTTTTTATCACAGGACAAGAAATCAGCCCTCAACAACTTAACCGGCGGAAAAAGATTTTTTTGAAAAAATCCCTAAGCCCCGGAGTCACAATTTCAGCAAAAATCTGACTTTTGCCAATTCACTCAAAAATGCTAAGATATATCACCTGTCTGACAACAAATGTTGGAAATGTAAAGAGGCGGAAGGGACATTCTTTCACCTCTGGTGGACTTGCCCGAAAGTGAAGGCCTTTTGGGAGATGATTCATAATGAACTAAAAAAGGTACTTAGATTTACCTTACCTAAGAAACCGGAGGCCTTTCTTCTGGGCATCGTAGACCAGAGAGTACTTAAGAAAGATAGAACTTTTTTTATGTATGCTACCACTGCAGCAAGGATCCTGATTGCTAAGCATTGGAAGACACAAGATTTACCCACGCTGGAGGAATGGCATACACAGTTGATGGACTACATGGAACTGGCCGAAATGACTGGCAGAATCCGAGACTCGGGGGAAGAAACAATCGAGGAAGACTGGGAAAAATTCAAAGACTATTTGAAAAAACATTATAAGTTGTATGAATGTTAAAAAATGCACTTTTGAGGAAATTCTAGCTTCAGCAATTGTAAATTAATGAAATGAAAATTAAGGTACAAGAAGTCAGAGGTGGAATAATGAAATAACTTTATTATGTTCAAGCTAAAACGTATAAGATGTCGGTTACAACATTTTGGAAATTAGATAACATGATAAAATGAAAGATACAATAAGTTTTGAAATAAGTTAACAAATTGCTGATGTTTTGTATCACAGAGAACGCAGGGTAAGGAAGATGCGGGGAAGTCCATTGGATTGGCTGAAAAAAAGGATTATGGAAATTTGTAACTTCTTTACTTTATTTTCTATATCTATCTTTTATTCTTTTTTTCTGTATTTTATAAACTTAATAAAAATATTATAAAAAAAAAAAATGCTGCCAAACGCTTGCAAATGCTCCCCTGAAAGGTTTGGCAGTCGAAACAGAAGGCTTTTTATCACAGGACAAGAAATCAGCCCTCAAAAACTTAAACGGTGGAAAAAGATTTTTTTCAAAAAATCCCTAAGCCCCGGGGTCACAATTTCAGCAAAATTCTGACTTTCGGGAATTCACTCAAAAATGCTTCCAATCGCTTGCAAATTCTCCCGTGAAAGGTTTGGCAGTCGAAACAGAAGGCTTTTTATCACAGGACAAGAAATCAGCCCTCAACAATTTAACCGGAGGAAAAAGATTTTTTTGAAAAAATCCCTAAGCCTAACCTTTTTTTTTGAAAAAATCCCTAAGGTCACAATTTCAGGAAAAATCTGACTTTTGCCAATTCACTCAAAAAATGCTGCCAATCGCTTTCAAATGCTCCCCTGAAAGGTTTGGCAGTCGAAACAGAAGGCTTTTAATCACAGGACAAGAAATCAGCCCTCAACAACTTAACCAGCGGAAAAAGATTTTTTTGACAAAAATCCCTAAGCCCCGGGGTCACAATTTCAGCAAAAATCTGACTTTTGCCAATTCACTCAAAAATGCTGCCAATCGCTTTCAAATGCTCCCCTGAAAGGTTTGGCAGTCGAAACAGAAGCCTTTTTATCACAGGACAAGAAATCAGCCCTCAACAACTTAACCGGCGGGAAAAGATTTTTTTGAAAAAATCCCTAAGCCCTGGGGTCACAATTTCAGCAAAAATCTGACTTTTGGGAATTCAGTCAAATATGGTGCCGAATGGTTGCAAATGCTCCCCTGAAAGGTTTGGTAGTCGAAACAGAAGGCTTTTTATCACAGGACAAGAAATCAGCCCTCAACAACTTAACGGGCGGGAAAAGATTTTTTTGAAAAAATCCCTAAGCCCCGGGGTCACAATTTCAGCAAAAATCTGACTTTTGCCAATTCACACAAAAATGCTGCCAAACGGTTGCAAATGATCCCCTGAAAGGTTTGGCAGTCGAAACAGAAGGCTTTTTATCACAGGACAAGAAATCAGCCCTCAACAACTTAACCGGCGGGAAAAGATTTTTTTGAAAAAATCCCTAAGCCTAACCTTTTTTTTTGAAAAAAATCCCTAAGGTCACAATTTCAGCAAAAATCTGACTTTTGCCAATTCACTCAAAAATGCTGCCAATCGCTTTCAAATGCCCCCCTGAAAGGTTTGGCAGTCGAAACAGAAGGCTTTTTATCACAGGACAAGAAATCAGCCCTCAACAACTTAACCGGCGGAAAAAGATTTTTTTGAAAAAATCCCTAAGCCCCGGAGTCACAATTTCAGCAAAAATCTGACTTTTGCCAATTCACTCAAAAATGCTAAGATATATCACCTGTCTGACAACAAATGTTGGAAATGTAAAGAGGCGGAAGGGACATTCTTTCACCTCTGGTGGACTTGCCCGAAAGTGAAGGCCTTTTGGGAGATGATTCATAATGAACTAAAAAAGGTACTTAGATTTACCTTACCTAAGAAACCGGAGGCCTTTCTTCTGGGCATCGTAGACCAGAGAGTACTTAAGAAAGATAGAACTTTTTTTATGTATGCTACCACTGCAGCAAGGATCCTGATTGCTAAGCATTGGAAGACACAAGATTTACCCACGCTGGAGGAATGGCATACACAGTTGATGGACTACATGGAACTGGCCGAAATGACTGGCAGAATCCGAGACTCGGGGGAAGAAACAATCGAGGAAGACTGGGAAAAATTCAAAGACTATTTGAAAAAACATTATAAGTTGTATGAATGTTAAAAAATGCACTTTTGAGGAAATTCTAGCTTCAGCAATTGTAAATTAATGAAATGAAAATTAAGGTACAAGAAGTCAGAGGTGGAATAATGAAATAACTTTATTATGTTCAAGCTAAAACGTATAAGATGTCGGTTACAACATTTTGGAAATTAGATAACATGATAAAATGAAAGATACAATAAGTTTTGAAATAAGTTAACAAATTGCTGATGTTTTGTATCACAGAGAACGCAGGGTAAGGAAGATGCGGGGAAGTCCATTGGATTGGCTGAAAAAAAGGATTATGGAAATTTGTAACTTCTTTACTTTATTTTCTATATCTATCTTTTATTCTTTTTTTCTGTATTTTATAAACTTAATAAAAATATTATAAAAAAAAAAAATGCTGCCAAACGCTTGCAAATGCTCCCCTGAAAGGTTTGGCAGTCGAAACAGAAGGCTTTTTATCACAGGACAAGAAATCAGCCCTCAAAAACTTAAACGGTGGAAAAAGATTTTTTTCAAAAAATCCCTAAGCCCCGGGGTCACAATTTCAGCAAAATTCTGACTTTCGGGAATTCACTCAAAAATGCTTCCAATCGCTTGCAAATTCTCCCGTGAAAGGTTTGGCAGTCGAAACAGAAGGCTTTTTATCACAGGACAAGAAATCAGCCCTCAACAATTTAACCGGAGGAAAAAGATTTTTTTGAAAAAATCCCTAAGCCTAACCTTTTTTTTTGAAAAAATCCCTAAGGTCACAATTTCAGGAAAAATCTGACTTTTGCCAATTCACTCAAAAAATGCTGCCAATCGCTTTCAAATGCTCCCCTGAAAGGTTTGGCAGTCGAAACAGAAGGCTTTTAATCACAGGACAAGAAATCAGCCCTCAACAACTTAACCAGCGGAAAAAGATTTTTTTGACAAAAATCCCTAAGCCCCGGGGTCACAATTTCAGCAAAAATCTGACTTTTGCCAATTCACTCAAAAATGCTGCCAATCGCTTTCAAATGCTCCCCTGAAAGGTTTGGCAGTCGAAACAGAAGCCTTTTTATCACAGGACAAGAAATCAGCCCTCAACAACTTAACCGGCGGGAAAAGATTTTTTTGAAAAAATCCCTAAGCCCTGGGGTCACAATTTCAGCAAAAATCTGACTTTTGGGAATTCAGTCAAATATGGTGCCGAATGGTTGCAAATGCTCCCCTGAAAGGTTTGGTAGTCGAAACAGAAGGCTTTTTATCACAGGACAAGAAATCAGCCCTCAACAACTTAACGGGCGGGAAAAGATTTTTTTGAAAAAATCCCTAAGCCCCGGGGTCACAATTTCAGCAAAAATCTGACTTTTGCCAATTCACACAAAAATGCTTCCAATCGCTTGCTAATTCTCCCGTGAAAGGTTTGGCAGTCGAAACAAAAGGCTTTTTATCACAGGAGAAGAAATCAGCCCTCAACAAGTAAACGGGCGGAAAAAGATTTTTTTGAAAAAATCCCTAAGCCCCCCGGGGTCACAATTTCAGCAAAAATCTGACTTTTGCCAATTCACTCATAAATGCTGCCAAACGCTTGCAAATGCTCCCCTGAAAGGTTTGGCAGTCGAAACAGAAGGCTTTTTATCACAGGACAAGAAATCAGCCCTCAACAACTTAACCGGTGGAAAAAGAATTTTGAAAAAATCCCTAAGCCCCGGGGTCACAATTTCAGCAAAAATCTGACTTTTGCCAATTCACTCAAAAATGCTGCCAATCGCTTGCAAATGCTCCCCTGAAAGGTTTGGCAGTCGAAACAGAAGGCTTCACAGGTCAAGAAATCAGCCCTCAACAACTTAACTGGCGGAAAAATATTTTTTTGAAAAAATCCCTAAGCCCCGGGGTCACAATTTCAGCAAAAATCTGACTTTTGGGAATTCAGTCAAATATGGTGCCGAATGGTTGCAAATGCTCCCCTGAAAGGTTTGGTAGTCGAAACAGAAGGCTTTTTATCACAGGACAAGAAATCAGCCCTCAACAACTAAACGGGAGGAAAAAGATTTTTTTGAAAAAATCCCTAAGCCCCGGGGTCACAATTTCAGCAAAAATCTGACTTTTGCCAATTCACTCATAAATGCTGCCAAACGCTTGCAAATGCTCCCCTGAAAGGTTTGGCAGTCGAAACAGAAGGCTTTTTCTCACAGGACAAGAAATCAGCCCTCAACAACTTAACCGGCAGAAAAAGATTTTTTTGAAAAAATCCCTAAGCCCTGGGGTCACAATTTCAGCAAAAATCTGACTTTTGGGAATTCAGTCAAATATGGTGCCGAATGGTTGCAAATGCTCCCCTGAAAGGTTCGGTAGTCGAAACAGAAGGCTTTTTATCACAGGACAAGAAATCATCCCTCAACAACTTAACGGGCGGAAAAAGATTTTTTTGAAAAAATCCCTAAGCCCCGGGGTCACAATTTCAGCAAAAATCTGACTTTTGCCAATTCACTCATAAATGCTGCCAAACGCTTGCAAATGCTCCCCTGAAAGGTTTGGCAGTCGAAACAGAAGGCTTTTTATCACAGGACAAGAAATCAGCCCTCAACAACTTAACGGGCGGAAAAAGATTTTTTTGAAAAAATCCCTAAGCCCCGGGGTCACAATTTCAGCAAAAATCTGACTTTTGGGAATTCAGTCAAATATGGTGTCGAATGGTTGCAAATGCTCCCCTGAAAGGTTTGGTAGTCGAAACAGAAGGCTTTTTATCACAGGACAAGAAATCAGCCCTCAACAACTTAACGGGCAGAAAAAGATTTTTTTAAAAAAATCCCTAAGCCCCGGCGTCACAATTTCAGCAAAACTCTGACTTTTGCCAATTCACTCAAAAATGCTGCCAAACGCTTGCAAATTCTCCCCTGAAAGGTTTGGCAGTCGAAACAGAAGGCTTTTTATCACAGGACAAGAAATCAGCCCTCAACAATTTTAACGGAGGATAAAGCTTTTTTTGAAAAAATCCCTAAGCCCCGGGGTCACAATTTCAGCAAAAATCTGACTTTTGCCAATTCACTCAAAAATGCTGCCAAACGCTTGCAAATGATCCCCTGAAAGGTTTGGCAGTCGAAACAGAAGTCTTTTTATCACAGGACAAGAAATCAGCCCTCAATAACTTAACCGGTGGAAAGTTTTTTTTTGAAAAAATTCTTAAGCCCCGGGGTCACAATTTCAGCAAAAATCTGACTTTTGCCAATTTACTCAAAAATGCTTCCAATCGCTTACAAATGCTCCCATGAAGGGTTTGGCAGTCGAAACAGAAGGCTATTTATCACAGGACAAGAAATCAGCTCTCAACAACTTAACCGGAGGAAAAAGATTTTTTTGAAAAAATCACTAAGCCCCGGCACAATTTCAGCAAAAATCTGACTTTTGCCAATTCACTCAAAAATGCTGCCAAACGCTTGCAAATAATCCCCTGACAGGTTTGGCAGTCGAAACAGAAGGCTTTTTATCACAGGACAAGAAATCAGCCCTCAACAACTTAACGGGCGGAAAAAGATTTTTTTGAAAAAATCCCTAAGCCCCGGGGTCACAATTTCAGCAAAAATCTGACTTTTGCCAATTCACACAAAAATGCTTCCAATCGCTTGCAAATTCTCCCGTGAAATGTTTGGCAGTCGAAACAAAAGGCTTTTATCACAGGACAAGAAATCAGCCCTCAACAACTTAACGGGCGGAAAAAGATTTTTTTGAAAAAATCCCTAAGCCCCGGGGTCACAATTTCAGCAAAAATCTGACTTTTGCCAATTCACTCAAAAATGCTGCCAATCGCTTGCAAATGCTCCCCTGAAAGGTTTGGCAGTCGAAACAGAAGGCTTTTTATCACAGGACAAGAAATCAGCCCTCAACAACTTAACCGGCGGGAAAAGATTTTTTTGAAAAAATCCCTAAGCCCCGGGGTCACAATTTCAGCAAAAATCTGACTTTTGCCAATTCACTCAAAAATGCTGCCAATCGCTTTCAAATGCTCCCCTGAAAGGTTTGGCAGTCGAAACAGAAGGCTTCTTATCACAGGACAAGAAATCAGACCTCAACAACTTAACGGGCGGAAAAAGATTTTTTTGAAAAAATCCCTAAGCCCCGGGGTCACAATTTCAGCAAAACTCTGACTTTTGCCAATTCACTCATAAATGTTGCCCAACGCTTGCAAATGCTCCCCTGAAAGGTTTGGCAGTCGAAACAGACGGCTTTTTATCACAGGACAAGAAATCAGCCCTCAACAACTTAACGGGCGGAAAAAGATTTTTTTGAAAAAATCCCTAAGCCCCGGGGTCACAATTTCAGCAAAAATCTAACTTTTGGGAATTCAGTCAAATATGGTGCCGAATGGTTGCAAATGCTCCCCTCAAAGGTTTGCCAGTCGAAACAGAAGGCTTTTTATCACAGGACAAGAAATCAGCCCTCAACAACTTAACCGGAGGGAAAAGATTTTTTTGAAAAAATCCCTAAGCCCCGGGGTTACAATTTCAGCAAAACTCTGACTTTTGGGAATTCAGTCAAATATGGTGCCGAATGGTTGCAAATGCTCCCCTGAAAGTTTTGGTAGTCGAAACAGAAGGCTTTTTATCACAGGACAAGCAATCAGCCCTCAACAACTTAACAGGCGGAAAAAGATTTTTTTGAAAAAATCCCTAAGCCCCGGGGTCACAATTTCAGCAAAAATCTGACTTTTGCCAATTCACACAAAAATGCTTACAATCGCTTGCAAATTCTCCGGTGAAAGTTTTGGCAGTCGAAACAAAAGGCTTTTTATCACAGGACAAGAAATCAGCCCTCAACAACTTAACCGGTGGAAAAAGAATTTTGAAAAAATCCCTAAGCCCCAGGGTCACAATTTCAGCAAAAATCTGACTTTTGCCAATTCACTCAAAAATGTTGCCAATCGCTTGCAAATGCTCCCCTGAAAGGTTTGGCAGTCGAAACAGAAGGCTTCACAGGACAAGAAATCAGCCCTCAACAACGTAACTGGCGGAAAAAGATTTTTTTGAAAAAATTCCTAAGCCCCGGGGTCACAATTTCAGCAAAAATCTGACTTTTGCCAATTCACTCATAAATGCTGCCAAACGCTTGCAAATGCTCCCCTGAAATATTTGGCAGTCGAAACAGAAGAATTTTTATCACAGGACAAGAAATCAGCCCTCAACAACTTAACCGGCGGGAAAAGATTTTTTTGAAAAAATCCCTAAGCCTAACCTTTTCTTTGTGAAAAAATCCCTAAGGTCAGAATTTCAGCAAAAATCTGACTTTTGCCAATTCACTCAAAAATGCTGCCAATTGCTTTCAAATGCTCCCCTGAAAGGTTTGGCAGTCGAAACAGAAGGCTTTTAATCACAGGAAAAGAAATCAGCCCTCAACAACTTAATTGGTGGAAAAAGATTTTTTTCAAAAAATCCCTAAGCCCCGGGGTCACAATTTCAGCAAAAATCTGACTTTTGCCAATTCACTCAAAAATGCTGCCAAACGCTTGCAAATAATCCCCTGAAAGGTTTGGCAGTCGAAACAGAAGGCTTTTTATCACAGGACAAGAAATCAGCCCTCAACAACTTAACCGGAGGAAAAAGATTTTTTTGAAAAAATCCCTAAGCCCCGGGGTCACAATTTCAGCAAAAATCTGAATTTTGCCAATTTATTCAAAAATGCTGCCAAACGCTTGCAAATAATCCCCTGAAAGGTTTGGCAGTCGAAACAGAAGTCTTTTTATCACAGGACAAGAAATCAGCCCTCAATAACTTAACCGGTGGAAATTTCATGAATTCAGTCAAATATGGTGCCGAACGGTTGCAAGTGCTTCCTTGAAAGTTTTGGCAGTCGAAACAGAAGCCTTTTTATCACATGACAAGAAATCAGCCCCCAACAACTTAACCGGCGGAAATTTTTTTTTTTGAAAAAATCCCTAAGCCCCGGGGTCACAATTTCAGCAAAAATCTGCCTTTTGCCAATTCACTCAAAAATGCTTCCATCGCTTGCAAATGCTCCCATGAAGGGTTTGGCAGTCGGAACAGAAGGCTTTTTATCACAGGACAAGAAATCAGCTCTCAACAACTTAACCGGAGGAAAAAGATTTTTTTGAAAAAATCGCTAAGCCCCGGGGTCACAATTTCAGCAAAAATCTGACTTTTGCCAATTCACTCAAAAATGCTTCCATCGCTTGCAAATGCTCCCATGAAGGGTTTGGCAGTCGAAACAGAAGGCTTTTTATCACAGGACAAGAAATCAGCTCTCAACAACTTAACCGGAGGAAAAAGATTTTTTTGAAAAAATCACTAAGCCCCGGCACAATTTCAGCAAAAATATGACTTTTGCCAATTCACTCAAAAATGCTGCCAAACGCTTGCAAATAATCCCCTGAAAGGTTTGGCACTTGAAACAGAAGGCTTTTTATCACAGGACAAGAAATCAGCCCTCAACAACTTAAACGGAGGAAAAAGCTTTTTTTGAAAAAATCCCTAAGCCCCGGGGTCACAATTTCAGCAAAAATCTGACTTTTGCCAATTCACTAAAAAATGCTGCCAAACGCTTGCAAATGATCCCCTGAGAGGTTTGGCAGTCAAAACAGAAGTCTTTTTATCACAGGACAAGAAATCAGCCCTCAATAACTTAACCGGTGGAAATTTCATGAATTCAGTCAAATATGGTGCCGAACGGTTGCAAATGCTTCCTTGAAAGTTTTGGCAGTCGAAACAGAAGCCTTTTTATCACATGACAAGAAATCAGCCCCCAACAACTTAACCGGCGGAAAAATTTTTTTTTGAAAAAATTCTTAAGCCCCGGGGTCACAATTTCAGCAAAAATCTGACTTTTGCCAATTTACTCAAAAATGCTGCCAAAGGCTTGCAAATAATCCCCTGAAAGGTTTGGCAGTCGAAACAGAAGGCTTTTTATCACAGGACAAGAAATCAGCTCTCAACAACTTAACCGGAGGAAAAAGATTTTTTTGAAAAAATCACTAAGCCCCGGCACAATTTCAGCAAAAATCTGACTTTTGCCAATTCACTCAAAAATGCTGCCAAAGGCTTGCAAATAATCCCCTGAAAGGTTTGGCAGTCGAAACAGAAGGCTTTTTATCACAGGACAAGAAATCAGCCCTCAACAACTTAACGGGCGGAAAAAGATTTTTTTGAAAAAATCCCTAAGCCCCGGGGTCACAATTTCAGCAAAAATCTGACTTTTGCCAATTCACACAAAAATGCTTCCAATCGCTTGCAAATTCTCCCGTGAAAGGTTTGGCAGTCGAAACAAAAGGCTTTTATCACAGGACAAGAAATCAGCCCTCAACAACTTAACCGGTGGAAAAAGAATTTTGAAAAAATCCCTAAGCCCCAGGGTCACAATTTCAGCAAAAATCTGACTTTTGCCAATTCACTCAAAAATGCTGCCAATCGCTTGCAAACGATCCCCTGAAAGGTTTGGCAGTCGAAACAGAAGGCTTTTTATCACAGGACAAGAAATCAGCCCTCAACAACTTAACGTGCGGAAAAAGATTTTTTTGAAAAAATCCCTAAGCCCCGGGGTCACAATTTCAGCAAAACGCTGACTTTTGCCAATTCACTCATAAATGTTGCCAAACGCTTGCAAATGCTCCCCTGAAAGGTTTGGCAGTCGAAACAGACGGCTTTTTATCACAGGACAAGAAATCAGCCCTCAACAACTTAACGGGCGGAAAAAGATTTTTTTGAAAAAATCCCTAATCCCCGGGGTCACAATTTCAGCAAAAATCTGACTTTTGGGAATTCAGTCAAATATGGTGCCGAATGGTTGCAAATGCTCCCCTCAAAGGTTTGCCAGTCGAAACAGAAGGCTTTTTATCACAGGACAAGAAATCAGCCCTCAACAACTTAACCGGAGGGAAAAGATTTTTTTGAAAAAATCCCTAAGCCCCGGGGTCACAATTTCAGCAAAACTCTGACTTTTGGGAATTCAGTCAAATATGGTGCCGAATGGTTGCAAATGCTCCCCTGAAAGTTTTGGTAGTCGAAACAGAAGGCTTTTTATCACAGGACAAGCAATCAGCCCTCAACAACTTAACGGGCGGAAAAAGATTTCTTTGAAAAAATCCCTAAGCCCCGGGGTCACAATTTCAGCAAAAATCTGACTTTTGCCAATTCACACAAACATGCTTACAATCGCTTGCAAATTCTCCGGTGAAAGTTTTGGCAGTCGAAACAAAAGGCTTTTTATCACAGGACAAGAAATCAGCCCTCAACAACTTAACCGGTGGAAAAAGAATTTTGAAAAAATCCCTAAGCCCCGGGGTCACAATTTCAGCAAAAATCTGACTTTTGCCAATTCACTCATAAATGCTGCCAAACGCTTGCAAATGCTCCCCTGAAATATTTGGCAGTCGAAACAGAAGAATTTTTATCACAGGACAAGAAATCAGCCCTCAACAACTTAACCGGCGGGAAAAGATTTTTTTGAAAAAATCCCTAAGCCTAACCTTTTCTTTTTGAAAAAATCCCTAAGGTCAGAATTTCAGCAAAAATCTGACTTTTGCCAATTCACTCAAAAATGCTGCCAATCGCTTTCAAATGCTCCCCTGAAAGGTTTGGCAGTCGAAACAGAAGGCTTTTAATCACAGGAAAAGAAATCAGCCCTCAACAACTTAATTGGTGGAAAAAGATTTTTTTCAAAAAATCCCTAAGCCCCGGGGTCACAATTTCAGCAAAAATCTGACTTTTGCCAATTCACTCAAAAATGCTGCCAAACGCTTGCAAATGATCCCCTGAGAGGTTTGGCAGTCGAAACAGAAGGCTTTTTATCACAGGACAAGAAATCAGCCCTCAACAACTTAACCGGAGGAAAAAGATTTTTTTGAAAAAATCCCTAAGCCCCGGGGTCACAATTTCAGCAAAAATCTGAATTTTGCCAATTTATTCAAAAATGCTGCCAAACGCTTGCAAATAATCCCCTGAAAGGTTTGGCAGTCGAAACAGAAGTCTTTTTATCACAGGACAAGAAATCAGCCCTCAATAACTTAACCGGTGGAAATTTCATGAATTCAGTCAAATATGGTGCCGAACGGTTGCAAGTGCTTCCTTGAAAGTTTTGGCAGTCGAAACAGAAGCCTTTTTATCACATGACAAGAAATCAGCCCCCAACAACTTAACCGGCGGAAAATTTTTTTTTTGAAAAAATCCCTAAGCCCCGGGGTCACAATTTCAGCAAAAATCTGACTTTTGCCAATTCACTCAAAAATGCTTCCATCGCTTGCAAATGCTCCCATGAAGGGTTTGGCAGTCGAAACAGAAGGCTTTTTATCACAGGACAAGAAATCAGCTCTCAACAACTTAACCGGAGGAAAAAGATTTTTTTGAAAAAATCGCTAAGCCCCGGGGTCACAATTTCAGCAAAAATCTGACTTTTGCCAATTCACTCAAAAATGCTTCCAATCGCTTAGAAATGATCCCCTGAAAGGTTTGGCAGTCGAAACAGAAGGCTTTTTATCACAGGACAAGAAATCAGCGCTCAACAACTTAACCGTTGGAAATTTCATGAATTCAGTCAAATATGGTGCCGAATGGTTTCAAATGCTCCCCTGAAAGTTTTGGCAGTCGAAACAGAAGCCTTTTTATCATAGGACAAGAAATCAGCACCCAACAAATTAACCGGCTGAAATTTTTTTTTTTGAAAAAATCCCTAAGCCCCGGGGTCACAATTTCAGCAAAAATCTGACTTTTGCCAATTCACTCAAAAATGCTTCCATCGCTTGCAAATGCTCCCATGAAGGGTTTGGCAGTCGAAACAGAAGGCTTTTTATCACAGGAGAAGAAATCAGCTCTCAACAACTTAACCGGAGGAAAAAGATTTTTTTGAAAAAATCGCTAAGCCCCGGGGTTACAATTTCAGCAAAAATCTGACTTTTGCCAATTCACTCAAAAATGCTTCCATCGCTTGCAAATGCTCCCATGAAGGGTTTGGCAGTCGAAACAGAAGGCTTTTTATCACAGGACAAGAAATCAGCTCTCAACAACTTAACCGGAGGAAAAAGATTTTTTTGAAAAAATCACAAAGCCCCGGCACAATTTCAGCAAAAATATGACTTTTGCCAATTCACTCAAAAATGCTGCCAAACGCTTGCAAATAATCCCCTGAAAGGTTTGGCAGTCGAAACAGAAGGCTTTTTATCACAGGACAAGAAATCAGCCCTCAACAACTTAAACGGAGGAAAAAGCTTTTTTTGAAAAAATCCCTAAGACCCGGGGTCACAATTTCAGCAAAAATCTGACTTTTGCCAATTCACTCAAAAATGCTGCCAAACGCTTGCAAATGATCCCCTGAAAGGTTTGGCAGTCGAAACAGAAGTCTTTTTATCAAAGGACAAGAAATCAGCCCTCAATAACTTAACCGGTGGAAATTTCATGAATTCAGTCAAATATGGTGCCGAACGGTTGCAAATGCTTCCTTGAAAGTTTTGGCAGTCGAAACAGAAGCCTTTTTATCACATGATAAGAAATCAGCCCCCAACAACTTAACCGGCGGAAATTTTTTTTTTTAAAAAAATCCCTAAGCCCCGGGGTCACAATTTCAGCAAAAATCTGACTTTTGCCAATTTACTCAAAAATGCTTCCAATCGCTTACAAATGCTCCCCTGAAGGGTTTGGCAGTCGAAACAGAAGGCTTTTTATCACAGGACATGAAATCAGCTCTCAACAACTTAACCGGCGTAAAAAGCTTTTTTTGAAAAAATCCCTAAGCCCCGGGGTCACAATTTCAGCAAAAATATGACTTTTGCCAATTCACTCAAAAATGCTGCCAAACGCTTGCAAATGATCCCCTGAAAGGTTTGGCAGTCGAAACAGAAGCCTTTTTATCACAGGACAATAAATCAGCGCTCAACAACTTAACCGGTGGAAATTTCATGAATTCAGTCAAATATGGTGCCGAACGGTTGCAAATGCTTCCTTGAAAGTTTTGGCAGTCGAAACAGAAGCCTTTTTATCACATGATAAGAAATCAGCCCCCAACAACTTAACCGGCGGAAAATTTTTTTTTAAAAAAAATCCCTAAGCCCCGGGGTCACAATTTCAGCAAAAATCTGACTTTTGCCAATTTACTCAAAAATGCTTCCAATCGCTTACAAATGCTCCCCTGAAGGGTTTGGCAGTCGAAACAGAAGGCTTTTTATCACAGGACAAGAAATCAGCTCTCAACAACTTAACCGGCGTAAAAAGCTTTTTTTGAAAAAATCCCTAAGCCCCGGGGTCACAATTTCAGCAAAAATATGACTTTTGCCAATTCACTCAAAAATGCTGCCAAACGCTTGCAAATGATCCCCTGAAAGGTTTGGCAGTCGAAACAGAAGGCTTTTTATCACAGGACAATAAATCAGCGCTCAACAACTTAACCGGTGGAAATTTCATGAATTCAGTCAAATATGGTGCCGAACGGTTTCAAATGCTCTCCTGAAAGTTTTGGCAGTCGAAACAGAAGCCTTTTTATTACAGGACAAGAAATCAGCCCCCAACAAATTAACCGGCGGAAATTTTTTTTTTTGAAAAAATCCCTAAGCCCCGGGGTCACAATTTCAGCAAAAATCTGACTTTTGCCAATTCACTCAAAAATGCTACCAATCGCTTACAAATGCTCCCCTGAAGGGTTTGGCAGTCGAAACAGAAGGCTTTTTATCACAGGACAATAAATCAGCCCTCAACAACTTAACCGGCGTAAAAAGATTTTTTTGAAAAAATCGCTAAGCCCCGGGGTCACAATTTCAGCAAAAATCTGACTTTTGCCAAATCACTCTAAAATGCTGCCAAACGCTTGCAAATGATCCCCTGAAAGGTTTGGCAGTCGAAACAGAAGGCTTTTTATCACAGGTCAAGAAATCAGCCCTCAATAACTTAAACGGTGGAAATTTCATGAATTCAGTTAAATATGGTGCCGAACGGTTGCAAATGCTCCCCTGAAAGTTTTGCCAGTCGAAACAGAAGCCTTTTTATCACAGGACAAGAAATCAGCCCCCAACAAATTAACCGGCGGAAAATTGTTTTTTTAAAAAAATCCCTAAGCCCCGGGGTCACAATTTCAGCAAAAATTTTACTTTTCCCAATTCACTCAAAAATGCTGCCAAACGCTTGCAAATGCTCCCCTGAAAGGTTTGGCAGTCGAAACAGAAGGCTTTTTATCACAGGACAAGAAATCAGCCCTCAACAACTTAACGGGTGGGAAAAGATTTTTTTGAAAAAATCCCTAAGCCCCGGGGTCACAATTTCAGCAAAAATCTGACTTTTGCCAATTCACTCAAAAATGCTGCCAAACGCTTGCAAATGATCCCCTGAGAGGTTTGGCAGTCGAAAGAGAAGTCTTTTTATCACAGGACAAGAAATCAGCCCTCAACAACTTAACCGGAGGAAAAAGATTTTTTTGAAAAAATCCCTAAGCCCCGGGGTCACAATTTCAGCAAAAATCTGACTTTTGGGAATTCAGTCAAATATGGTGCCGAATGGTTATAAATGCTCCCCTGAAAGGTTTGGTAGTCGAAACAGAAGGCTTGTTATCACAGGACAAGAAATCAGCCCTCAACAACTTAACCGGAGGAAAATGATTTTTTTGAAAAAATCCCTAAGCCCCGGGGTCACAATTTCAGCAAAAATATGACTTTTGCCAAATCACTCTAAAATGCTGCCAAACGCTTGCAAATGATCCCCTGAAAGGTTTGGCAGTCGAAACAGAAGGCTTTTTATCACAGGACAATAAATCAGCCCTCAATAACTTAACCGGTGGAAATTTCATGAATTCAGTTAAATATGGTGCCAAACGGTTGCAAATGCTCCCCTGAAAGTTTTGGCAGTCGAAACAGAAGCCTTTTTATCACAGGACAAGAAATCAGCCCCCAACAAATTAACCGGCGGAAAATTGTTTTTTTAAAAAAATCCCTAAGCCCCGGGGTCACAAATTTAGCAAAAATCTGTTTTTTGCCAATTCACTCAAAAATGCTTCCAATCGCTTGCAAATGCTCCCCTGAAGGGTTTGGCAGTCGAAACAGAAGGCTTTTTATCATAGGACAAGAAATCAGCTCTCAACAATTTAACCGGAGGAAAAAGATTTTTTTGAAAAAATCCCTAAGCCCAGGGGTCACAATTTCAGCAAAAATCTGACTTTTGGGAATTCAGTCAAATATGGTGCCGAATGGTTGCAAATGCTCCCCTGAAAGGTTTGGTAGTCGAAACAGAAGCCTTTTTATCACAGGACAAGAAATCAGCCCTCAACAACTTAACGAGTGGAAAAAGATTTTTTTGAAAAAATCCCTAAGCCCCGGGGTCACAATTTCAGCAAAAATCTGACTTTTGGGAATTCAGTCAAATATGGTGCCGAATGGTTGCAAATGCTCCCCTGAAAGGTTTGGCAGTCGAAACAGAAGGCTTTTTATCACAGGACAAGAAATCAGCCCTCAACAACTTAACGGGCGGAAAAAGATTTTTTTGAAAAAATCCCTAAGCCGGGGTCACAATTTCAGCAAAAATCTGACTTTTACCAATTTACTCAAAAATGCTGCCAAACGCTTGCAAATGATCCCCTGAGAGGTTTGGCAGTCGAAACAGAAGGCTTTTTATCACAGGACAATAAATCAGCCCTCAACAACTTAACCGGAGGAAAAAGATTTTTTTGAAAAAATCGCTAAGCCCCGGGGTCACAATTTCAGCAAAAATCTGACTTTTGCCAAATCACTCTAAAATGCTGCCAAACGCTTGCAAATGATCCCCTGAAAGGTTTGGCAGTCGAAACAGAAGGCTTTTTATCACAGGTCAAGAAATCAGCCCTCAATAACTTAACCGGTGGAAATTTCATGAATTCAGTTAAATATGGTGCCGAACGGTTGCAAATGCTCCCCTGAAAGTTTTGCCAGTCGAAACAGAAGCCTTTTTATCACAGGACAAGAAATCAGCCCCCAACAAATTAACCGGCGGAAAATTGTTTTTTTAAAAAAATCCCTAAGCCCCGGGGTCACAATTTCAGCAAAAATTTTACTTTTGCCAATTCACTCAAAAATGCTGCCAAACGCTTGCAAATGCTCCCCTGAAAGGTTTGGCAGTCGAAACAGAAGGCTTTTTATCACAGGACAAGAAATCAGCCCTCAACAACTTAACGGGTGGGAAAAGATTTTTTTGAAAAAATCCCTAAGCCCCGGGGTCACAATTTCAGCAAAAATCTGACTTTTGCCAATTCACTCAAAAATGCTGCCAAACGCTTGCAAATGATCCCCTGAGAGGTTTGGCAGTCGAAAGAGAATTCTTTTTATCACAGGACAAGAAATCAGCCCTCAACAACTTAACCGGAGGAAAAAGATTTTTTTGAAAAAATCCCTAAGCCCCGGGGTCACAATTTCAGCAAAAATCTGACTTTTGGGAATTCAGTCAAATATCGTGCCGAATGGTTATAAATGCTCCCCTGAAAGGTTTGGTAGTCGAAACAGAAGGCTTGTTATCACAGGACAAGAAATCAGCCCTCAACAACTTAATCGGAGGAAAATGATTTTTTTGAAAAAATCGCTAAGCCCCGGGGTCACAATTTCAGCAAAAATCTGACTTTTGCCAAATCACTCTAAAATGCTGCCAAACGCTTGCAAATGATCCCCTGAAAGGTTTGGCAGTCGAAACAGAAGGCTTTTTATCACAGGACAAGAAATCAGCCCTCAATAACTTAACCGGTGGAAATTTCATGAATTCAGTTAAATATGGTGCCGAACGGTTGCAAATGCTCCCCTGAAAGTTTTGCCAGTCGAAACAGAAGCCTTTTTATCACAGGACAAGAAATCAGCCCCCAACAAATTAACCGGCGGAAAATTGTTTTTTAAAAAAAATCCCTAAGCCCCGGGGTCACAATTTCAGCAAAAATTTTACTTTTGCCAATTCACTCAAAAATGCTGCCAAACGCTTGCAAATGCTCCCCTGAAAGGTTTGGCAGTCGAAACAGAAGGCTTTTTATCACAGGACAAGAAATCAGCCCTCAACAACTTAACGGGTGGGAAAAGATTTTTTTGAAAAAATCCCTAAGCCCCGGGGTCACAATTTCAGCAAAAATCTGACTTTTACCAATTCACTCAAAAATGCTGCCAAACACTTGCAAATGATCCCCTGAGAGGTTTGGCAGTCGAAAGAGAATTCTTTTTATCACAGGACAAGAAATCAGCCCTCAACAACTTAACCGGAGGAAAAAGATTTTTTTGAAAAAATCCCTAAGCCCCGGGGTCACAATTTCAGCAAAAATCTGACTTTTGGGAATTCAGTCAAATATGGTGCCGAATGGTTATAAATGCTCCCCTGAAAGGTTTGGTAGTCGAAACAGAAGGCTTGTTATCACAGGACAAGAAATCAGCCCTCAACAACTTAACCGGAGGAAAATGATTTTTTTGAAAAAATCGCTAAGCCCCGGGGTCACAATTTCAGCAAAAATCTGACTTTTGCCAAATCACTCTAAAATGCTGCCAAACGCTTGCAAATGATCCCCTGAAAGGTTTGGCAGTCGAAACAGAAGGCTTTTTATCACAGGACAAGAAATCAGCCCTCAATAACTTAACCGGTGGAAATTTCATGAATTCAGTTAAATATGGTGCCGAACGGTTGCAAATGCTCCCCTGAAAGTTTTGCCAGTCGAAACAGAAGCCTTTTTATCACAGGACAAGAAATCAGCCCCCAACAAATTAACCGGCGGAAAATTGTTTTTTAAAAAAAATCCCTAAGCCCCGGGGTCACAATTTCAGCAAAAATTTTACTTTTGCCAATTCACTCAAAAATGCTGCCAAACGCTTGCAAATGCTCCCCTGAAAGGTTTGGCAGTCGAAACAGAAGGCTTTTTATCACAGGACAAGAAATCAGCCCTCAACAACTTAACGGGTGGGAAAAGATTTTTTTGAAAAAATCCCTAAGCCCCGGGGTCACAATTTCAGCAAAAATCTGACTTTTACCAATTCACTCAAAAATGCTGCCAAACACTTGCAAATGATCCCCTGAGAGGTTTGGCAGTCGAAAGAGAATTCTTTTTATCACAGGACAAGAAATCAGCCCTCAACAACTTAACCGGAGGAAAAAGATTTTTTTGAAAAAATCCCTAAGCCCCGGGGTCACAATTTCAGCAAAAATCTGACTTTTGGGAATTCAGTCAAATATGGTGCCGAATGGTTATAAATGCTCCCCTGAAAGGTTTGGTAGTCGAAACAGAAGGCTTGTTATCACAGGACAAGAAATCAGCCCTCAACAACTTAACCGGAGGAAAATGATTTTTTTGAAAAAATCCCTAAGCCCCGGGGTCACAATTTCAGCAAAAATATGACTTTTGCCAAATCACTCTAAAATGCTGCCAAACGCTTGCAAATGATCCCCTGAAAGGTTTGGCAGTCGAAACAGAAGGCTTTTTATCACAGGACAATAAATCAGCCCGCAATAACTTAACCGGTGGAAATTTCATGAATTCAGTTAAATATGGTGCCGAACGGTTGCAAATGCTCCCCTGAAAGTTTTGGCAGTCGAAACAGAAGCCTTTTTATCACAGGAGAAGAAATCAGCCCCCAACAAATTAACCGGCGGAAAATTGTTTTTTTAAAAAAATCCCTAAGCCCCGGGGTCACAAATTTAGCAAAAATCTGACTTTTGCCAATTCACTCAAAAATGCTTCCAATCGCTTGCAAATGCTCCCCTGAAGGGTTTGGCAGTCGAAACAGAAGGCTTTTTATCATAGGACAAGAAATCAGCTCTCAACAATTTAACCGGAGGAAAAAGATTTTTTTGAAAAAATCCCTAAGCCCAGGGGTCACAATTTCAGCAAAAATCTGACTT
The DNA here is from genome assembly GCF_964252035.2 of Podarcis erhardii. Lineage (NCBI taxonomy): Eukaryota > Metazoa > Chordata > Lepidosauria > Squamata > Lacertidae > Podarcis > Podarcis erhardii. The sequence goes on from NC_138502.1 coordinate 44,248,751, forward strand.
TTGGGAATTCAGTCAAATATGGTGCCGAATGGTTGCAAATGCTCCCCTGAAAGGTTTGGTAGTCGAAACAGAAGCCTTTTTATCACAGGACAAGAAATCAGCCCTCAACAACTTAACGAGTGGAAAAAGATTTTTTTGAAAAAATCCCTAAGCCCCGGGGTCACAATTTCAGCAAAAATCTGACTTTTGGGAATTCAGTCAAATATGGTGCCGAATGGTTGCAAATGCTCCCCTGAAAGGTTTGGCAGTCGAAACAGAAGGCTTTTTATCACAGGACAAGAAATCAGCCCTCAACAACTTAACGGGCGGAAAAAGATTTTTTTGAAAAAATCCCTAAGCCGGGGTCACAATTTCAGCAAAAATCTGACTTTTACCAATTCACTCAAAAATGCTGCCAAACGCTTGCAAATGATCCCCTGAGAGGTTTGGCAGTCGAAACAGAAGGCTTTTTATCACAGGACAATAAATCAGCCCTCAACAACTTAACCGGAGGAAAAAGATTTTTTTGAAAAAATCCCTAAGCCCCGGGGTCACAATTTCAGCAAAAATCTGACTTTTACCAATTCACTCAAAAATGCTGCCAAACGCTTGCAAATGATCCCCTGAGAGGTTTGGCAGTCGAAACAGAAGGCTTGTTATCACAGGACAAGAAATCAGCCCTCAACAACTTAACCGGCGTAAAAAGATTTTTTTGAAAAAATCCCTAAGCCCCGGGGTCACAATTTCAGCAAAAATCTGACTTTTGGGAATTCAGTCAAATATGGTGCCGAATGGTTATAAATGCTCCCCTGAAAGGTTTGGTAGTCGAAACAGAAGGCTTGTTATCACAGGACAAGAAATCAGCCCTCAACAACTTAACCGGAGGAAAAAGATTTTTTTGAAAAAATCCCTAAGCCCCGGGGTCACAATTTCAGCAAAAATCTGACTTTTGGGAATTCAGTCAAATATGGTGCCGAATGGTTGCAAATGCTCCCCTGAAAGGTTTGGTAGTCGAAACAGAAGGCTTTTTATCTCAGGACAAGAAATCAGCCCTCAACAACTTAACGGGTGGGAAAAGATTTTTTTGAAAAAATCCCTAACCCCCGGGGTCACAATTTCAGCAAAAATCTGACTTTTGCCAATTCACTCAAAAATGCTGCCAAACGCTTGCAAATGATCCCCTGAGAGGTTTGGCAGTCGAAAGAGAAGTCTTTTTATCACAGGACAAGAAATCAGCCCTCAACAACTTAACCGGAGGAAAAAGATTTTTTTGAAAAAATCCCTAAGCCCCGGGGTCACAATTTCAGCAAAAATCTGACTTTTGGGAATTCAGTCAAATATGGTGCCGAATGGTTATAAATGCTCCCCTGAAAGGTTTGGTAGTCGAAACAGAAGGCTTGTTATCACAGGACAAGAAATCAGCCCTCAACAACTTAACCGGAGGAAAATGATTTTTTTGAAAAAATCCCTAAGCCCCGGGGTCACAATTTCAGCAAAAATCTGACTTTTGCCAAATCACTCTAAAATGCTGCCAAACGCTTGCAAATGATCCCCTGAAAGGTTTGGCAGTCGAAACAGAAGGCTTTTTATCACAGGTCAAGAAATCAGCCCTCAATAACTTAACCGGTGGAAATTTCATGAATTCAGTTAAATATGGTGCCGAACGGTTGCAAATGCTCCCCTGAAAGTTTTGGCAGTCGAAACAGAAGCCTTTTTATCACAGGACAAGAAATCAGCCCCCAACAAATTAACCGGCGGAAAATTGTTTTTTTAAAAAAATCCCTAAGCCCCGGGGTCACAAATTTAGCAAAAATCTGACTTTTGCCAATTCACTCAAAAATGCTTCCAATCGCTTGCAAATGCTCCCCTGAAGGGTTTGGCAGTCGAAACAGAAGGCTTTTTATCACAGGACAAGAAATCAGCTCTCAACAACTTAACCGGAGGAAAAAGATTTTTTTGAAAAAATCCCTAAGCCCAGGGGTCACAATTTCAGCAAAAATCTGACTTTTGGGAATTCAGTCAAATATGGTGCCGAATGGTTGCAAATGCTCCCCTGAAAGGTTTGGTAGTCGAAACAGAAGCCTTTTTATCACAGGACAAGAAATCAGCCCTCAACAACTTAACGAGTGGAAAAAGATTTTTTTGAAAAAATCCCTAAGCCCCGGGGTCACAATTTCAGCAAAAATCTGACTTTTGGGAATTCAGTCAAATATGGTGCCGAATGGTTGCAAATGCTCCCCTGAAAGGTTTGGCAGTCGAAACAGAAGGCTTTTTATCACAGGACAAGAAATCAGCCCTCAACAACTTAACGGGCGGAAAAAGATTTTTTTGAAAAAATCCCTAAGCCCCGGGGTCACAATTTCAGCAAAAATCTGACTTTTACCAATTTACTCAAAAATGCTGCCAAACGCTTGCAAATGATCCCCTGAGAGGTTTGGCAGTCGAAACAGAAGGCTTTTTATCACAGGACAATAAATCAGCCCTCAACAACTTAACCGGAGGAAAAAGATTTTTTTGAAAAAATCGCTAAGCCCCGGGGTCACAATTTCAGCAAAAATCTGACTTTTGCCAAATCACTCTAAAATGCTGCCAAACGCTTGCAAATGATCCCCTGAAAGGTTTGGCAGTCGAAACAGAAGGCTTTTTATCACAGGTCAAGAAATCAGCCCTCAATAACTTAACCGGTGGAAATTTCATGAATTCAGTTAAATATGGTGCCGAACGGTTGCAAATGCTCCCCTGAAAGTTTTGCCAGTCGAAACAGAAGCCTTTTTATCACAGGACAAGAAATCAGCCCCCAACAAATTAACCGGCGGAAAATTGTTTTTTAAAAAAAATCCCTAAGCCCCGGGGTCACAATTTCAGCAAAAATTTTACTTTTGCCAATTCACTCAAAAATGCTGCCAAACGCTTGCAAATGCTCCCCTGAAAGGTTTGGCAGTCGAAACAGAAGGCTTTTTATCACAGGACAAGAAATCAGCCCTCAACAACTTAACGGGTGGGAAAAGATTTTTTTGAAAAAATCCCTAAGCCCTGGGGTCACAATTTCAGCAAAAATCTGACTTTTGCCAATTCACTCAAAAATGCTGCCAAACGCTTGCAAATGATCCCCTGAGAGGTTTGGCAGTCGAAAGAGAATTCTTTTTATCACAGGACAAGAAATCAGCCCTCAACAACTTAACCGGAGGAAAAAGATTTTTTTGAAAAAATCCCTAAGCCCCGGGGTCACAATTTCAGCAAAAATCTGACTTTTGGGAATTCAGTCAAATATGGTGCCGAATGGTTATAAATGCTCCCCTGAAAGGTTTGGTAGTCGAAACAGAAGGCTTGTTATCACAGGACAAGAAATCAGCCCTCAACAACTTAACCGGAGGAAAATGATTTTTTTGAAAAAATCGCTAAGCCCCGGGGTCACAATTTCAGCAAAAATCTGACTTTTGCCAAATCACTCTAAAATGCTGCCAAACGCTTGCAAATGATCCCCTGAAAGGTTTGGCAGTCGAAACAGAAGGCTTTTTATCACAGGTCAAGAAATCAGCCCTCAATAACTTAACCGGTGGAAATTTCATGAATTCAGTTAAATATGGTGCCGAACGGTTGCAAATGCTCCCCTGAAAGTTTTGGCAGTCGAAACAGAAGCCTTTTTATCACAGGACAAGAAATCAGCCCCCAACAAATTAACCGGCGGAAAATTGTTTTTTAAAAAAAATCCCTAAGCCCCGGGGTCACAAATTTAGCAAAAATCTGACTTTTGCCAATTCACTCAAAAATGCTTCCAATCGCTTGCAAATGCTCCCCTGAAGGGTTTGGCAGTCGAAACAGAAGGCTTTTTATCACAGGACAAGAAATCAGCTCTCAACAACTTAACCGGAGGAAAAAGATTTTTTTGAAAAAATCCCTAAGCCCAGGGGTCACAATTTCAGCAAAAATCTGACTTTTGGGAATTCAGTCAAATATGGTGCCGAATGGTTGCAAATGCTCCCCTGAAAGGTTTGGTAGTCGAAACAGAAGCCTTTTTATCACAGGACAAGAAATCAGCCCTCAACAACTTAACGAGTGGAAAAAGATTTTTTTGAAAAAATCCCTAAGCCCCGGGGTCACAATTTCAGCAAAAATCTGACTTTTGGGAATTCAGTCAAATATGGTGCCGAATGGTTGCAAATGCTCCCCTGAAAGGTTTGGCAGTCGAAACAGAAGGCTTTTTATCACAGGACAAGAAATCAGCCCTCAACAACTTAACGGGCGGAAAAAGATTTTTTTGAAAAAATCCCTAAGCCCCGGGGTCACAATTTCAGCAAAAATCTGACTTTTACCAATTTACTCAAAAATGCTGCCAAACGCTTGCAAATGATCCCCTGAGAGGTTTGGCAGTCGAAACAGAAGGCTTTTTATCACAGGACAATAAATCAGCCCTCAACAACTTAACCGGAGGAAAAAGATTTTTTTGAAAAAATCGCTAAGCCCCGGGGTCACAATTTCAGCAAAAATCTGACTTTTGCCAAATCACTCTAAAATGCTGCCAAACGCTTGCAAATGATCCCCTGAAAGGTTTGGCAGTCGAAACAGAAGGCTTTTTATCACAGGTCAAGAAATCAGCCCTCAATAACTTAACCGGTGGAAATTTCATGAATTCAGTTAAATATGGTGCCGAACGGTTGCAAATGCTCCCCTGAAAGTTTTGCCAGTCGAAACAGAAGCCTTTTTATCACAGGACAAGAAATCAGCCCCCAACAAATTAACCGGCGGAAAATTGTTTTTTTAAAAAAATCCCTAAGCCCCGGGGTCACAATTTCAGCAAAAATTTTACTTTTGCCAATTCACTCAAAAATGCTGCCAAACGCTTGCAAATGCTCCCCTGAAAGGTTTGGCAGTCGAAACAGAAGGCTTTTTATCACAGGACAAGAAATCAGCCCTCAACAACTTAACGGGTGGGAAAAGATTTTTTTGAAAAAATCCCTAAGCCCCGGGGTCACAATTTCAGCAAAAATCTGACTTTTGCCAATTCACTCAAAAATGCTGCCAAACGCTTGCAAATGATCCCCTGAGAGGTTTGGCAGTCGAAAGAGAATTCTTTTTATCACAGGACAAGAAATCAGCCCTCAACAACTTAACCGGAGGAAAAAGATTTTTTTGAAAAAATCCCTAAGCCCCGGGGTCACAATTTCAGCAAAAATCTGACTTTTGGGAATTCAGTCAAATATGGTGCCGAATGGTTATAAATGCTCCCCTGAAAGGTTTGGTAGTCGAAACAGAAGGCTTGTTATCACAGGACAAGAAATCAGCCCTCAACAACTTAACCGGAGGAAAATGATTTTTTTGAAAAAATCGCTAAGCCCCGGGGTCACAATTTCAGCAAAAATCTGACTTTTGCCAAATCACTCTAAAATGCTGCCAAACGCTTGCAAATGATCCCCTGAAAGGTTTGGCAGTCGAAACAGAAGGCTTTTTATCACAGGTCAAGAAATCAGCCCTCAATAACTTAACCGGTGGAAATTTCATGAATTCAGTTAAATATGGTGCCGAACGGTTGCAAATGCTCCCCTGAAAGTTTTGGCAGTCGAAACAGAAGCCTTTTTATCACAGGACAAGAAATCAGCCCCCAACAAATTAACCGGCGGAAAATTGTTTTTTAAAAAAAATCCCTAAGCCCCGGGGTCACAAATTTAGCAAAAATCTGACTTTTGCCAATTCACTCAAAAATGCTTCCAATCGCTTGCAAATGCTCCCCTGAAGGGTTTGGCAGTCGAAACAGAAGGCTTTTTATCACAGGACAAGAAATCAGCTCTCAACAACTTAACCGGAGGAAAAAGATTTTTTTGAAAAAATCCCTAAGCCCAGGGGTCACAATTTCAGCAAAAATCTGACTTTTGGGAATTCAGTCAAATATGGTGCCGAATGGTTGCAAATGCTCCCCTGAAAGGTTTGGTAGTCGAAACAGAAGCCTTTTTATCACAGGACAAGAAATCAGCCCTCAACAACTTAACGAGTGGAAAAAGATTTTTTTGAAAAAATCCCTAAGCCCCGGGGTCACAATTTCAGCAAAAATCTGACTTTTGGGAATTCAGTCAAATATGGTGCCGAATGGTTGCAAATGCTCCCCTGAAAGGTTTGGCAGTCGAAACAGAAGGCTTTTTATCACAGGACAAGAAATCAGCCCTCAACAACTTAACGGGCGGAAAAAGATTTTTTTGAAAAAATCCCTAAGCCCCGGGGTCACAATTTCAGCAAAAATCTGACTTTTACCAATTTACTCAAAAATGCTGCCAAACGCTTGCAAATGATCCCCTGAGAGGTTTGGCAGTCGAAACAGAAGGCTTTTTATCACAGGACAATAAATCAGCCCTCAACAACTTAACCGGAGGAAAAAGATTTTTTTGAAAAAATCGCTAAGCCCCGGGGTCACAATTTCAGCAAAAATCTGACTTTTGCCAAATCACTCTAAAATGCTGCCAAACGCTTGCAAATGATCCCCTGAAAGGTTTGGCAGTCGAAACAGAAGGCTTTTTATCACAGGTCAAGAAATCAGCCCTCAATAACTTAACCGGTGGAAATTTCATGAATTCAGTTAAATATGGTGCCGAACGGTTGCAAATGCTCCCCTGAAAGTTTTGCCAGTCGAAACAGAAGCCTTTTTATCACAGGACAAGAAATCAGCCCCCAACAAATTAACCGGCGGAAAATTGTTTTTTTAAAAAAATCCCTAAGCCCCGGGGTCACAATTTCAGCAAAAATTTTACTTTTGCCAATTCACTCAAAAATGCTGCCAAACGCTTGCAAATGCTCCCCTGAAAGGTTTGGCAGTCGAAACAGAAGGCTTTTTATCACAGGACAAGAAATCAGCCCTCAACAACTTAACGGGTGGGAAAAGATTTTTTTGAAAAAATCCCTAAGCCCCGGGGTCACAATTTCAGCAAAAATCTGACTTTTGCCAATTCACTCAAAAATGCTGCCAAACGCTTGCAAATGATCCCCTGAGAGGTTTGGCAGTCGAAAGAGAATTCTTTTTATCACAGGACAAGAAATCAGCCCTCAACAACTTAACCGGAGGAAAAAGATTTTTTTGAAAAAATCCCTAAGCCCCGGGGTCACAATTTCAGCAAAAATCTGACTTTTGGGAATTCAGTCAAATATCGTGCCGAATGGTTATAAATGCTCCCCTGAAAGGTTTGGTAGTCGAAACAGAAGGCTTGTTATCACAGGACAAGAAATCAGCCCTCAACAACTTAATCGGAGGAAAATGATTTTTTTGAAAAAATCGCTAAGCCCCGGGGTCACAATTTCAGCAAAAATCTGACTTTTGCCAAATCACTCTAAAATGCTGCCAAACGCTTGCAAATGATCCCCTGAAAGGTTTGGCAGTCGAAACAGAAGGCTTTTTATCACAGGACAAGAAATCAGCCCTCAATAACTTAACCGGTGGAAATTTCATGAATTCAGTTAAATATGGTGCCGAACGGTTGCAAATGCTCCCCTGAAAGTTTTGCCAGTCGAAACAGAAGCCTTTTTATCACAGGACAAGAAATCAGCCCCCAACAAATTAACCGGCGGAAAATTGTTTTTTAAAAAAAATCCCTAAGCCCCGGGGTCACAATTTCAGCAAAAATTTTACTTTTGCCAATTCACTCAAAAATGCTGCCAAACGCTTGCAAATGCTCCCCTGAAAGGTTTGGCAGTCGAAACAGAAGGCTTTTTATCACAGGACAAGAAATCAGCCCTCAACAACTTAACGGGTGGGAAAAGATTTTTTTGAAAAAATCCCTAAGCCCCGGGGTCACAATTTCAGCAAAAATCTGACTTTTACCAATTCACTCAAAAATGCTGCCAAACACTTGCAAATGATCCCCTGAGAGGTTTGGCAGTCGAAAGAGAATTCTTTTTATCACAGGACAAGAAATCAGCCCTCAACAACTTAACCGGAGGAAAAAGATTTTTTTGAAAAAATCCCTAAGCCCCGGGGTCACAATTTCAGCAAAAATCTGACTTTTGGGAATTCAGTCAAATATGGTGCCGAATGGTTATAAATGCTCCCCTGAAAGGTTTGGTAGTCGAAACAGAAGGCTTGTTATCACAGGACAAGAAATCAGCCCTCAACAACTTAACCGGAGGAAAATGATTTTTTTGAAAAAATCGCTAAGCCCCGGGGTCACAATTTCAGCAAAAATCTGACTTTTGCCAAATCACTCTAAAATGCTGCCAAACGCTTGCAAATGATCCCCTGAAAGGTTTGGCAGTCGAAACAGAAGGCTTTTTATCACAGGACAAGAAATCAGCCCTCAATAACTTAACCGGTGGAAATTTCATGAATTCAGTTAAATATGGTGCCGAACGGTTGCAAATGCTCCCCTGAAAGTTTTGCCAGTCGAAACAGAAGCCTTTTTATCACAGGACAAGAAATCAGCCCCCAACAAATTAACCGGCGGAAAATTGTTTTTTAAAAAAAATCCCTAAGCCCCGGGGTCACAATTTCAGCAAAAATTTTACTTTTGCCAATTCACTCAAAAATGCTGCCAAACGCTTGCAAATGCTCCCCTGAAAGGTTTGGCAGTCGAAACAGAAGGCTTTTTATCACAGGACAAGAAATCAGCCCTCAACAACTTAACGGGTGGGAAAAGATTTTTTTGAAAAAATCCCTAAGCCCCGGGGTCACAATTTCAGCAAAAATCTGACTTTTACCAATTCACTCAAAAATGCTGCCAAACACTTGCAAATGATCCCCTGAGAGGTTTGGCAGTCGAAAGAGAATTCTTTTTATCACAGGACAAGAAATCAGCCCTCAACAACTTAACCGGAGGAAAAAGATTTTTTTGAAAAAATCCCTAAGCCCCGGGGTCACAATTTCAGCAAAAATCTGACTTTTGGGAATTCAGTCAAATATGGTGCCGAATGGTTATAAATGCTCCCCTGAAAGGTTTGGTAGTCGAAACAGAAGGCTTGTTATCACAGGACAAGAAATCAGCCCTCAACAACTTAACCGGAGGAAAATGATTTTTTTGAAAAAATCCCTAAGCCCCGGGGTCACAATTTCAGCAAAAATATGACTTTTGCCAAATCACTCTAAAATGCTGCCAAACGCTTGCAAATGATCCCCTGAAAGGTTTGGCAGTCGAAACAGAAGGCTTTTTATCACAGGACAATAAATCAGCCCGCAATAACTTAACCGGTGGAAATTTCATGAATTCAGTTAAATATGGTGCCGAACGGTTGCAAATGCTCCCCTGAAAGTTTTGGCAGTCGAAACAGAAGCCTTTTTATCACAGGAGAAGAAATCAGCCCCCAACAAATTAACCGGCGGAAAATTGTTTTTTAAAAAAAATCCCTAAGCCCCGGGGTCACAAATTTAGCAAAAATCTGACTTTTGCCAATTCACTCAAAAATGCTTCCAATCGCTTGCAAATGCTCCCCTGAAGGGTTTGGCAGTCGAAACAGAAGGCTTTTTATCATAGGACAAGAAATCAGCTCTCAACAATTTAACCGGAGGAAAAAGATTTTTTTGAAAAAATCCCTAAGCCCAGGGGTCACAATTTCAGCAAAAATCTGACTTTTGGGAATTCAGTCAAATATGGTGCCGAATGGTTGCAAATGCTCCCCTGAAAGGTTTGGTAGTCGAAACAGAAGCCTTTTTATCACAGGACAAGAAATCAGCCCTCAACAACTTAACGAGTGGAAAAAGATTTTTTTGAAAAAATCCCTAAGCCCCGGGGTCACAATTTCAGCAAAAATCTGACTTTTGGGAATTCAGTCAAATATGGTGCCGAATGGTTGCAAATGCTCCCCTGAAAGGTTTGGCAGTCGAAACAGAAGGCTTTTTATCACAGGACAAGAAATCAGCCCTCAACAACTTAACGGGCGGAAAAAGATTTTTTTGAAAAAATCCCTAAGCCGGGGTCACAATTTCAGCAAAAATCTGACTTTTACCAATTCACTCAAAAATGCTGCCAAACGCTTGCAAATGATCCCCTGAGAGGTTTGGCAGTCGAAACAGAAGGCTTTTTATCACAGGACAATAAATCAGCCCTCAACAACTTAACCGGAGGAAAAAGATTTTTTTGAAAAAATCCCTAAGCCCCGGGGTCACAATTTCAGCAAAAATCTGACTTTTACCAATTCACTCAAAAATGCTGCCAAACGCTTGCAAATGATCCCCTGAGAGGTTTGGCAGTCGAAACAGAAGGCTTGTTATCACAGGACAAGAAATCAGCCCTCAACAACTTAACCGGCGTAAAAAGATTTTTTTGAAAAAATCCCTAAGCCCCGGGGTCACAATTTCAGCAAAAATCTGACTTTTGGGAATTCAGTCAAATATGGTGCCGAATGGTTATAAATGCTCCCCTGAAAGGTTTGGTAGTCGAAACAGAAGGCTTGTTATCACAGGACAAGAAATCAGCCCTCAACAACTTAACCGGAGGAAAAAGATTTTTTTGAAAAAATCCCTAAGCCCCGGGGTCACAATTTCAGCAAAAATCTGACTTTTGGGAATTCAGTCAAATATGGTGCCGAATGGTTGCAAATGCTCCCCTGAAAGGTTTGGTAGTCGAAACAGAAGGCTTTTTATCTCAGGACAAGAAATCAGCCCTCAACAACTTAACGGGTGGGAAAAGATTTTTTTGAAAAAATCCCTAACCCCCGGGGTCACAATTTCAGCAAAAATCTGACTTTTGCCAATTCACTCAAAAATGCTTCCATCGCTTGCAAATGCTCCCATGAAGGGTTTGGCAGTCGAAACAGAAGGCTTTTTATCACAGGACAAGAAATCAGCTCTCAACAACTTAACCGGAGGAAAAAGATTTTTTTGAAAAAATCGCTAAGCCCCGGGGTCACAATTTCAGCAAAAATCTGACTTTTGCCAATTCACTCAAAAATGCTTCTAATCGCTTACAAATGCTCCCCTGAAGGGTTTGGCAGTTGAAACAGAAGGCTTTTTATCACAGGACAATAAATCAGCCCTCAACAACTTACCCGGCGTAAAAAGATTTTTTTGAAAAAATCCCTAAGCCCCGGGGTCACAATTTCAGCAAAAATCTGACTTTTGCCAATTCACTCAAAAATGCTTCCAAACGCTTGCAAATGATCCCCTGAGAGGTTTGGCAGTCGAAACAGAAGGCTTTTTATCACAGGACAATAAATCAGCCCTCAACAACTTAACCGGCGTAAAAAGATTTTTTTGAAAAAATCCCTAAGCCCCGGGGTCACAATTTCAGCAAAAATCTGACTTTTGCCAATTCACTCAAAAATGCTGCCAAACGCTTGCAAATGATCCCCTGAAAGGTTTGGCAGTCGAAACAGAAGTCTTTTTATCACAGGACAAGAAATCAGCCCTCAATAACTTAACCTGTGGAAATTTCATGAATTCAGTCAAATATGGTGCCGAACGGTTGCAAATGCTTCCTTGAAAGTTTTGGCAGTCGAAACAGAAGCCTTTTTATCACATGACAAGAAATCAGCCCCCAACAACTTAACCGGCGGAAAATTTTTTTTTTGAAAAAATCCCTAAGCCCCGGGGTCACAATTTCAGCAAAAATCTGACTTTTGCCAATTCACTCAAAAATGCTGCCAAACGCTTGCAAATGATCCCCTGAAAGGTTTGGCAGTCGAAACAGAAGTCTTTTTATCACAGGACAAGAAATCAGCCCTCAATAACTTAACCTGTGGAAATTTCATGAATTCAGTCAAATATGGTGCCGAACGGTTGCAAATGCTTCCTTGAAAGGTTTGGCAGTCGAAACAGAAGGCTTTTTATCACAGGACAATAAATCAGCCCTCAACAACGTAACCAGCGTAAAAAGATTTTTTTGAAAAAAAAATCACAATTTCAGCAAAAATCTGACTTTTGCCAATTCACTCAAAAATGCTGCCAAACGCTTGCAAATGATCCCCTGAAAGGTTTGGCAGTCGAAACAGAAGGCTTTTTATCACAGGACAAGAAATCAGCGCTCAACAACTTAACCGGTGGAAATTTCATGAATTCAGTCAAATATGGTGCCGAACGGTTGCAAATGCTCCCCTGAAAGTTTTGGCAGTCGAAACAGAAGCCTTTTTATTACAGGACAAGAATTCAGCCCCCAACAAATTAACCGGCGGAATTTTTTTTTTAAAAAAAAATCCCTAAGCCCCGGGGTCACAATTTCAGCAAAAATCTGACTTTTGCCAATTCACTCAAAAATGCTTCCATCGCTTGCAAATGCTCCCATGAAGGGTTTGGCAGTCGAAACAGAAGGCTTTTTATCACAGGACAAGAAATCAGCTCTCAACAACTTAACCGGAGGAAAAAGATTTTTTTGAAAAATCGCTAAGCCCCGGGGTCACAATTTCAGCAAAAATCTGACTTTTGCCAATTCACTCAAAAATGCTTCTAATCGCTTACAAATGCTCCCCTGAAGGGTTTGGCAGTCGAAACAGAAGGCTTTTTATCACAGGACAATAAATCAGCCCTCAACAACTTAACCGGCGTAAAAAGATTTTTTTGAAAAAATCCCTAAGCCCCGGGGTCACAATTTCAGCAAAAATCTGACTTTTGCCAATTCACTCAAAAATGCTGCCAAACGCTTGCAAATGATCCCCTGAAAGGTTTGGCAGTCGAAACAGAAGGCTGTTTATCACAGGACAAGAAATCAGCTCTCAACAACTTAACCGGCGTAAAAAGATTTTTTTGAAAAAATCCCTAAGCCCCGGGGTCACAATTTCAGCAAAAATCTGACTTTTGGGAATTCAGTCAAATAGGGTGCCGAATGGTTTTAAATGCTCCCCTGAAAGGTTTGGTAGTCGAAACAGAAGGCTTGTTATCACAGGACAAGAAATCAGCCCCCAACAACTTAACGGGCGGAAAAAGATTTTTTTGAAAAAATCCCTAAGCCCCGGGGTCACAATTTCAGCAAAAATCTGACTTTTGCCAATTCACTCAAAAATGCTGCCAAACGCTTGCAAATGATCCCCTGAGAGGTTTGGCAGTCGAAACAGAAGGCTTTTTATCACAGGACAATAAATCAGCCCTCAACAACTTAACCGGAGGAAAAAGATTTTTTTGAAAAAATCGCTAAGCCCCGGGGTCACAATTTCAGCAAAAATATGACTTTTGCCAATTCACTCAAAAATGCTTCTAAACGCTTACAAATGCTCCCCTGAAGGGTTTGGCAGTCGAAACAGAAGGCTTTTTATCACAGGACAATAAATCAGCCCTCAACAACTTAACCGGCGTAAAAAGATTTTTTTGAAAAAATCCCTAAGCCCCGGGGTCACAATTTCAGCAAAAATCTGACTTTTGCCAATTCACTCAAAAATGCTTCCAAACGCTTGCAAATGATCCCCTGAGAGGTTTGGCAGTCGAAACAGAAGGCTTTTTATCACAGGACAATAAATCAGCCCTCAACAACTTAACCGGCGTAAAAAGATTTTTTTGAAAAAATCCCTAAGCCCCGGGGTCACAATTTCAGCAAAAATCTGACTTTTGCCAATTCACTCAAAAATGCTTCCAAACGCTTGCAAATGATCCCCTGAGAGGTTTGGCAGTCGAAACAGAAGGCTTTTTATCACAGGACAATAAATCAGCCCTCAACAACTTAACCGGCGTAAAAAGATTTTTTTGAAAAAATCCCTAAGCCCCGGGGTCACAATTTCAGCAAAAATCTGACTTTTGCCAATTCACTCAAAAATGCTGCCAAACGCTTGCAAATGATCCCCTGAAAGGTTTGGCAGTCGAAACAGAAGTCTTTTTATCACAGGACAAGAAATCAGCCCTCAATAACTTAACCTGTGGAAATTTCATGAATTCAGTCAAATATGGTGCCGAACGGTTGCAAATGCTTCCTTGAAAGTTTTGGCAGTCGAAACAGAAGCCTTTTTATCACATGACAAGAAATCAGCCCCCAACAACTTAACCGGCGGAAAATTTTTTTTTTGAAAAAATCCCTAAGCCTAAGGTCACAATTTCAGCAAAAATCTGACTTTTGCCAATTTACTCAAAAATGCTTCCAATCGCTTACAAATGCTCCCCTGAAGGGTTTGGCAGTCGAAACAGAAGCCTTTTTATCACAGGACAATAAATCAGCCCTCAACAACTTAACCGGAGGAAAAAGATTTTTTTGAAAAAATCCCTAAGCCCCGGGGTCACAATTTCAGCAAAAATCTGACTTTTGGGAATTCAGTCAAATATGGTGCCGAATGGTTATAAATGCTCCCCTGAAAGGTTTGGTAGTCGAAATAGAAGGCTTGTTATCACAGGACAAGAAATCAGCCCTCAACAACTTAACCGGAGGAAAAAGATTTTTTTGAAAAAATCCCTAAGCCCCGGCACAATTTCAGCAAAAATCTGACTTTTGCCAATTCACTCAAAAATGCTGCCAAACGCTTGCAAATGATCCCCTGAAAGGTTTGGCAGTCGAAACAGAAGTCTTTTTATCACAGGACAAGAAATCAGCCCTCAATAACTTAACCGGTGGAAATTTCATGAATTCAGTCAAATATGGTGCCGAACGGTTGCAAATGCTTCCTTGAAAGTTTTGGCAGTCGAAACAGAAGCCTTTTTATCACATGACAAGAAATCAGCCCCCAACAACTTAACCGGCGGAAATTTTTTTTTTAAAAAAAATCCCTAAGCCCCGGGGTCACAATTTCAGCAAAAATATGACTTTTGCCAATTCACTCAAAAATGCTGCCAAACGCTTGCAAATGATCCCCTGAAAGGTTTGGCAGTCTAAACAGAAGGCTTTTTATCACAGGACAAGAAATCAGCGCTCAACAACTTAACCGGTGGAAATTTCATGAATTCAGTCAAATATGGTGCCGAACGGTTTCAAATGCTCCCCTGAAAGTTTTGGCAGTCGAAGCAGAAGCCTTTTTATTACAGGCCAAGAAATCAGCCCCCAACAAATTAACCGGCGGAAATTTTTTTTTTTAAAAAAATCCCTAAGCCCCGGGGTCACAATTTCAGCAAAAATCTGACTTTTGCCAATTCACTCAAAAATGCTTCCATCGCTTGCAAATGCTCCCATGAAGGGTTTGGCAGTCGAAACAGAAGGCTTTTTATCACAGGACAAGAAATCAGCTCTCAACAAATTAACCGGAGGAAAAAGATTTTTTTGAAAAAATCGCTAAGCCCCGGGGTCACAATTTCAGCAAAAATATGACTTTTGCCAATTCACTCAAAAATGCTTCCAATCGCTTACAAATGCTCCCCTGAAGGGTTTGGCAGTCGAAACAGAAGGCTTTTTATCACAGGACAATAAATCAGCCCTCAACAACTTAACCGGCGTAAAAAGATTTTTTTGAAAAAATCCCTAAGCCCCGGGGTCACAATTTCAGCAAAAATCTGACTTTTGCCAATTCACTCATAAATGCTGCCAAACGCTTGCAAATGCTCCCCTGAAAGGTTTGGCAGTCGAAACAGAAGGCTTTTTATCACAGGACAAGAAATCAGCCCTCAACAACTTAACGGGCGGAAAAATATTTTTTTGAAAAAATCCCTAAGCCCCGGGGTCACAATTTCAGCAAAAATCTGACTTTTGGGAATTCAGTCAAATATGGTGCCGAACGGTTGCAAATGCTCCCCTGAAAGGTTTGGTAGTCGAAACAGAAGCCTTTTTAACACAGGACAAGAAATCAGCCCTCAACAACTTAACGGGTGGAAAAAGATTTTTTTGAAAAAATCCCTAAGCCCCGGGGTCACAATTTCAGCAAAAATCTGACTTTTGCCAATTCACTCAAAAATGCTGCCAAATGCTTGCAAATGATCCCCTGAGAGGTTTGGCAGTCGAAACAGAAGGCTTTTTATCACAGGACAATAAATCAGCCCTCAACAACTTAACCGGAGGAAAAAGATTTTTTTGAAAAAATCCCTAAGCCCCGGGGTCACAATTTCAGCAAAAATCTGACTTTTGGGAATTCAGTCAAATATGGTGCCGAATGGTTTTAAATGCTCCCCTGAAAGGTTTCGTAGTCGAAACAGAAGGCTTGTTATCACAGGACAAGAAATCAGCCCCCAACAACTTAACGGGCGGAAAAAGATTTTTTTGAAAAAAATCCCTAAGCCCCGGGGTCACAATTTCAGCAAAAATCTGACTTTTGCCAATTCACTCAAAAATGCTGCCAAACGCTTGCAAATGATCCCCTGAGAGGTTTGGCAGTCGAAACAGAAGGCTTTTTATCACAGGACAAGAAATCAGCCCTCAACAACTTAACCGGCGGAAAAAGATTTTTTTGAAAAAATCCCTAAGCCCCGGGGTCACAATTTCAGCAAAAATCTGACTTTTGGGAATTCAGTCAAATATGGTGCGAATGGTTATAAATGCTCCCCTGAAAGGTTTGGTAGTCGAAACAGAAGGCTTGTTATCACAGGACAAGAAATCAGCCCTCAACAACTTAACCGGAGGAAAAAGATTTTTTTGAAAAAATCCCTAAGCCCCGGGGTCACAATTTCAGCAAAAATCTGACTTTTGCCAATTCACTCAAAAATGCTGCCAAACGCTTGCAAATGATCCCCTGAAAGGTTTGGCAGTCGAAACAGAAGTCTTTATATCACAGGACAAGCAATCAGCCCTCAATAACTTAACAGGTGGAAATTTCATGAATTCAGTCAAATATGGTGCCGAACGGTTGCAAATGCTTCCTTGAAAGTTTTGGCAGTCGAAACAGAAGCCTTTTTATCACATGACAAGAAATCAGCCCCCAACAACTTAATCGGCGTAAAAAGATTTTTTTGAAATAATCCCTAAGCCCCGGGGTCACAATTTCAGCAAAAATCTGACTTTTGCCAATTCACTCATAAATGCTGCCAAACGCTTGCAAACGATCCCCTGAAAGGTTTGGCAGTCGAAACAGAAGGCTTTTTATCACAGGACAAGAAATCAGCCCTCAACAACTTAAACGGAGGAAAAAGCTTTTTTTGAAAAAATCCCTAAGCCCCGGGGTCACAATTTCAGCAAAAATCTGACTTTTGCCAATTTACTCAAAAATGCTTCCAATCGCTTACAAATGCTCCCCTGAAGGGTTTGGCAGTCGAAACAGAAGGCTTTTTATCACAGGACAATAAATCAGCCCTCAACAACTTAATCGGCGTAAAAAGATTTTTTTGAAAAAATCCCTAAGCCCCGGGGTCACAATTTCAGCAAAAATCTGACTTTTGCCAATTCACTCATAAATGCTGCCAAACGCTTGCAAACGATCCCCTGAAAGGTTTGGCAGTCGAAACAGAAGGCTTTTTATCACAGGACAAGAAATCAGCCCTCAACAACTTAAACGGAGGAAAAAGCTTTTTTTGAAAAAATCCCTAAGCCCCGGGGTCACAATTTCAGCAAAAATCTGACTTTTGCCAATTTACTCAAAAATGCTTCCAATCGCTTACAAATGCTCCCCTGAAGGGTTTGGCAGTCGAAACAGAAGGCTTTTTATCACAGGACAATAAATCAGCCCTCAACAACTTAACCGGCGTAAAAAGCTTTTTTTGAAAAAATCCCTAAGCCCCGGGGTCACAATTTCAGCAAAAATCTGACTTTTGCCAATTCACTCATAAATGCTGCCAAACGCTTGCAAACGATCCCCTGAAAGGTTTGGCAGTCGAAACAGAAGGCTTTTTATCACAGGAGAAGAAATCAGCCCTCAACAACTTAACGGGCGGAAAAATATTTTTTTGAAAAAATCCCTAAGCCCCGGGGTCACAATTTCAGCAAAAATCTGACTTTTGGGAATTCAGTCAAATATGGTGCCGAACGGTTGCAAATGCTCCCCTGAAAGGTTTGGTAGTCGAAACAGAAGCCTTTTTAACACAGGACAAGAAATCAGCCCTCAACAACTTAACGGGTGGAAAAAGATTTTTTTGAAAAAATCCCTAAGCCCCGGGGTCACAATTTCAGCAAAAATCTGACTTTTGCCAATTCACTCAAAAATGCTGCCAAATGCTTGCAAATGATCCCCTGAGAGGTTTGGCAGTCGAAACAGAAGGCTTTTTATCACAGGACAATAAATCAGCCCTCAACAACTTAACCGGAGGAAAAAGATTTTTTTGAAAAAATCCCTAAGCCCCGGGGTCACAATTTCAGCAAAAATCTGACTTTTGGGAATTCAGTCAAATATGGTGCCGAATGGTTTTAAATGCTCCCCTGAAAGGTTTCGTAGTCGAAACAGAAGGCTTGTTATCACAGGACAAGAAATCAGCCCCCAACAACTTAACGGGCGGAAAAAGATTTTTTTGAAAAAAATCCCTAAGCCCCGGGGTCACAATTTCAGCAAAAATCTGACTTTTGCCAATTCACTCAAAAATGCTGCCAAACGCTTGCAAATGATCCCCTGAGAGGTTTGGCAGTCGAAACAGAAGGCTTTTTATCACAGGACAAGAAATCAGCCCTCAACAACTTAACCGGCGGAAAAAGATTTTTTTGAAAAAATCCCTAAGCCCCGGGGTCACAATTTCAGCAAAAATCTGACTTTTGGGAATTCAGTCAAATATGGTGCGAATGGTTATAAATGCTCCACTGAAAGGTTTGGTAGTCGAAACAGAAGGCTTGTTATCACAGGACAAGAAATCAGCCCTCAACAACTTAACCGGAGGAAAAAGATTTTTTTGAAAAAATCCCTAAGCCCCGGGGTCACAATTTCAGCAAAAATCTGACTTTTGCCAATTCACTCAAAAATGCTGCCAAACGCTTGCAAATGATCCCCTGAAAGGTTTGGCAGTCGAAACAGAAGTCTTTATATCACAGGACAAGCAATCAGCCCTCAATAACTTAACAGGTGGAAATTTCATGAATTCAGTCAAATATGGTGCCGAACGGTTGCAAATGCTTCCTTGAAAGTTTTGGCAGTCGAAACAGAAGCCTTTTTATCACATGACAAGAAATCAGCCCCCAACAACTTAATCGGCGTAAAAAGATTTTTTTGAAATAATCCCTAAGCCCCGGGGTCACAATTTCAGCAAAAATCTGACTTTTGCCAATTCACTCATAAATGCTGCCAAACGCTTGCAAACGATCCCCTGAAAGGTTTGGCAGTCGAAACAGAAGGCTTTTTATCACAGGACAAGATATCAGCCCTCAACAACTTAAACGGAGGAAAAAGCTTTTTTTGAAAAAATCCCTAAGCCCCGGGGTCACAATTTCAGCAAAAATCTGACTTTTGCCAATTTACTCAAAAATGCTTCCAATCGCTTACAAATGCTCCCCTGAAGGGTTTGGCAGTCGAAACAGAAGGCTTTTTATCACAGGACAATAAATCAGCCCTCAACAACTTAATCGGCGTAAAAAGATTTTTTTGAAAAAATCCCTAAGCCCCGGGGTCACAATTTCAGCAAAAATCTGACTTTTGCCAATTCACTCATAAATGCTGCCAAACGCTTGCAAACGATCCCCTGAAAGGTTTGGCAGTCGAAACAGAAGGCTTTTTATCACAGGACAAGAAATCAGCCCTCAACAACTTAAACGGAGGAAAAAGCTTTTTTTGAAAAAATCCCTAAGCCCCGGGGTCACAATTTCAGCAAAAATCTGACTTTTGCCAATTTACTCAAAAATGCTTCCAATCGCTTACAAATGCTCCCCTGAAGGGTTTGGCAGTCGAAACAGAAGGCTTTTTATCACAGGACAATAAATCAGCCCTCAACAACTTAACCGGCGTAAAAAGCTTTTTTTGAAAAAATCCCTAAGCCCCGGGGTCACAATTTCAGCAAAAATCTGACTTTTGCCAATTCACTCAAAAATGCTGCCAAACGCTTGCAAACGATCCCCTGAAAGGTTTGGCAGTCGAAACAGAAGGCTTTTTATCACAGGAGAAGAAATCAGCGCTCAACAACTTAACCGGTGGAAATTTCATGAATTCAGTCAAATATGGTGCCGAACGGTTTCAAATGCTCCCCTGAAAGTTTTGGCAGTCGAAACAGAAGCCTTTTTATTACAGGACAAGAAATCAGCCCCCAACAAATTAACCGGCGGAAATTTTTTTTAAAAAAAAAATCCCTAAGCCCCGGGGTCACAATTTCAGCAAAAATCTGACTTTTGCCAATTCACTCAAAAATGCTTCCATCGCTTGCAAATGCTCCCATGAAGGGTTTGGCAGTCGAAACAGAAGGCTTTTTATCACAGGACAAGAAATCAGCTCTCAACAACTTAACCGGAGGAAAAAGATTTTTTTGAAAAAATCGCTAAGCCCCGGGGTCACAATTTCAGCAAAAATATGACTTTTGCCAATTCACTCAAAAATGCTTCTAATCGCTTACAAATGCTCCCCTGAAGGGTTTGGCAGTCGAAACAGAAGGCTTTTTATCACAGGACAATAAATCAGCCCTCAAGAACTTAACTGGCGTAAAAAGATTTTTTTGAAAAAATCCCTAAGCCCCGGGGTCACAATTTCAGCAAAAATCTGACTTTTGCCAATTCACTCAAAAATGCTGCCAAACGCTTGCAAATGTTCCCCTGAAAGGTTTGGCAGTCGAAACAGAAGGCTTTTTATCACAGGACAAGAAATCAGCGCTCAACAACTTAACCGGTGGAAATTTCATGAATTCATTCAAATATGGTGCCGAACGGTTTCAAATGCTCCCCTGAAAGTTTTGGCAGTCGAAACAGAAGCCTTTTTATTACAGGACAAGAAATCAGCCCCCAACAAATTAACCGGCGGAAATTTTTTTTTAAAAAAAAATCCCTAAGCCCCGGGGTCACAATTTCAGCAAAAATCTGACTTTTGCCAATTCACTCAAAAATGCTTCCATCGCTTGCAAATGCTCCCATGAAGGGTTTGGCAGTCGAAACAGAAGGCTTTTTATCACAGGACAAGAAATCAGCTCTCAACAACTTAACCGGAGGAAAAAGATTTTTTTGAAAAAATCGCTAAGCCCCGGGGTCACAATTTCAGCAAAAATCTGACTTTTGCCAATTCACTCAAAAATGCTTCTAATCGCTTACAAATGCTCCCCTGAAGGGTTTGGCAGTCAAAACAGAAGGCTTTTTATCACAGGACAATAAATCAGCCCTCAACAACTTAACCGGCGTAAAAAGATTTTTTTGAAAAAATCCCTAAGCCCCGGGGTCACAATTTCAGCAAAAATCTGACTTTTGCCAATTCACTCAAAAATGCTGCCAAACGCTTGCAAATGATTACCTGAAAGGTTTGGCAGTCGAAACAGAAGTCTTTTTATCACAGGACAAGAAATCAGCCCTCAATAACTTAACCTGTGGAAATTTCATGAATTCAGTCAAATATGGTGCCGAACGGTTGCAAATGCTTCCTTGAAAGTTTTGGCAGTCGAAACAGAAGCCTTTTTATCACATGACAAGAAATCAGCCCCCAACAACTTAACCGGCGGAAAATTTTTTTTTTGAAAAAATCCCTAAGCCCCGGGGTCACAATTTCAGCAAAAATCTGACTTTTGCCAATTCACTCAAAAATGCTGCCAAACGCTTGCAAATGATCCCCTGAAAGGTTTGGCAGTCGAAACAGAAGTCTTTTTATCACAGGACAAGAAATCAGCCCTCAATAACTTAACCTGTGGAAATTTCATGAATTCAGTCAAACATGGTGCCGAACGGTTGCAAATGCTTCCTTGAAAGGTTTGGCAGTCGAAACAGAAGGCTTTTTATCACAGGACAATAAATCAGCCCTCAACAACGTAACCGGCGTAAAAAGATTTTTTTGAAAAAATCCCTAAGCCCCGGGGTCACAATTTCAGCAAAAATCTGACTTTTGCCAATTCACTCAAAAATGCTGCCAAACGCTTGCAAATGATCCCCTGAAAGGTTTGGCAGTCGAAACAGAAGGCTTTTTATCACAGGACAAGAAATCAGCGCTCAACAACTTAACCGGTGGAAATTTCATGAATTCAGTCAAATATGGTGCCGAACGGTTGCAAATGCTCTCCTGAAAGTTTTGGCAGTCGAAACAGAAGCCTTTTTATTACAGGACAAGAATTCAGCCCCCAACAAATTAACCGGCGGAAATTTTGTTTTTTAAAAAAATCCCTAAGCCCCGGGGTCACAATTTCAGCAAAAATCTGACTTTTGCCAATTCACTCAAAAATGCTTCCATCGCTTGCAAATGCTCCCATGAAGGGTTTGGCAGTCGAAACAGAAGGCTTTTTATCACAGGACAAGAAATCAGCTCTCAACAACTTAACCGGAGGAAAAAGATTTTTTTGAAAAAATCGCTAAGCCCCGGGGTCACAATTTCAGCAAAAATCTGACTTTTGCCAATTCACTCAAAAATGCTTCTAATCGCTTACAAATGCTCCCCTGAAGGGTTTGGCAGTCGAAACAGAAGGCTTTTTATCACAGGACAATAAATCAGCCCTCAACAACTTAACCGGCGTAAAAAGATTTTTTTGAAAAAATCCCTAAGCCCCGGGGTCACAATTTCAGCAAAAATCTGACTTTTGCCAATTCACTCAAAAATGCTGCCAAACGCTTGCAAATGATCCCCTGAAAGGTTTGGCAGTCGAAACAGAAGTCTTTTTATCACAGGACAAGAAATCAGCCCCCAACAACTTAACCGGCGGAAAATTTTTTTTTTGAAAAAATCCCTAAGCCCCGGTGTCACAATTTCAGCAAAAATCTGACTTTTGGGAATTCAGTCAAATATGGTGCCGAATGGTTTTAAATGCTCCCCTGAAAGGTTTGGTAGTCGAAACAGAAGGCTTGTTATCACAGGACAAGAAATCAGCCCCCAACAACTTAACGGGCGGAAAAAAGATTTTTTTGAAAAAATCCCTAAGCCCCGGGGTCACAATTTCAGCAAAAATCTGACTTTTGCCAATTCACTCAAAAATGCTGCCAAACGCTTGCAAATGATCCCCTGAAAGGTTTGGCAGTCGAAACAGAAGTCTTTTTATCACAGGACAAGAAATCAGCCCTCAACAACTTAACCGGCGGAAAAAGATTTTTTTGAAAAAATCCCTAAGCCCCGGGGTCACAATTTCAGCAAAAATCTGACTTTTGGGAATTCAGTCAAATATGGTGCGAATGGTTATAAATGCTCCCCTGAAAGGTTTGGTAGTCGAAACAGAAGGCTTGTTATCACAGGACAAGAAATCAGCCCTCAACAACTTAACCGGAGGAAAAAGATTTTTTTGAAAAAATCCCTAAGCCCCGGGGTCACAATTTCAGCAAAAATCTGACTTTTGCCAATTCACTCAAAAATGCTGCCAAACGCTTGCAAATGATCCCCTGAAAGGTTTGGCAGTCGAAACAGAAGTCTTTATATCACAGGACAAGCAATCAGACCTCAATAACTTAACCGGTGGAAATTTCATGAATTCAGTTAAATATCGTGCCGAACGGTTGCAAATGCTTCCTTGAAAGTTTTGGCAGTCGAAACAGAAGCCTTTTTATCACATGACAAGAAATCAGCCCCCAACAACTTAACCGGCGGAAAATTTTTTTTTTGAAAAAATCGCTAAGCCCCGGGGTCACAATTTCAGCAAAAATCTGACTTTTGCCAATTTACTCAAAAATGCTTCCAATCGCTTACAAATGCTCCCCTGAAGGGTTTGGCAGTCGAAACAGAAGGCTTTTTATCACAGGACAATAAATCAGCCCTCAACAACTTAACCGGCATAAAAAGATTTTTTTGAAAAAATCCCTAAGCCCCGGGGTCACAATTTCAGCAAAAATCTGACTTTTGCCAATTCACTCATAAATGCTGCCAAACGCTTGCAAACGATCCCCTGAAAGGTTTGGCAGTCGAAACAGAAGGTTTTTTATCACAGGACAAGAAATCAGCCCTCAACAACTTAAACGGAGGAAAAAGCTTTTTTTGAAAAAATCCCTAAGCCCCGGGGTCACAATTTCAGCAAAAATCTGACTTTTGCCAATTCACTCTAAAATGCTGCCAAACGCTTGCAAACGATCCCCTGAAAGGTTTGGCAGTCGAAACAGAAGGCTTTTTATCACAGGACAATAAATCAGCCCTCAACAACTTAACCGGCGTAAAAAGATTTTTTTGAAAAAATCGCTAAGCCCCGGGGTGACAATTTCAGCAAAAATCTGACTTTTGCCAATTCACTCATAAATGCTTCCAATCGCTTCCAAATGCTCCCCTGAAGGGTTTGGCAGTCGAAACAGAAGGCTTTTTATCACAGGACAATAAATCAGCCCTCAACAACTTAACCAGCGTAAAAAGATTTTTTTGAAAAAATCGCTAAGCCCCGGGGTCACAATTTCAGCAAATATATGACTTTTGCCAATTCACTCAAAAATGCTGCCAAACGCTTGCAAATAATCCCCTGAAAGGTTTGGCAGTCGAAACAGAAGGCTTTTTATCACAGGACAAGAAATCAGCCCTCAACAACTTAAACGGAGGAAAAAGCTTTTTTTGAAAAAATCCCTAAGCCCCGGGGTCACAATTTCAGCAAAAATCTGACTTTTGCCAATTCACTCTAAAATGCTGCCAAACGCTTGCAAATGATCCCCTGAAAGGTTTGGCAGTCGAAACAGAAGTCTTTATATCACAGGACAAGCAATCAGCCCTCAATAACTTAACCGGTGGAAATTTCATGAATTCAGTTAAATATGGTGCCGAACGGTTGCAAATGCTTTCTTGAAAGTTTTGGCAGTCGAAACAGAAGCCTTTTTATCACATGACAAGAAATCAGCCCCCAACAACTTAACCGGCGGAAAATTTTTTTTTTGAAAAAATCGCTAAGCCCCGGGGTCACAATTTCAGCAAAAATCTGACTTTTGCCAATTTACTCAAAAATGCTTCCAATCGCTTACAAATGCTCCCCTGAAGGGTTTGGCAGTCGAAACAGAAGGCTTTTTATCACAGGACAATAAATCAGCCCTCAACAACTTAACCGGCGTAAAAAGATTTTTTTGAAAAAATCCCTAAGCCCCGGGGTCACAATTTCAGCAAAAATCTGACTTTTGCCAATTCACTCATAAATGCTGCCAAACGCTTGCAAACGATCCCCTGAAAGGTTTGGCAGTCGAAACAGAAGGCTTTTTATCACAGGACAAGAAATCAGCCCTCAACAACTTAAATGGAGGAAAAAGCTTTTTTTGAAAAAATCCCTAAGCCCCGGGGTCACAATTTCAGCAAAAATCTGACTTTTGCCAATTCACTCTAAAATGCTGCCAAACGCTTGCAAACGATCCCCTGAAAGGTTTGGCAGTCGAAACAGAAGGCTTTTTATCACAGGACAATAAATCAGCCCTCAACAACTTAACCGGAGGAAAAAGATTTTTTTGAAAAAATCCCTAAGCCCCGGGGTCACAATTTCAGCAAAAATCTGACTTTTGGGAATTCAGTCAAATATGGTGCCGAATGGTTATAAATGCTCCCCTGAAAGGTTTGGTAGTCGAAACAGAAGGCTTGTTATCACAGGACAAGAAATCAGCCCTCAACAACTTAACCGGAGGAAAAAGATTTTTTTGAAAAAATCCCTAAGCCCCGGGGTCACAATTTCAGCAAAAATCTGACTTTTGCCAATTCACTCATAAATGCTGCCAAACGCTTGCAAATGCTCCCCTGAAAGGTTTGGCAGTCGAAACAGAAGTCTTTTTATCACAGGACAAGAAATCAGCCCTCAACAACTTAACGGGCGGAAAAAGATTTTTTTGAAAAAATCCCTAAGCCCCGGGGTCACAATTTCAGCAAAAATCTGACTTTTGCCAATTCACTCAAAAATGCTGCCGAACGCTTGCAAATTATCCCCTGAGAGGTTTGGCAGTCGAAACAGAAGGCTTTTTATCACAGGACAATAAATCAGCCCTCAACAACTTAACCGGAGGAAAAAGATTTTTTTGAAAAAATCCCTAAGCCCCGGGGTCACAATTTCAGCAAAAATCTGACTTTTGCCAATTCACTCAAAAATGCTGCCAAACGCTTGCAAATGATCCCCTGAAAGGTTTGGCAGTCGAAACAGAAGTCTTTTTATCACAGGACAAGAAATCAGCCCTCAACAACTTAACCGGCGTAAAAAGATTTTTTTGAAAAAATCCCTAAGCCCCGGGGTCACAATTTCAGCAAAAATCTGACTTTTGCCAATTCACTCATAAATGCTGCCAAACGCTTGCAAACGATCCCCTGAAAGGTTTGGCAGTCGAAACAGAAGGCTTTTTATCACAGGACAAGAAATCAGCCCTCAACTACTTAAACGGAGGAAAAAGCTTTTTTTGAAAAAATCCCTAAGCCCCGGGGTCACAATTTCAGCAAAAATCTGACTTTTGCCAATTCACTCAAAAATGCTGCCAAACGCTTGCAAATAATCCCCTGAAAGGTTTGGCAGTCGAAACAGAAGGCTTTTTATCACAGGACAAGAAATCAGCCCTCAACAACTTAAACGGAGGAAAAAGCTTTTTTTGAAAAAATCCCTAAGCCCCGGGGTCACAATTTCAGCAAAAATCTGACTTTTGCCAATTCACTCTAAAATGCTGCCAAACGCTTGCAAATGATCCCCTGAAAGGTTTGGCAGTCGAAACAGAAGTCTTTATATCACAGGACAAGCAATCAGCCCTCAATAACTTAACCGGTGGAAATTTCATGAATTCAGTTAAATATGGTGCCGAACGGTTGCAAATGTTTCCTTGAAAGTTTTGGCAGTCGAAACAGAAGCCTTTTTATCACATGACAAGAAATCAGCCCCCAACAACTTAACCGGCGGAAAATTTTTTTTTTGAAAAAATCGCTAAGCCCCGGGGTCACAATTTCAGCAAAAATCTGACTTTTGCCAATTTACTCAAAAATGCTTCCAATTGCTTACAAATGCTCCCCTGAAGGGTTTGGCAGTCGAAACAGAAGGCTTTTTATCACAGGACAATAAATCAGCCCTCAACAACTTAACCGGCGGAAAAAGATTTTTTTGAAAAAATCGCTAAGCCCCGGGGTCACAATTTCAGCAAAAATATGACTTTTGCCAATTCACTCAAAAATGCTTCCAATCGCTTGCAAATGCTCCCCTGAAGGGTTTGGCAGTCGAAACAGAAGGCTTTTTATCACAGGACAATAAATCAGCCCTCAACAACTTAACCGGCGTAAAAAGATTTTTTTGAAAAAATCCCTAAGCCCCGGGGTCACAATTTCAGCAAAAATCTGACTTTTGCCAATTCACTCATAAATGCTGCCAAACGCTTGCAAATGCTCCCCTGAAAGGTTTGGCAGTCGAAACAGAAGTCTTTTTATCACAGGACAAGAAATCAGCCCTCAACAACTTAACGGGCGGAAAAAGATTTTTTTGAAAAAATCCCTAAGCCCCGGGGTCACAATTTCAGCAAAAATCTGACTTTTGCCAATTCACTCAAAAATGCTGCCAAACGCTTGCAAATGATCCCCTGAGAGGTTTGGCAGTCGAAACAGAAGGCTTTTTATCACAGGACAATAAATCAGCCCTCAACAACTTAACCGGAGGAAAAAGATTTTTTTGAAAAAATCCCTAAGCCCCGGGGTCACAATTTCAGCAAAAATCTGACTTTTGGGAATTCAGTCAAATATGGTGCCGAATGGTTATAAATGCTTCCCTGAAAGGTTTGGTAGTCGAAACAGAAGGCTTGTTATCACAGGACAAGAAATCAGCCCTCAACAACTTAACCGGAGGAAAAAGATTTTTTTGAAAAAATCCCTAAGCCCCGGGGTCACAATTTCAGCAAAAATCTGACTTTTGCCAATTCACTCAAAAATGCTGCCAAACGCTTGCAAATGATCCCCTGAGAGGTTTGGCAGTCGAAACAGAAGGCTTTTTATCACAGGACAATAAATCAGCCCTCAACAACTTAACGGGAGGAAAAAGATTTTTTTGAAAAAATCCCTAAGCCCCGGGGTCACAATTTCAGCAAAAATCTGACTTTTGCCAATTCACTCAAAAATGCTGCCAAATGGTTTTAAATGCTCCCCTGAAAGGTTTGGTAGTCGAAACAGAAGGCTTGTTATCACAGGACAAGAAATCAGCCCCCAACAACTTAAGGGGCGTAAAAAAGATTTTTTTGAAAAATTCCCTAAGCCTCGGGGTCACAATTTCAGCAAAAATCTGACTTTTGCCAATTCACTCAAAAATGCTGCCAAACGCTTGCAAATGATCCCCTGAGAGGTTTGGCAGTCGAAAGAGAAGTCTTTTTATCACAGGACAAGAAATCAGCCCTCAACAACTTAACCGGCGGAAAAAGATTTTTTTGAAAAAATCTCTAAGCCCCGGGGTCACAATTTCAGCAAAAATCTGACTTTTGGGAATTCAGTCAAATATGGTGCGAATGGTTATAAATGCTCCCCTGAAAGGTTTGGTAGTCGAAACAGAAGGCTTGTTATCACAGGACAAGAAATCAGCCCTCAACAACTTAACCGGAGGAAAAAGATTTTTTTGAAAAAATCCCTAAGCCCCGGGGTCACAATTTCAGCAAAAATCTGACTTTTGCCAATTCACTCAAAAATGCTGCCAAACGCTTGCAAATGATCCCCTGAAAGGTTTGGCAGTCGAAACAGAAGTCTTTATATCACAGGACAAGCAATCAGCCCTCAATAACTTAACCGGTGGAAATTTCATGAATTCAGTCAAATATGGTGCCGAACGGTTGCAAATGCTTCCTTGAAAGTTTTGGCAGTCGAAACAGAAGCCTTTTTATCACATGACAAGAAATCAGCCCCCAACAACTTAACCGGCGGAAAATTTTTTTTTTGAAAAAATCCCTAAGCCCCGGGGTCACAATTTCAGCAAAAATCTGACTTTTGCCAATTCACTCTAAAATGCTTCAAATCGCTTACAAATGCTCCCGTGAAGGGTTTGGCAGTCGAAACAGAAGGCTTTTTATCACAGGACAATAAATCAGCCCTCAACAACTTAACCGGCGTAAAAAGATTTTTTTGAAAAAATCCCTAAGCCCCGGGGTCACAATTTCAGCAAAAATCTGACTTTTGCCAATTCACTCATAAATTCTGCCAAACGCTTGCAAACGATCCCCTGAAAGGTTTGGCAGTCGAAACAGAAGGCTTTTTATCACAGGACAAGAAATCAGCCCTCAACAACTTAAACGGAGGAAAAAGCTTTTTTTGAAAAAATCCCTAAGCCCGGGGGTCACAATTTCAGCAAAAATCTGACTTTTGCCAATTCACTCTAAAATGCTGCCAAACGCTTGCAAATGATCCCCTGAAAGGTTTGGCAGTCGAAACAGAAGTCTTTATATCACAGGACAAGCAATCAGCCCTCAATAACTTAACCGGTGGAAATTTCATGAATTCAGTCAAATATGGTGCCGAACGGTTGCAAATGCTTCCTTGAAAGTTTTGGCAGTCGAAACAGAAGCCTTTTTATCACATGACAAGAAATCAGCCCCCAACAACTTAACCGGCGGAAAATTTTTTTTTTGAAAAAATCCCTAAGCCCCGGGGTCACAATTTCAGCAAAAATCTGACTTTTGCCAATTCACTCTAAAATGCTTCAAATCGCTTACAAATGCTCCCGTGAAGGGTTTGGCAGTCGAAACAGAAGGCTTTTTATCACAGGACAATAAATCAGCCCTCAACAACTTAACCGGCGTAAAAAGATTTTTTTGAAAAAATCCCTAAGCCCCGGGGTCACAATTTCAGCAAAAATCTGACTTTTGCCAATTCACTCATAAATTCTGCCAAACGCTTGCAAACGATCCCCTGAAAGGTTTGGCAGTCGAAACAGAAGGCTTTTTATCACAGGACAAGAAATCAGCCCTCAACAACTTAAACGGAGGAAAAAGCTTTTTTTGAAAAAATCCCTAAGCCCCGGGGTCACAATTTCAGCAAAAATCTGACTTTTGCCAATTCACTCTAAAATGCTGCCAAACGCTTGCAAATGATCCCCTGAAAGGTTTGGCAGTCGAAACAGAAGGCTTTTTATCACAGGACAAGAAATCAGCCCTCAATAACTTAACCCGAGGAAAAAGATTTTTTTGAAAAAATCGCTAAGCCCCGGGGTCACAATTTCAGCAAAAATATGACTTTTGCCAATTCACTCAAAAATGCTGCCAAACGCTTGCAAATAATCCCCTGAAAGGTTTGGCAGTCGAAACAGAAGGCTTTTTATCACAGGACAAGAAATCAGCCCTCAACAACTTAAACGGAGGAAAAAGCTTTTTTTGAAAAAATCCCTAAGCCCCGGGGTCACAATTTCAGCAAAAATCTGACTTTTGCCAATTCACTCTAAAATGCTGCCAAACGCTTGCAAATGATCCCCTGAAAGGTTTGGCAGTCGAAACAGAAGTCTTTATATCACAGGACAAGCAATCAGCCCTCAATAACTTAACCGGTGGAAATTTCATGAATTCAGTCAAATATGGTGCCGAACGGTTGCAAATGCTTCCTTGAAAGTTTTGGCAGTCGAAACAGAAGCCTTTTTATCACATGACAAGAAATCAGCCCCCAACAACTTAACCGGCGGAAAATTTTTTTTTTGAAAAAATCGCTAAGCCCCGGGGTCACAATTTCAGCAAAAATCTGACTTTTGCCAATTCACTCATAAATGCTGCCAAACGCTTGCAAACGATCCCCTGAAAGGTTTGGCAGTCGAAACAGAAGGCTTTTTATCACAGGACAAGAAATCAGCCCTCAACAACTTAAACGGAGGAAAAAGCTTTTTTTGAAAAAATCCCTAAGCCCTGGGGTCACAATTTCAGCAAAAATCTGACTTTTGCCAATTCACTCTAAAATGCTGCCAAACGCTTGCAAACGATCCCCTGAAAGGTTTGGCAGTCGAAACAGAAGGCTTTTTATCACAGGACAATAAATCAGCCCTCAACAACTTAACCGGAGGAAAAAGATTTTTTTGAAAAAATCCCTAAGCCCCGGGGTCACAATTTCAGCAAAAATCTGACTTTTGGGAATTCAGTCAAATATGGTGCCGAATGGTTATAAATGCTCCCCTGAAAGGTTTGGTAGTCGAAACAGAAGGCTTGTTATCACAGGACAAGAAATCAGCCCTCAACAACTTAACCGGAGGAAAAAGATTTTTTTGAAAAAATCCCTAAGCCCCGGGGTCACAATTTCAGCAAAAATCTGACTTTTGCCAATTTACTCAAAAATGCTTCCAATCGCTTACAAATGCTCCCCTGAAGGGTTTGGCAGTCGAAACAGAAGCCTTTTTATCACATGACAAGAAATCAGCCCCCAACAACTTAACCGGCGGAAAATTTTTTTTTTGAAAAAATCCCTAAGCCCCGGGGTCACAATTTCAGAAAAAATCTGACTTTTGCCAATTCACTCAAAAATGCTGCCAAACGCTTGCAAATGATCCCCTGAAAGGTTTGGCAGTCGAAACAGAAGGCTTTTTATCACAGGACAAGAAATCAGCGCTCAACAACTTAACCGTTGGAAATTTCATGAATTCAGTCAAATATGGTGCCGAACGGTTTCAAATGCTCCCCTGAAAGTTTTGGCAGTCGAAACAGAAGCCTTTTTATTACAGGACAAGAAATCAGCCCCCAACAAATTAACCGGCGGAATTTTTTTTTTTTAAAAAAATCCCTAAGCCCCGGGGTCACAATTTCAGCAAAAATCTGACTTTTGCCAATTCACTCATAAATGCTGCCAAACGCTTGCAAACGATCCCCTGAAAGGTTTGGCAGTCGAAACAGAAGGCTTTTTATCACAGGACAAGAAATCAGCCCTCAACAACTTAAACGGAGGAAAAAGCTTTTTTTGAAAAAATCCCTAAGCCCCGGGGTCACAATTTCAGCAAAAATCTGACTTTTGCCAATTCACTCTAAAATGCTGCCAAACGCTTGCAAATGATCCCCTGAAAGGTTTGTCAGTCGAAACAGAAGGCTTTTTATCACAGGACAAGAAATCAGCCCTCAATAACTTAACCCGAGGAAAAAGATTTTTTTGAAAAAATCGCTAAGCCCCGGGGTCACAATTTCAGCAAAAATATGACTTTTGCCAATTCACTCAAAAATGCTGCCAAACGCTTGCAAATAATCCCCTGAAAGGTTTGGCAGTCGAAACAGAAGGCTTTTTATCACAGGACAAGAAATCAGCCCTCAACAACTTAAACGGAGGAAAAAGCTTTTTTTGAAAAAATCCCTAAGCCCCGGGGTCACAATTTCAGCAAAAATCTGACTTTTGCCAATTCACTCTAAAATGCTGCCAAACGCTTGCAAATGATCCCCTGAAAGGTTTGGCAGTCGAAACAGAAGTCTTTATATCACAGGACAAGCAATCAGCCCTCAATAACTTAACCGGTGGAAATTTCTTGAATTCAGTCAAATATGGTGCCGAACGGTTGCAAATGCTTCCTTGAAAGTTTTGGCAGTCGAAACAGAAGCCTTTTTATCACATGACAAGAAATGAGCCCCCAACAACTTAACCGGCGGAAATTTTTTTTTTTGAAAAAATCGCTAAGCCCCGGGGTCACAATTTCAGCAAAAATCTGACTTTTGCCAATTTACTCAAAAATGCTTCCAATTGCTTACAAATGCTCCCCTGAAGGGTTTGGCAGTCGAAACAGAAGGCTTTTTATCACAGGACAATAAATCAGCCCTCAACAACTTAACCGGCGTAAAAAGATTTTTTTGAAAAAATCCCTAAGCCCCGGGGTCACAATTTCAGCAAAAATCTGACTTTTGCCAATTCACTCATAAATGCTGCCAAACGCTTGCAAACGATCCCCTGAAAGGTTTGGCAGTCGAAACAGAAGGCTTTTTATCACAGGACAAGAAATCAGCCCTCAACAACTTAAACGGAGGAAAAAGCTTTTTTTGAAAAAATCCCTAAGCCCCGGGGTCACAATTTCAGCAAAAATCTGACTTTTGCCAATTCACTCTAAAATGCTGCCAAACGCTTGCAAACGATCCCCTGAAAGGTTTGGCAGTCGAAACAGAAGGCTTTTTATCACAGGACAATAAATCAGCCCTCAACAACTTAACCGGAGGAAAAAGATTTTTTTGAAAAAATCCCTAAGCCCCGGGGTCACAATTTCAGCAAAAATCTGACTTTTGGGAATTCAGTCAAATATGGTGCCGAATGGTTATAAATGCTCCCCTGAAAGGTGGGTAGTCGAAACAGAAGGCTTGTTATCACAGGACAAGAAATCAGCCCTCAACAACTTAACCGGAGGAAAAAGATTTTTTTGAAAAAATCCCTAAGCCCCGGCACAATTTCAGCAAAAATCTGACTTTTGCCAATTCACTCAAAAATGCTGCCAAACGCTTGCAAATGATCCCCTGAAAGGTTTGGCAGTCGAAACAGAAGTCTTTTTATCACAGGACAAGAAATCAGCCCTCAATAACTTAACCGGTGGAAATTTCATGAATTCAGTCAAAAATGCTTCCAATCGCTTACAAATGCTCCCCTGAAGGGTTTGGCAGTCGAAACAGAAGCCTTTTTATCACATGACAAGAAATCAGCCCCCAACAACTTAACCGGCGGAAAATTTTTTTTTTGAAAAAATCCCTAAGCCCCGGGGTCACAATTTCAGCAAAAATCTGACTTTTGCCAATTCACTCAAAAATGCTGCCAAACGCTTGCAAATGATCCCCTGAAAGGTTTGGCAGTCGAAACAGAAGGCTTTTTATCACAGGACAAGAAATCAGCGCTCAACAACTTAACCGTTGGAAATTTCATGAATTCAGTCAAATATGGTGCCGAACGGTTTCAAATGCTCCCCTGAAAGTTTTGGCAGTCGAAACAGAAGCCTTTTTATTACAGGACAAGAAATCAGCCCCCAACAAATTAACCGGCGGAAATTTTTTTTTTAAAAAAAATCCCTAAGCCCCGGGGTCACAATTTCAGCAAAAATCTGACTTTTGCCAATTCACTCAAAAATGCTTCCATCGCTTGCAAATGCTCCCATGAAGGGTTTGGCAGTCGAAACAGAAGGCTTTTTATCACAGGACAAGAAATCAGCTCTCAACAACTTAACCGGAGGAAAAAGATTTTTTTGAAAAAATCGCTAAGCCCCGGGGTCACAATTTCAGCAAAAATATGACTTTTGCCAATTCACTCAAAAATGCTTCCAATCGCTTACAAATGCTCCCCTGAAGGGTTTGGCAGTCGAAACAGAAGGCTTTTTATCACAGGACAATAAATCAGCCCTCAACAACTTAACCGGCGTAAAAAGATTTTTTTGAAAAAATCCCTAAGCCCCGGGGTCACAATTTCAGCAAAAATCTGACTTTTGCCAATTCACTCATAAATGCTGCCAAACGCTTGCAAATGCTCCCCTGAAAGGTTTGGCAGTCGAAACAGAAGTCTTTTTATCACAGGACAAGAAATCAGCCCTCAACAACTTAACGGGCGGAAAAAGATTTTTTTGAAAAAATCCCTAAACCCCGGGGTCACAATTTCAGCAAAAATCTGACTTTTGCCAATTCACTCAAAAATGCTGCCAAACGCTTGCAAATGATCCCCTGAGAGGTTTGGCAGTCGAAACAGAAGGCTTTTTATCACAGGACAATAAATCAGCCCTCAACAACTTAACCGGAGGAAAAAGATTTTTTTGAAAAAATCCCTAAGCCCCGGGGTCACAATTTCAGCAAAAATCTGACTTTTGGGAATTCAGTCAAATATGGTGCCGAATGGTTTTAAATGCTCCCCTGAAAGGTTTGGTAGTCGAAACAGAAGGCTTGTTATCACAGGACAAGAAATCAGCCCCCAACAACTTAACGGGCGGAAAAAAGATTTTTTTGAAAAAATCCCTAAGCCCCGGGGTCACAATTTCAGCAAAAATCTGACTTTTGCCAATTCACTCTAAAATGCTGCCAAACGCTTGCAAATGATCCCCTGAGAGGTTTGGCAGTCGAAAGAGAAGTCTTTTTATCACAGGACAAGAAATCAGCCCTCAACAACTTAACCGGCGGAAAAAGATTTTTTTGAAAAAATCCCTAAGCCCCGGGGTCACAATTTCAGCAAAAATCTGACTTTTGGGAATTCAGTCAAATATGGTGCGAATGGTTATAAATGCTCCCCTGAAAGGTTTGGTAGTCGAAACAGAAGGCTTGTTATCACAGGACAAGAAATCAGCCCTCAACAACTTAACCGGAGGAAAAAGATTTTTTTGAAAAAATCCCTAAGCCCCGGGGTCACAATTTCAGCAAAAATCTGACTTTTGCCAATTCACTCAAAAATGCTGCCAAACGCTTGCAAATGATCCCCTGAAAGGTTTGGCAGTCGAAACAGAAGTCTTTATATCACAGGACAAGCAATCAGCCCTCAATAACTTAACCGGTGGAAATTTCATGAATTCAGTCAAATATGGTGCCGAACGGTTGCAAATGCTTCCTTGAAAGTTTTGGCAGTCGAAACAGAAGCCTTTTTATCACATGACAAGAAATCAGCCCCCAACAACTTAACCGGCGGAAAATTTTTTTTTTGAAAAAATCCCTAAGCCCCGGGGTCACAATTTCAGCAAAAATATGACTTTTGCCAATTCACTCAAAAATGCTTCCAATCGCTTCTAAATGCTCCCCTGAAAGGTTTGGCAGTCGAAACAGAAGGCTTTTTATCACAGGACAAGAAATCAGCCCTCAACAACTTAACCGGCGGAAAAAGCTTTTTTTGAAAAAATCGCTAAGCCCCGGGGTCACAATTTCAGCAAAAATATGACTTTTGCCAATTCACTCAAAAATGCTGCCAAACGCTTGCAAATAATCCCCTGAAAGGTTTGGCAGTCGAAACAGAAGGCTTTTTATCACAGGACAAGAAATCAGCCCTCAACAACTTAAACGGAGGAAAAAGCTTTTTTTGAAAAAATCCCTAAGCCCCGGGGTCACAATTTCAGCAAAAATATGACTTTTGCCAATTCACTCAAAAATGCTTCCAATCGCTTCCAAATGCTCCCCTGAAGGGTTTGGCAGTCGAAACAGAAGGCTTTTTATCACAGGACAATAAATCAGCCCTCAACAACTTAACCGGCGTAAAAAGATTTTTTTGAAAAAATCGCTAAGCCCCGGGGTCACAATTTCAGGAAAAATATGACTTTTGCCAATTCACTCAAAAATGCTGCCAAACGCTTGCAAATAATCCCCTGAAAGGTTTGGCAGTCGAAACAGAAGGCTTTTTATCACAGGACAAGAAATCAGCCCTCAACAACTTAAACGGAGGAAAAAGCTTTTTTTGAAAAAATCCCTAAGCCCCGGGGTCACAATTTCAGCAAAAATCTGACTTTTGCCAATTCACTCTAAAATGCTGCCAAACGCTTGCAAATGATCCCCTGAAAGGTTTGGCAGTCGAAACAGAAGGCTTTTTATCACAGGACAAGAAATCAGCCCTCAATAACTTAACGGGTGTAAATTTCATGAATTCAGTTAAATATGGTGCCGAACGGTTGCAAATGCTCCCCTGAAAGTTTTGGCAGTCGAAACAGAAGCCTTTTTATGAGAGGACAAGAAATCAGCCCCCAACAAATTAACCGGCGTAAAAAGATTTTTTTGAAAAAATCCCTAAGCCCCGGGGTCACAATTTCAGCAAAAATCTGACTTTTGCCAATTCACTCAAAAATGCTGCCAAACGCTTGCAAATGATCCCCTGAGAGGTTTGGCAGTCGAAAGAGAAGTCTTTTTATCACAGGACAAGAAATCAGCCCTCAACAACTTAACCGGCGGAAAAAGATTTTTTTGAAAAAATCCCTAAGCCCCGGGGTCACAATTTCAGCAAAAATCTGACTTTTGGGAATTCAGTCAAATATGGTGCGAATGGTTATAAATGCTCCCCTGAAAGGTTTGGTAGTCGCAACAGAAGGCTTGTTATCACAGGACAAGAAATCAGCCCTCAATAACTTAACCGGAGGAAAAAGATTTTTTTGAAAAAATCGCTAAGCCCCGGGGTCACAATTTCAGCAAAAATATGACTTTTGCCAATTCACTCAAAAATGCTTCCAATCGCTTACAAATGCTCCCCTGAAGGGTTTGGCAGTCGAAACAGAAGGCTTTTTATCACAGGACAATAAATCAGCCCTCAACAACTTAACCGGCGTAAAAAGATTTTTTTGAAAAAATCCCTAAGCCCCGGGGTCACAATTTCAGCAAAAATCTGACTTTTGCCAATTCACTCATAAATGCTGCCAAACGCTTGCAAATAATCCCCTGAAAGGTTTGGCAGTCGAAACAGAAGGCTTTTTATCACAGGACAAGAAATCAGCCCTCAATAACTTAACCGGTGGAAATTTCATGAATTCAGTTAAATATGGTGCCGAACGGTTGCAAATGCTCCCCTGAAAGTTTTGGCAGTCGAAACAGAAGCCTTTTTATCAGAGGACAAGAAATCAGCCCCCAACAAATTAACCGGCGGAAATTTTTTTTAAAAAAACATCCCTAAGCCCCGGGGTCACAAATTTAGCAAAAATCTGACTTTTGCCAATTCACTCAAAAATGCTTCCAATCGCTTGCAAATGCTCCCCTGAAGGGTTTGGCAGTCGAAACAGAAGTCTTTTTATCACAGGACAAGAAATCAGCTCTCAACAAGTTAACCGGAGGAAAAAGATTTTTTTGAAAAAATCCCAAAGCCACGGGGTCACAATTTCAGCAAAAATTTGACTTTTGCCAATTCACTCAAAAATGCTGCCAAACGCTTGCAAATGCTCCCCTGAAAGGTTTGGCAGTCGAAACAGAAGGCTTTTTATCATAGGACAAGAAATCAGCCCCCAACAACTTAACCGGCGGAAAAATTTTTTTTTGAAAAAATCCCTAAGCCCCGGGGTCACAATTTCAGCAAAAATATGACTTTTGCCAATTCACTCAAAAATGCTTCCAATCGCTTACAAATGCTCCCCTGAAGGGTTTGGCAGTCGAAACAGAAGGCTTTTTATCACAGGACAATAAATCAGCCCTCAACAACTTAACCGGCGTAAAAAGATTTTTTTGAAAAAATCCCTAAGCCCCGGGGTCACAATTTCAGCAAAAATCTGACTTTTGCCAATTCACTCATAAATGCTGCCAAACGCTTGCAAATAATCCCCTGAAAGGTTTGGCAGTCGAAACAGAAGGCTTTTTATCACAGGACAAGAAATCAGCCCTCAACAACTTAAACGGAGGAAACAGCTTTTTTTGAAAAAATCCCTAAGCCCCGGGGTCACAATTTCAGCAAAAATCTGACTTTTGCCAATTCACTCTAAAATGCTGCCAAACGCTTGCAAATGATCCCCTGAAAGGTTTGGCAGTCGAAACAGAAGGCTTTTTATCACAGGACAAGAAATCAGCCCTCAATAACTTAACCGGTGGAAATTTCATGAATTCAGTTAAATATGGTGCCGAACGGTTGCAAATGCTCCCCTGAAAGGTTTGGCAGTCGAAACAGAAGGCTTTTTATCATAGGACAAGAAATCAGCCCCCAACAACTTAACCGGCGGAAAAATTTTTTTTTGAAAAAATCCCTAAGCCCCGGGGTCACAATTTCAGCAAAAATATGACTTTTGCCAATTCACTCAAAAATGCTTCCAATCGCTTCCAAATGCTCCCCTGAAGGGTTTGGCAGTCGAAACAGAAGGCTTTTTATCACAGGACAATAAATCAGCCCTCAACAACTTAACCGGCATAAAAAGATTTTTTTGAAAAAATCGCTAAGCCCCGGGGTCACAATTTCAGCAAAAATCTGACTTTTGCCAATTCACTCAAAAATGCTGCCAAACGCTTGCAAATAATCCCCTGAAAGGTTTGGCAGTCGAAACAGAAGGCTTTTTATCACAGGACAAGAAATCAGCCCTCAACAGCTTAAACGGAGGAAAAAGCTTTTTTTGAAAAAATCCCTAAGCCCCGGGGTCACAATTTCAGCAAAAATCTGACTTTTGCCAATTCACTCTAAAATGCTGCCAAACGCTTGCAAATGATCCCCTGAAAGGTTTGGCAGTCGAAACAGAAGGCTTTTTATCACAGGACAAGAAATCAGCCCTCAATAACTTAACGGGTGGAAATTTCATGAATTCAGTTAAATATGGTGCCGAACGGTTGCAAATGCTCCCCTGAAAGTTTTGGCAGTCGAAACAGAAGCCTTTTTATGAGAGGACAAGAAATCAGCCCCCAACAAATTAACCGGCGTAAAAAGATTTTTTTGAAAAAATCCCTAAGCCCCGGGGTCACAATTTCAGCAAAAATCTGACTTTTCCCAATTCACTCAAAAATGCTGCCAAACGCTTGCAAATGATCCCCTGAGAGGTTTGGCAGTCGAAAGAGAAGTCTTTTTATCACAGGACAAGAAATCAGCCCTCAACAACTTAACCGGCGGAAAAAGATTTTTTTGAAAAAATCCCTAAGCCCCGGGGTCACAATTTCAGCAAAAATCTGACTTTTGCCAATTCACTCTAAAATGCTGCCAAACGCTTGCAAATGATCCCCTGAAAGGTTTGGCAGTCGAAACAGAAGGCTTTTTATCACAGGACAAGAAATCAGCCCTCAATAACTTAACGGGTGGAAATTTCATGAATTCAGTTAAATATGGTGCCGAACGGTTGCAAATGCTCCCCTGAAAGTTTTGGCAGTCGAAACAGAAGCCTTTTTATCAGAGGACAAGAAATCAGCCCCCAACAAATTAACCGGCGTAAAAAGATTTTTTTGAAAAAACATCCCTAAGCCCCGGGGTCACAATTTCAGCAAAAATCTGACTTTTGCCAATTCACTCAAAAATGCTGCCAAACGCTTGCAAATGATCCCCTGAGAGGTTTGGCAGTCGAAAGAGAAGTCTTTTTATCACAGGACAAGAAATCAGCCCTCAACAACTTAACCGGCGGAAAAAGATTTTTTTGAAAAAATCCCTAAGCCCCGGGGTCACAATTTCAGCAAAAATCTGACTTTTGCCAATTCACTCAAATATGGTGCGAATGGTTATAAATGCTCCCCTGAAAGGTTTGGTAGTCGAAACAGAAGGCTTGTTATCACAGGACAAGAAATCAGCCCTCAATAACTTAACCGGAGGAAAAAGATTTTTTTGAAAAAATCGCTAAGCCCCGGGGTCACAATTTCAGCAAAAATATGACTTTTGCCAATTCACTCAAAAATGCTTCCAATCGCTTACAAATGCTCCCCTGAAGGGTTTGGCAGTCGAAACAGAAGGCTTTTTATCACAGGACAATAAATCAGCCCTCAACAACTTAACCGGCGTAAAAAGATTTTTTTGAAAAAATCCCTAAGCCCCGGGGTCACAATTTCAGCAAAAATCTGACTTTTGCCAATTCACTCATAAATGCTGCCAAACGCTTGCAAATAATCCCCTGAAAGGTTTGGCAGTCGAAACAGAAGGCTTTTTATCACAGGACAAGAAATCAGCCCTCAACAATTTAAACGGAGGAAACAGCTTTTTTTGAAAAAATCCCTAAGCCCCGGGGTCACAATTTCAGCAAAAATCTGACTTTTGCCAATTCACTCTAAAATGCTGCCAAACGCTTGCAAATGATCCCCTGAAAGGTTTGGCAGTCGAAACAGAAGGCTTTTTATCACAGGACAAGAAATCAGCCCTCAATAACTTAACGGGTGGAAATTTCATGAATTCAGTTAAATATGGTGCCGAACGGTTGCAAATGCTCCCCTGAAAGTTTTGGCAGTCGAAACAGAAGCCTTTTTATCAGAGGACAAGAAATCAGCCCCCAACAAATTAACCGGCGTAAAAAGATTTTTTTGAAAAAACATCCCTAAGCCCCGGGGTCACAAATTTAGCAAAAATCTGACTTTTGCCAATTCACTCAAAAATGCTTCCAATCGCTTGCAAATGCTCCCCTGAAGGGTTTGGCAGTCGAAACAGAAGGCTTTTT
This sequence comes from Podarcis erhardii, assembly GCF_964252035.2. Taxonomy (NCBI): domain Eukaryota; kingdom Metazoa; phylum Chordata; class Lepidosauria; order Squamata; family Lacertidae; genus Podarcis; species Podarcis erhardii. The sequence continues at coordinate 44,289,318 of NC_138502.1, forward strand.
ATCACAGGACAAGAAATCAGCTCTCAACAAGTTAACCGGAGGAAAAAGATTTTTTTGAAAAAATCCCTAAGCCACGGGGTCACAATTTCAGCAAAAATTTGACTTTTGCCAATTCACTCAAAAATGCTGCCAAACGCTTGCGAATGCTCCCCTGAAAGGTTTGGCAGTCGAAACAGAAGGCTTTTTATCACAGGACAAGAAATCAGCCCTCAACAACTTAACCGGCGGAAAAAGATTTTTTTGAAAAAATCCCTAAGCCCCAGGGTCACAACTTCAGCAAAAATCTGACTTTTGCCAATTCACTCAAAAATGCTGCCAAACGCTTGCAAATGCTCCCTTGAAAGGTTTGGCAGTCGAAACAGAAGGCTTTTTATCACAGGACAAGAAATCAGCTCTCAACAACTTAACCGGCGGAAAAAGATTTTTTTGAAAAAATCCCTAAGCCCCGGGGTCACAATTTCAGCAAAAATCTGACTTTTGGGAATTCAGTCAAATATGGTGCCGAATGGTTGCAAAGGCTCCCCTGAAAGGTTTGGTAGTCGAAACAGAAGCCTTTTTATCACAGGACAAGAAATCAGCCCTCAACAACTTAACGGGTGGAAAAAGATTTTTTTGAAAAAATCCCTAAGCCCAGGGGTCACAATTTCAGCAAAAATCTGACTTTTGTCAATTCATTCAAAAATGCTGCCAAACGCTTGCAAATGATCCCCTGAAAGGTTTGGCAGTCGAAACAGAAGGCTTTTTATCACAGGACAAGAAATCAGCCCTCAACAACTTAAACGGAGGAAAAATGTTTTTTTTTGAAAAAATCCCTAAGCCCCGGGGTCACAATTTCAGCAAAAATCTGACTTTTGTCAATTCATTCAAAAATGCTGCCAAACGCTTGCAAATGATCCCCTGAAAGGTTTGGCAGTCGAAACAGAAGGCTTGTTATCACAGGACAAGAAATCAGCCCTCAACAACTTAACCGGAGGAAAAAGATTTTTTTGAAAAAATCCCTAAGCCCCGGGGTCACAATTTCAGCAAAAATCTGACTTTTGCCAATTCACTCAAAAATGCTGCCAAACGCTTGCAAATGATCCCCTGAAAGGTTTGGCAGTCGAAACAGAAGTCTTTATATCACAGGACAAGCAATCAGCCCTCAATAACTTAACCGGTGGAAATTTCATGAATTCAGTCAAATATGGTGCCGAACGGTTGCAAATGCTTCCTTGAAAGTTTTGGCAGTCGAAACAGAAGCCTTTTTATCACATGACAAGAAATCAGCCCCCAACAACTTAACCGGCGGAAAATTTTTTTTTTAAAAAATCCCTAAGCCCCGGGGTCACAATTTCAGCAAAAATCTGACTTTTGCCAATTTACTCAAAAATGCTTCCAATCGCTTACAAATGCTCCCCTGAAGGGTTTGGCCGTCGAAACAGAAGGCTTTTTATCACAGGACAATAAATCAGCCCTCAACAACTTAACCGGCGTAAAAAGATTTTTTTGAAAAAATCCCTAAGCCCCGGGGTCACAATTTCAGCAAAAATCTGACTTTTGCCAATTCACTCATAAATGCTGCCAAACGCTTGCAAATGCTCCCCTGAAAGTTTTGGCAGTCGAAACAGAAGCCTTTTTATCAGAGGACAAGAAATCAGCCCCCAGCAAATTAACCGGCGTAAAAAGATTTTTTTGAAAAAATCCCTAAGCCCCGGGGTCACAATTTCAGCAAAAATCTGACTTTTGCCAATTCACTCATAAATGCTGCCAAACGCTTGCAAACGATCCCCTGAAAGGTTTGGCAGTCGAAACAGAAGGCTTTTTATCACAGGACAAGAAATCAGCCCTCAACAACTTAAACGGAGGAAAAAGCTTTTTTTGAAAAAATCGCTAAGCCCCGGGGTCACAATTTCAGCAAAAATATGACTTTTGCCAATTCACTCAAAAATGCTTCCAATCGCTTACAAATGCTCCCCTGAAGGGTTTGGCAGTCGAAACAGAAGGCTTTTTATCACAGGACAATAAATCAGCCCTCAACAACTTAACCGGCGTAAAAAGATTTTTTTGAAAAAATCCCTAAGCCCCGGGGTCACAATTTCAGCAAAAATATGACTTTTGCCAATTCACTCAAAAATGCTGCCAAACGCTTGCAAATAATCCCCTGAAAGGTTTGGCAGTCGAAACAGAAGGCTTTTTATCACAGGACAAGAAATCAGCCCTCAACAACTTAAACGGAGGAAACAGCTTTTTTTGAAAAAATCCCTAAGCCCCGGGGTCACAATTTCAGCAAAAATCTGACTTTTGCCAATTCACTCTAAAATGCTGCCAAACGCTTGCAAATGATCCCCTGAAAGGTTTGGCAGTCGAAACAGAAGGCTTTTTATCACAGGACAAGAAATCAGCCCTCAATAACTTAACCGGTGGAAATTTCATGAATTCAGTTAAATATGGTGCCGAACGGTTGCAAATGCTCCCCTGAAAGTTTTGGCAGTCGAAACAGAAGCCTTTTTATCAGAGGAGAAGAAATCAGCCCCCAACAAATTAACCGGCGGATTTTTTTTTAAAAAAAACATCCCTAAGCCCCGGGGTCACAAATTTAGCAAAAATCTGACTTTTGCCAATTCACTCAAAAATTCTTCCAATCGCTTGCGAATGCTCCCCTGAAGGGTTTGGCAGTCGAAACAGAAGGCTTTTTATCACAGGACAAGAAATCAGCTCTCAACAACTTAACCGGCGGAAAAAGATTTTTTTGAAAAAATCCCTAAGCCCCGGGGTCACAATTTCAGCAAAAATCTGACTTTTGGGAATTCAGTCAAATATGGTGCCGAATGGTTGCAAATGCTCCCCTGAAAGGTTTGGTAGTCGAAACAGAAGCCTTTTTATCACAGGACAAGAAATCAGCCCTCAACAACTTAACGGGTGGAAAAAGATTTTTTTGAAAAAATCCCTAAGCCCAGGGGTCACAATTTAAGCAAAAATCTGACTTTTGCCAATTCACTCAAAAATGCTGCCAAACGCTTGCAAATGATCCCCTGAAAGGTTTGGCAGTCGAAACAGAAGGCTTTTTATCACAGGACAAGAAATCAGCCCTCAACAACTTAACGGGCGGAAAAAGATTTTTTTGAAAAAATCCCTAAGCCCCGGGGTCACAATTTCAGCAAAAATCTGACTTTTGCCAATTCACTGAAAAATGCTGCCAAACGCTTCCAAATGATCCCCTGAGAGGTTTGGCAGTCGAAACAGAAGGCTTTTTATCACAGGACAAGAAATCAGCCCTCAACAACTTAACCGGTGGAAATTTCATGAATTCAGTTAAATATGGTGCCGAACGGTTGCAAATGCTCCCCTGAAAGTTTTGGCAGTCGAAACAGAAGCCTTTTTATCAGAGGACAAGAAATCAGCCCCCAACAAATTAACCGGCGGAAAATTTTTTTAAAAAAACATCCCTAAGCCCCGGGGTCACAAATTTAGCAAAAATCTGACTTTTGCCAATTCACTCAAAAATGCTTCCAATCGCTTGCAAATGCTCCCCTGAAGGGTTTGGCAGTCGAAACAGAAGGCTTTTTATCACAGGACAAGAAATCAGCTCTCAACAAGTTAACCGGAGGAAAAATATTTTTTTGAAAAAACCCCTAAGCCACGGGGTCACAATTTCAGCAAAAATTTGACTTTTGCCAATTCACTCAAAAATGCTGCCAAACGCTTGCAAATGCTCCCCTGAAAGGTTTGGCAGTCGAAACAGAAGGCTTTTTATCACAGGACAATAAATCAGCCCTCAACAACTTAACCGGCGGAAAAAGATTTTTTTGAAAAAATCCCTAAGCCCCGGGGTCACAATTTCAGCAAAAATCTGACTTTTGCCAATTCACTCAAAAATGCTGCCAAACGCTTGCAAATGCTCCCCTGAAAGGTTTGGCAGTCGAAACAGAAGGCTTTTTATCACAGGACAAGAAATCAGCTCTCAACAACTTAACCAGCGGAAAAAGATTTTTTTGAAAAAATCCCTAAGCCCCGGGGTCACAATTTCAGCAAAAATCTGACTTTTGGGAATTCAGTCAAATATGGTGCCGAATGGTTGCAAATGCTCCCCTGAAAGGTTTGGTAGTCGAAACAGAAGCCTTTTTATCACAGGACAAGAAATCAGCCCTCAACAACTTAACGGGTGGAAAAAGATTTTTTTGAAAAAATCCCTAAGCCCCGGGGTCACAATTTCAGCAAAAATCTGACCTTTGCCAATTCACTCAAAAATGCTTCCAATCGCTTGCAATTTCTCCCGTGAAAGGTTTGGCAGTCGAAACAGAAGGCTTTTTATCACAGGACAAGAAATCAGCCCTCAACAACTTAACCGGCGGAAAAAGATTTTTTTGAAAAAATCCCTAAGCCCCGGGGTCACAATTTCAGCAAAAATCTGACTTTTGCCAATTCACTCATAAATGCTGCCAAACGCTTGCAAATGCTCCCCTGAAAGGTTTGGCAGTCGAAACAGAAGGCTTTTTATCACAGGACAAGAAATCAGCCCTCAACAACTTAACGCGCGGAAAAAGATTTTTTTGAAAAAATCCCTAAGCCCCGGGGTCACAATTTCAGCAAAAATCTGACTTTTGCCAATTCACTCAAAAATGCTGCCAAACGCTTGCAAATGATCCCCTGAGAGGTTTGGCAGTCGAAACAGAAGGCTTTTTATCACAGGACAATAAATCAGCCCTCAACAACTTAACCGGAGGAAAAAGAATTTTTTGAAAAAATCCCTAAGCCCCGTGGTCACAATTTCAGCAAAAATCTGACTTTTGGGAATTCAGTCAAATATGGTGCCGAATGGTTTTAAATGCTCCCCTGAAAGGTGTGGTAGTCGAAACAGAAGGCTTGTTATCACAGGACAAGAAATCAGCCCCCAACAACTTAACGGGCGGAAAAAGATTTTTTTGAAAAAATCCCTAAGCCCCGGGGTCACAATTTCAGCAAAAATCTGACTTTTGCCAATTCACTCAAAAATGCTGCCAAACGCTTGCAAATGATCCCCTGAGATGTTTGGCAGTCGAAGCAGAAGGCTTTTTATCACAGGACAAGAAATCAGCCCTCAACAACTTAACCGGCGGAAAAAGATTTTTTTGAAAAAATCCCTAAGCTCCGGGGTCACAATTTCAGCAAAAATCTGACTTTTGCCAATTCACTCATAAATGCTGCAAAACGCTTGCAAATGCTAGCCTGAAAGGTTTGGCAGTCGAAACAGAAGGCTTTTTATCACAGGACAAGAAATCAGCCCTCAACAACTTAACGGGCGGAAAAAGATTTTTTTGAAAAAATCCCTAAGCCCCGGGGTCACAATTTCAGCAAAAATCTGACTTTTGGGAATTCAGTCAAATATGGTGCCGAATGGTTGCAAATGCTCCCCTGAAAGGTTTTGTAGTTGAAACAGAAGCCTTTTTATCACAGGACAAGAAATCAGCCCTCAACAACTTAACGGGTGGAAAAAGATTTTTTTGAAAAAATCCCTAAGCCCCGGGGTCACAATTTCAGCAAAAATCTGACTTTTGCCAATTCACTCAAAAATGCTGCCAAACGCTTGCAAATGATCCCCTGAGAGGTTTGGTAGTCGAAACAGAAGGCTTTTTAACACAGGACAAGAAATCAGCCCTCAACAACTTAACCGGAGGAAAAAGATTTTTTTGAAAAAATCGCTAAGCCCCGGGGTCACAATTTCAGCAAAAATCTGACTTTTGGGAATTCAGTCAAATATGGTGCCGAATGGTTTTAAATGCTCCCCTGAAAGGTTTGGTAGTCGAAACAGAATGCTTGTTATCACAGGACAAGAAATCAGCCCCCAACAACTTAACGGGCGGAAAAAGATTTTTTTGAAAAAATCCCTAAGCCCCGGGGTCACAATTTCAGCAAAAATCTGACTTTTGCCAATTCACTCAAAAATGCTGCCAAACGCTTGCAAATGATCCCCTGAGAGGTTTGGCAGTCGAAACAGAAGGCTTTTTATCACAGGACAATAAATCAGCCCTCAACAACTTAACGGGCGGAAAAAGATTTTTTTGAAAAAATCCCTAAGCCCCGGGGTCACAATTTCAGCAAAAATCTGACTTCTGCCAATTCACTCAAAAATGCTGCCAATCGCTTGCAAATGCTCCCCTGAAAGGTTTGGCAGTCGAAACAGAAGGCTTTTTTATCACAGGACAAGAAATCAGCCCTCAATAACTTAACCGGTGGAAATTTCATGAATTCAGTCAAATATGGTGCCGAACGGTTGCAAATGCTTCCTTGAAAGTTTTGGCAGTCGAAACAGAAGCCTTTTTATCACAGGACAAGAAATCAGCCCCCAACAAATTAACCGGCGGAATTTTTTTTTTAAAAAAAAAATCCCTAAGCCCCGGGGTCACAATTTCAGCAAAAATCTGACTTTTTCCAATTCACTAAAAAATGCTTCCATCGCTTGCAAATGCTCCCATGAAGGGTTTGGCAGTCGAAACAGAAGGCTTGTTATCACAGGACAAGAAATCAGCTCTCAACAACTTAACCGGAGGAAAAAGATTTTTTTGAAAAAATCGCTAAGCCCCGGGGTCACAATTTCAGCAAAAATATGACTTTTGCCAATTCACTCAAAAATGCTTCCAATCGCTTACAAATGCTCCCCTGAAGGGTTTGGCAGTCGAAACAGAAGGCTTTTTATCACAGGACAATAAATCAGCCCTCAACAACTTAACCGGCGTAAAAAGATTTTTTTGAAAAAATCCCTAAGCCCCGGGGTCACAATTTCAGCAAAAATCTGACTTTTGCCAATTCACTCATAAATGCTGCCAAACACTTGCAAATGCTCCCCTGAAAGGTTTGGCAGTCGAAACAGAAGGCTTTTTATCACAGGACAAGAAATCAGCCCTCAACAACTTAACGGGCGGAAAAAGATTTTTTTGAAAAAATCCCTAAGCCCCGGGGTCACAATTTCAGCAAAAATCTGACTTTTGGGAATTCAGTCAAATATGGTGCCGAATGGTTTTAAATGCTCCCCTGAAAGGTTTGGTAGTCGAAACAGAAGGCTTGTTATCACAGGACAAGAAATCAGCCCCCAACAACTTAACGGGCGGAAAAAGATTTTTTTGAAAAAATCCCTAAGCCCCGGGGTCACAATTTCAGCAAAAATCTGACTTTTGCCAATTCACTCAAAAATGCTGCCAAACGCTTGCAAATGATCCCCTGAGAGGTTTGGCAGTCGAAACAGAAGGCTTTTTATCACAGGACAAGAAATCAGCCCTCAACAACTTAACCGGCGGAAAAAGATTTTTTTGAAAAAATCCCTAAGCCCCGGGGTCACAATTTCAGCAAAAATCTGACTTTTGCCAATTCACTCATAAATGCTGCCAAACGCTTGCAAACGATCCCCTGAAAGGTTTGGCAGTCGAAACAGAAGGCTTTTTATCACAGGACAAGAAATCAGCCCTCAACAACTTAAACGGAGGAAAAAGCTTTTTTTGAAAAAATCCCTAAGCCCCAGGGTCACAATTTCAGCAAAAATCTGACTTTTGCCAATTCACTCAAAAATGCTGCCAAACGCTTGCAAATGCTCCCCTGAAAGGTTTGGCAGTCGAAACAGAAGGCTTTTTATCACAGGACAAGAAATCACCTCTCAACAACTTAACCGGCGGAAAAAGATTTTTTTGAAAAAATCCCTAAGCCCCGGGGTCACAATTTCAGCAAAAATCTGACTTTTGGGAATTCAGTCAAATATGGTGCCGAATGGTTTTAAATGCTCCCCTGAAAGGTGTGGTAGTCGAAACAGAAGGCTTGTTATCACAGGACAAGAAATCAGCCCCCAACAACTTAACGGGCGGAAAAAGATTTTTTTGAAAAAATCCCTAAGCCCCGGGGTCACAATTTCAGCAAAAATCTGACTTTTGCCAATTCACTCAAAAATGCTGCCAAACGCTTGCAAATGATCCCCTGAGATGTTTGGCAGTCGAAGCAGAAGGCTTTTTATCACAGGACAAGAAATCAGCCCTCAACAACTTAACCGGCGGAAAAAGATTTTTTTGAAAAAATCCCTAAGCCCCGGGGTCACAATTTCAGCAAAAATCTGACTTTTGCCAATTCACTCATAAATGCTGCCAAACGCTTGCAAATGCTCCCCTGAAAGGTTTGGCAGTCGAAACAGAAGGCTTTTTATCACAGGACAAGAAATCAGCCCTCAACAACTTAACGGGAGGAAAAAGATTTTTTTGAAAAAATCCCTAAGCCCCGGGGTCACAATTTCAGCAAAAATCTGACTTTTGGGAATTCAGTCAAATATGGTGCCAAATGGTTGCAAATGCTCCCCTGAAAGGTTTGGTAGTCGAAACAGAAGCCTTTTTATCATAGGACAAGAAATCAGCCCTCAACAACTTAACGGGTGGAAAAAGATTTTTTTGAAAAAATCCCTGAGCCCCGGGGTCACAATTTCAGCAAAAATCTGACTTTTGCCAATTCACTCAAAAATGCTGCCAAACGCTTGCAAATGATCCCCTGAGAGGTTTGGCAGTCGAAACAGAAGGCTTTTTATCACAGGACAATAAATCAGCCCTCAACAACTTAACGGGCGGAAAAAGATTTTTTTGAAAAAATCCCTAAGCCCCGGGGTCACAATTTCAGCAAAAATCTGACTTTTGCCAATTCACTCAAAAATGCTGCCAAACGCTTGCAAATGATCCCCTGAGAGGTTTGGCAGTCGAAACAGAAGGCTTTTTATCACAGGACAATAAATCAGCCCTCAACAACTTAACGGGCGGAAAAAGATTTTTTTGAAAAAATCCCTAAGCCCCGGGGTCACAATTTCAGCAAAAATCTGACTTTTGCCAATTCACTCAAAAATGCTGCCAATCGCTTGCAAATGCTCCCCTGAAAGGTTTGGCAGTCGAAACAGAAGGCTTTTTTATCACAGGACAAGAAATCAGCCCTCAATAACTTAACCGGTGGAAATTTCATGAATTCAGTCAAATATGGTGCCGAACGGTTGCAAATGCTTCCTTGAAAGTTTTGGCAGTCGAAACAGAAGCCTTTTTATCACAGGACAAGAAATCAGCCCCCAACAAATTAACCGGCGGAAATTTTTTTTAAAAAAACATCCCTAAGCCCCGGGGTCACAAATTTAGCAAAAATCTGACTTTTGCCAATTCACTCAAAAATGCTTCCAATCGCTTGCAAATGCTCCCCTGAAGGGTTTGGCAGTCGAAACAGAAGGCTTTTTATCACAGGACAAGAAATCAGCTCTCAAAAAGTTAACCGGAGGAAAAAGATTTTTTTGAAAAAATCCCTAAGCCACGGGGTCACAATTTCAGCAAAAATTTGACTTTTGCCAATTCACTCAAAAATGCTGCCAAACGCTTGCAAATGCTCCCCTGAAAGGTTTGGCAGTCGAAACAGAAGGCTTTTTATCACAGGACAAGAAATCAGCCCTCAACAACTTAACCGGCGGAAAAAGATTTTTTTGAAAAAATCCCTAAGCCCCGGGGTCACAATTTCAGCAAAAATCTGACTTTTGCCAATTCACTCAAAAATGCTGCCAAACGCTTGCAAATGCTCCCCTGAAAGGTTTGGCAGTCGAAACAGAAGGCTTTTTATCACAGGACAAGAAATCAGCTCTCAACAACTTAACCGGCGGAAAAAGATTTTTTTGAAAAAATCCCTAAGCCCCGGGGTCACAATTTCAGCAAAAATCTGACTTTTGGGAATTCAGTCAAATATGGTGCCGAATGGTTGCAAATGCTCCCCTGAAAGGTTTGGTAGTCGAAACAGGAGCCTTTTTATCACAGGACAAGAAATCAGCCCTCAACAACTTAACGGGTGGAAAAAGATTTTTTTGAAAAAATCCCTAAGCCCCGGGGTCACAATTTCAGCAAAAATCTGACTTTTGCCAATTCACTCAAAAATGCTTCCAATCGCTTGCAATTTCTCCCGTGAAAGGTTTGGCAGTCGAAACAGAAGGCTTTTTATCACAGGACAAGAAATCAGCCCTCAACAACTTAACCGGCGGAAAAAGATTTTTTTGAAAAAATCCCTAAGCCCCGGGGTCACAATTTCAGCAAAAATTTGACTTTTGCCAATTCACTCAAAAATGCTGCAAAACGCTTGCAAATGCTCCCCTGAAAGGTTTGGCAGTCGAAACAGAAGGCTTTTTATCACAGGACAAGAAATCAGCCCTCAACAATTTAACGGGCGGAAAAAGATTTTTTTGAAAAAATCCCTAAGCCCCGGGGTCACAATTTCAGCAAAAATCTGACTTTTGCCAATTCACTCAAAAATGCTGCCAAACGCTTGCAAATGCTCCCCTGAAAGGTTTGGCAGTCGAAACAGAAGGCTTTTTATCACAGGACAAGAAATCAGCTCTCAACAACTTAACCGGCGGAAAAAGATTTTTTTGAAAAAATCCCTAAGCCCCGGGGTCACAATTTCAGCAAAAATCTGACTTTTGGGAATTCAGTCAAATATGGTGCCGAATGGTTGCAAATGCTCCCCTGAAAGGTTTGGTAGTCGAAACAGAAGCCTTTTTATCACAGGACAAGAAATCAGCCCTCAACAACTTAACGGGTGGAAAAAGATTTTTTTGAAAAAATCCCTAAGCCCCGGGGTCACAATTTCAGCAAAAATCTGACTTTTGCCAATTCACTCAAAAATGCTTCCAATCGCTTGCAATTTCTCCCGTGAAAGGTTTGGCAGTCGAAACAGAAGGCTTTTTATCACAGGACAAGAAATCAGCCCTCAACAACTTAACCGGCGGAAAAAGATTTTTTTGAAAAAATCCCTAAGCCCCGGGGTCACAATTTCAGCAAAAATTTGACTTTTGCCAATTCACTCAAAAATGCTGCAAAACGCTTGCAAATGCTCCCCTGAAAGGTTTGGCAGTCGAAACAGAAGGCTTTTTATCACAGGACAAGAAATCAGCCCTCAACAATTTAACGGGCGGAAAAAGATTTTTTTGAAAAAATCCCTAAGCCCCGGGGTCACAATTTCAGCAAAAATCTGACTTTTGCCAATTCACTCAAAAATGCTGCCAAACGCTTGCAAATGATCCCCTGAGAGGTTTGGCAGTCGAAACAGAAGGCTTTTTATCACAGGACAATAAATCAGCCCTCAACAACTTAACCGGAGGAAAAAGATTTTTTTGAAAAAATCCCTAAGCCCCGTGGTCACAATTTCAGCAAAAATCTGACTTTTGGGAATTCAGTCAAATATGGTGCCGAATGGTTTTAAATGCTCCCCTGAAAGGTGTGGTAGTCGAAACAGAAGGCTTGTTATCACAGGACAAGAAATCAGCCCCCAACAACTTAACGGGCGGAAAAAGATTTTTTTGAAAAATTCCCTAAGCCCCGGGGTCACAATTTCAGCAAAAATATGACTTTTGCCAATTCACTCAAAAATGCTGCCAAACGCTTGCAAATGATCCCCTGAGATGTTTGGCAGTCGAAGCAGAAGTCTTTTTATCACAGGACAAGAAATCAGCCCTCAACAACTTAACGGGCGGAAAAAGATTTTTTTGAAAAAATCCCTAAGCCCCGGGGTCACAATTTCAGCAAAAATCTGACTTTTGGGAATTCAGTCAAATATGGTGCCGAATGGTTGCAAATGCTCCCCTGAAAGGTTTGGTAGTCGAAACAGAAGCCTTTTTATCACAGGACAAGAAATCAGCCCTCAACAACTTAACGGGTGGAAAAAGATTTTTTTGAAAAAATCCCTAAGCCCCGGGGTCACATTTTCAGCAAAAATCTGACTTTTGCCAATTCACTCAAAAATGCTGCCAAACGCTTGCAAATGATCCCCTGAGAGGTTTGGTAGTCGAAACAGAAGGCTTTTTAACACAGGACAAGAAATCAGCCCTCAACAACTTAACCGGAGGAAAAAGATTTTTTTGAAGAAATCGCTAAGCCCCGGGGTCACAATTTCAGCAAAAATCTGACTTTTGGGAATTCAGTCAAATATGGTGCCGAATGGTTTTAAATGCTCCCCTGAAAGGTGTGGTAGTCGAAACAGAAGGCTTGTTATCACAGGACAAGAAATCAGCCCCCAACAACTTAACGGGCGGAAAAAGATTTTTTTGAAAAAATCCCTAAGCCCCGGGGTCACAATTTCAGCAAAAATCTGACTTTTGCCAATTCACTCAAAAATGCTGCCAAACGCTTGCAAATGATCCCCTGAGATGTTTGGCAGTCGAAGCAGAAGGCTTTTTATCACAGGACAAGAAATCAGCCCTCAACAACTTAACCGGCGGAAAAAGATTTTTTTGAAAAAATCCCTAAGCCCCGGGGTCACAATTTCAGCAAAAATCTGACTTTTGCCAATTCACTCATAAATGCTGCCAAACGCTTGCAAATGCTCCCCTGAAAGGTTTGGCAGTCGAAACAGAAGGCTTTTTATCACAGGACAAGAAATCAGCCCTCAACAACTTAACGGGTGGAAAAAGATTTTTTTGAAAAAATCCCTAAGCCCCGGGGTCACAATTTCAGCAAAAATCTGACTTTTGGGAATTCAGTCAAATATGGTGCCAAATGGTTGCAAATGCTCCCCTGAAAGGTTTGGTAGTCGAAACAGAAGCCTTTTTATCAGAGGACAAGAAATCAGCCCCCAACAAATTAACCGGCGGAAATTTTTTTAAAAAAAACATCCCTAAGCCCCGGGGTCACAATTTCAGCAAAAATCTGACTTTTGCCAATTCACTCAAAAATGCTGCCAAACGCTTGCAAACGATCCCCTGAAAGGTTTGGCAGTCGAAACAGAAGGCTTTTTATCACAGGACAAGAAATCAGCCCTCAACAACTTAAACTGAGGAAAAAGCTTTTTTTGAAAAAATCCCTAAGCCCCGGGGTCACAATTTCAGCAAAAATCTGACTTTTGCCAATTCACTCTAAAATGCTGCCAAACGCTTGCAAATGCTCCCCTGAAAGGTTTGGCAGTCGAAACAGAAGGCTTTTTATCACAGGACAAGAAATCAGCCCTCAACAACTTAACCGGCGGAAAAAGATTTTTTTGAAAAAATCCCTAAGCCCCGGGGTCACAATTTCAGCAAAAATCTGACTTTTGCCAATTCACTCAAAAATGCTTCCAATCGCTTGCAAATTCTCCCGTGAAAGGTTTGGCAGTCGAAACAGAAGGCTTTTTATCACAGGACAAGAAATCAGCCCTCAACAACTTAACCGGCGGAAAAAGATTTTTTTGAAAAAATCCCTAAGCCCCGGGGTCACAATTTCAGCAAAAATTTGACTTTTGCCAATTCACTCATAAATGCTGCAAAACGCTTGCAAATGCTCCCCTGAAAGGTTTGGCAGTCGAAACAGAAGGCTTTTTATCACAGGACAAGAAATCAGCCCTCAACAATTTAACGGGCGGAAAAAGATTTTTTTGAAAAAATCCCTAAGCCCCGGGGTCACAATTTCAGCAAAAATCTGACTTTTGCCAATTCACTCAAAAATGCTTCCAATCGCTTGCAATTTCTCCCGTGAAAGGTTTGGCAGTCGAAACAGAAGGCTTTTTATCACAGGACAAGAAATCAGCCCTCAACAACTTAACCGGCGGAAAAAGATTTTTTTGAAAAAATCCCTAAGCCCCGGGGTCACAATTTCAGCAAAAATTTGACTTTTGCCAATTCACTCAAAAATGCTGCAAAACGCTTGCAAATGCTCCCCTGAAAGGTTTGGCAGTCGAAACAGAAGGCTTTTTATCACAGGACAAGAAATCAGCCCTCAACAATTTAACGGGCGGAAAAAGATTTTTTTGAAAAAATCCCTAAGCCCCGGGGTCACAATTTCAGCAAAAATCTGACTTTTGCCAATTCACTCAAAAATGCTGCCAAACGCTTGCAAATGCTCCCCTGAAAGGTTTGGCAGTCGAAACAGAAGGCTTTTTATCACAGGACAAGAAATCAGCTCTCAACAACTTAACCGGCGGAAAAAGATTTTTTTGAAAAAATCCCTAAGCCCCGGGGTCACAATTTCAGCAAAAATCTGACTTTTGGGAATTCAGTCAAATATGGTGCCGAATGGTTGGAAATGCTCCCCTGAAAGGTTTGGTAGTCGAAACAGAAGCCTTTTTATCACAGGACAAGAAATCAGCCCTCAACAACTTAACGGGTGGAAAAAGATTTTTTTGAAAAAATCCCTAAGCCCCGGGGTCACAATTTCAGCAAAAATCTGACTTTTGCCAATTCACTCAAAAATGCTTCCAATCGCTTGCAATTTCTCCCGTGAAAGGTTTGGCAGTCGAAACAGAAGGCTTTTTATCACAGGACAAGAAATCAGCCCTCAACAACTTAACCGGCGGAAAAAGATTTTTTTGAAAAAATCCCTAAGCCCCGGGGTCACAAATTCAGCAAAAATTTGACTTTTGCCAATTCACTCAAAAATACTTCCAATCGCTTGCAAATTCTCCCCTGAAAGGTTTGGCAGTCGAAACAGAAGGCTTTTTATCACAGGACAAGAAATCAGCCCTCAACAATTTAACGGGCGGAAAAAGATTTTTTTGAAAAAATCCCTAAGCCCCGGGGTCACATTTTCAGCAAAAATCTGACTTTTGCCAATTCACTCAAAAATGCTGCCAAACGCTTGCAAATGATCCCCTGAGAGGTTTGGTAGTCGAAACAGAAGGCTTTTTAACACAGGACAAGAAATCAGCCCTCAGCAACTTAACCGGAGGAAAAAGATTTTTTTGAAGAAATCGCTAAGCCCCGGGGTCACAATTTCAGCAAAAATCTGACTTTTGGGAATTCAGTCAAATATGGTGCCGAATGGTTTTAAATGCTCCACTGAAAGGTGTGGTAGTCGAAACAGAAGCCTTTTTATCACAGGACAAGAAATCAGCCCTCAACAACTTAACGGGTGGAAAAAGATTTTTTTGAAAAAATCCCTAAGCCCCGGGGTCACATTTTCAGCAAAAATCTGACTTTTGCCAATTCACTCAAAAATGCTGCCAAACGCTTGCAAATGATCCCCTGAGAGGTTTGGTAGTCGAAACAGAAGGCTTTTTAACACAGGACAAGAAATCAGCCCTCAGCAACTTAACCGGAGGAAAAAGATTTTTTTGAAGAAATCGCTAAGCCCCGGGGTCACAATTTCAGCAAAAATCTGACTTTTGGGAATTCAGTCAAATATGGTGCCGAATGGTTTTAAATGCTCCCCTGAAAGGTTTGGTAGTCGAAACAGAAGGCTTGTTATCACAGGATAAGAAATCAGCCCCCAACAACTTAACGGGCGGAAAAAGATTTTTTTGAAAAAATCCCTAAGCCCCGGGGTCACAATTTCAGCAAAAATCTGACTTCTGCCAATTCACTCAAAAATGCTGCCAATCGCTTGCAAATGCTCCCCTGAAAGGTTTGGCAGTCGAAACAGAAGGCTTTTTTATCACAGGACAAGAAATCAGCCCTCAATAACTTAACCGGTGGAAATTTCATGAATTCAGTCAAATATGGTGCCGAACGGTTGCAAATGCTTCCTTGAAAGTTTTGGCAGTCGAAACAGAAGCCTTTTTATCACAGGACAAGAAATCAGCCCCCAACAAATTAACCGGCGGAATTTTTTTTTAAAAAAAACATCCCTAAGCCCCGGGGTCACAAATTTAGCAAAAATCTGACTTTTGCCAATTCACTCAAAAATGCTTCCATCGCTTGCAAATGCTCCCATGAAGGGTTTGGCAGTCGAAACAGAAGGCTTTTTATCACAGGACAAGAAATCAGCTCTCAACAACTTAACCGGAGGAAAAAGATTTTTTTGAAAAAATCGCTAAGCCCCGGGGTCACAATTTCAGCAAAAATATGACTTTTGCCAATTCACTCAAAAATGCTTCCAATCGCTTACAAATGCTCCCCTGAAGGGTTTGGCAGTCGAAACAGAAGGCTTTTTATCACAGGACAATAAATCAGCCCTCAACAACTTAACCGGCGTAAAAAGATTTTTTTGAAAAAATCCCTAAGCCCCGGGGTCACAATTTCAGCAAAAATCTGACTTTTGCCAATTCACTCATAAATGCTGCCAAACACTTGCAAATGCTCCCCTGAAAGGTTTGGCAGTCGAAACAGAAGGCTTTTTATCACAGGACAAGAAATCAGCCCTCAACAACTTAACGGGCGGAAAAAGATTTTTTTGAAAAAATCCCTAAGCCCCGGGGTCACAATTTCAGCAAAAATCTGACTTTTGGGAATTCAGTCAAATATGGTGCCGAATGGTTTTAAATGCTCCCCTGAAAGGTTTGGTAGTCGAAACAGAAGGCTTGTTATCACAGGACAAGAAATCAGCCCTCAACAACTTAACCGGCGGAAAAAGATTTTTTTGAAAAAATCCCTAAGCCCCGGGGTCACAATTTCAGCAAAAATTTGACTTTTGCCAATTCACTCAAAAATGCTGCAAAACGCTTGCAAATGCTCCCCTGAAAGGTTTGGCAGTCGAAACAGAAGGCTTTTTATCACAGGACAAGAAATCAGCCCTCAACAATTTAACGGGCGGAAAAAGATTTTTTTGAAAAAATCCCTAAGCCCCGGGGTCACAATTTCAGCAAAAATCTGACTTTTGCCAATTCACTCAAAAATGCTGCCAAACGCTTGCAAATGCTCCCCTGAAAGGTTTGGCAGTCGAAACAGAAGGCTTTTTATCACAGGACAAGAAATCAGCTCTCAACAACTTAACCGGCGGAAAAAGATTTTTTTGAAAAAATCCCTAAGCCCCGGGGTCACAATTTCAGCAAAAATCTGACTTTTGGGAATTCAGTCAAATATGGTGCCGAATGGTTGGAAATGCTCCCCTGAAAGGTTTGGTAGTCGAAACAGAAGCCTTTTTATCACAGGACAAGAAATCAGCCCTCAACAACTTAACGGGTGGAAAAAGATTTTTTTGAAAAAATCCCTAAGCCCCGGGGTCACAATTTCAGCAAAAATCTGACTTTTGCCAATTCACTCAAAAATGCTTCCAATCGCTTGCAATTTCTCCCGTGAAAGGTTTGGCAGTCGAAACAGAAGGCTTTTTATCACAGGACAAGAAATCAGCCCTCAACAACTTAACCGGCGGAAAAAGATTTTTTTGAAAAAATCCCTAAGCCCCGGGGTCACAATTTCAGCAAAAATTTGACTTTTGCCAATTCACTCAAAAATACTTCCAATCGCTTGCAAATTCTCCCCTGAAAGGTTTGGCAGTCGAAACAGAAGGCTTTTTATCACAGGACAAGAAATCAGCCCTCAACAATTTAACGGGCGGAAAAAGATTTTTTTGAAAAAATCCCTAAGCCCCGGGGTCACAATTTCAGCAAAAATCTGACTTTTGCCAATTCACTCAAAAATGCTGCCAAACGCTTGCAAATGCTCCCCTGAAAGGTTTGGCAGTCGAAACAGAAGGCTTTTTATCACAGGACAAGAAATCAGCTCTCAACAACTTAACCGGCGGAAAAAGATTTTTTTGAAAAAATCCCTAAGCCCCGGGGTCACAATTTCAGCAAAAATCTGACTTTTGGGAATTCAGTCAAATATGGTGCCGAATGGTTGGAAATGCTCCCCTGAAAGGTTTGGTAGTCGAAACAGAAGCCTTTTTATCACAGGACAAGAAATCAGCCCTCAACAACTTAACGGGTGGAAAAAGATTTTTTTGAAAAAATCCCTAAGCCCCGGGGTCACAATTTCAGCAAAAATCTGACTTTTGCCAATTCACTCAAAAATGCTTCCAATCGCTTGCAATTTCTCCCGTGAAAGGTTTGGCAGTCGAAACAGAAGGCTTTTTATCACAGGACAAGAAATCAGCCCTCAACAACTTAACCGGCGGAAAAAGATTTTTTTGAAAAAATCCCTAAGCCCCGGGGTCACAAATTCAGCAAAAATTTGACTTTTGCCAATTCACTCAAAAATACTTCCAATCGCTTGCAAATTCTCCCCTGAAAGGTTTGGCAGTCGAAACAGAAGGCTTTTTATCACAGGACAAGAAATCAGCCCTCAACAATTTAACGGGCGGAAAAAGATTTTTTTGAAAAAATCCCTAAGCCCCGGGGTCACATTTTCAGCAAAAATCTGACTTTTGCCAATTCACTCAAAAATGCTGCCAAACGCTTGCAAATGATCCCCTGAGAGGTTTGGTAGTCGAAACAGAAGGCTTTTTAACACAGGACAAGAAATCAGCCCTCAGCAACTTAACCGGAGGAAAAAGATTTTTTTGAAGAAATCGCTAAGCCCCGGGGTCACAATTTCAGCAAAAATCTGACTTTTGGGAATTCAGTCAAATATGGTGCCGAATGGTTTTAAATGCTCCACTGAAAGGTGTGGTAGTCGAAACAGAAGCCTTTTTATCACAGGACAAGAAATCAGCCCTCAACAACTTAACGGGTGGAAAAAGATTTTTTTGAAAAAATCCCTAAGCCCCGGGGTCACATTTTCAGCAAAAATCTGACTTTTGCCAATTCACTCAAAAATGCTGCCAAACGCTTGCAAATGATCCCCTGAGAGGTTTGGTAGTCGAAACAGAAGGCTTTTTAACACAGGACAAGAAATCAGCCCTCAGCAACTTAACCGGAGGAAAAAGATTTTTTTGAAGAAATCGCTAAGCCCCGGGGTCACAATTTCAGCAAAAATCTGACTTTTGGGAATTCAGTCAAATATGGTGCCGAATGGTTTTAAATGCTCCCCTGAAAGGTTTGGTAGTCGAAACAGAAGGCTTGTTATCACAGGATAAGAAATCAGCCCCCAACAACTTAACGGGCGGAAAAAGATTTTTTTGAAAAAATCCCTAAGCCCCGGGGTCACAATTTCAGCAAAAATCTGACTTCTGCCAATTCACTCAAAAATGCTGCCAATCGCTTGCAAATGCTCCCCTGAAAGGTTTGGCAGTCGAAACAGAAGGCTTTTTTATCACAGGACAAGAAATCAGCCCTCAATAACTTAACCGGTGGAAATTTCATGAATTCAGTCAAATATGGTGCCGAACGGTTGCAAATGCTTCCTTGAAAGTTTTGGCAGTCGAAACAGAAGCCTTTTTATCACAGGACAAGAAATCAGCCCCCAACAAATTAACCGGCGGAATTTTTTTTTTAAAAAAACATCCCTAAGCCCCGGGGTCACAAATTTAGCAAAAATCTGACTTTTGCCAATTCACTCAAAAATGCTTCCATCGCTTGCAAATGCTCCCATGAAGGGTTTGGCAGTCGAAACAGAAGGCTTTTTATCACAGGACAAGAAATCAGCTCTCAACAACTTAACCGGAGGAAAAAGATTTTTTTGAAAAAATCGCTAAGCCCCGGGGTCACAATTTCAGCAAAAATATGACTTTTGCCAATTCACTCAAAAATGCTTCCAATCGCTTACAAATGCTCCCCTGAAGGGTTTGGCAGTCGAAACAGAAGGCTTTTTATCACAGGACAATAAATCAGCCCTCAACAACTTAACCGGCGTAAAAAGATTTTTTTGAAAAAATCCCTAAGCCCCGGGGTCACAATTTCAGCAAAAATCTGACTTTTGCCAATTCACTCATAAATGCTGCCAAACACTTGCAAATGCTCCCCTGAAAGGTTTGGCAGTCGAAACAGAAGGCTTTTTATCACAGGACAAGAAATCAGCCCTCAACAACTTAACGGGCGGAAAAAGATTTTTTTGAAAAAATCCCTAAGCCCCGGGGTCACAATTTCAGCAAAAATCTGACTTTTGGGAATTCAGTCAAATATGGTGCCGAATGGTTTTAAATGCTCCCCTGAAAGGTTTGGTAGTCGAAACAGAAGGCTTGTTATCACAGGACAAGAAATCAGCCCTCAACAACTTAACCGGCGGAAAAAGATTTTTTTGAAAAAATCCCTAAGCCCCGGGGTCACAATTTCAGCAAAAATTTGACTTTTGCCAATTCACTCAAAAATGCTGCAAAACGCTTGCAAATGCTCCCCTGAAAGGTTTGGCAGTCGAAACAGAAGGCTTTTTATCACAGGACAAGAAATCAGCCCTCAACAATTTAACGGGCGGAAAAAGATTTTTTTGAAAAAATCGCTAAGCCCCGGGGTCACAATTTCAGCAAAAATCTGACTTTTGCCAATTCACTCAAAAATGCTGCCAAACGCTTGCAAATGCTCCCCTGAAAGGTTTGGCAGTCGAAACAGAAGGCTTTTTATCACAGGACAAGAAATCAGCTCTCAACAACTTAACCGGCGGAAAAAGATTTTTTTGAAAAAATCCCTAAGCCCCGGGGTCACAATTTCAGCAAAAATCTGACTTTTGGGAATTCAGTCAAATATGGTGCCGAATGGTTGGAAATGCTCCCCTGAAAGGTTTGGTAGTCGAAACAGAAGCCTTTTTATCACAGGACAAGAAATCAGCCCTCAACAACTTAACGGGTGGAAAAAGATTTTTTTGAAAAAATCCCTAAGCCCCGGGGTCACAATTTCAGCAAAAATCTGACTTTTGCCAATTCACTCAAAAATGCTTCCAATCGCTTGCAATTTCTCCCGTGAAAGGTTTGGCAGTCGAAACAGAAGGCTTTTTATCACAGGACAAGAAATCAGCCCTCAACAACTTAACCGGCGGAAAAAGATTTTTTTGAAAAAATCCCTAAGCCCCGGGGTCACAATTTCAGCAAAAATTTGACTTTTGCCAATTCACTCAAAAATACTTCCAATCGCTTGCAAATTCTCCCCTGAAAGGTTTGGCAGTCGAAACAGAAGGCTTTTTATCACAGGACAAGAAATCAGCCCTCAACAATTTAACGGGCGGAAAAAGATTTTTTTGAAAAAATCCCTAAGCCCCGGGGTCACAATTTCAGCAAAAATCTGACTTTTGCCAATTCACTCAAAAATGCTGCCAAACGCTTGCAAATGATCCCCTGAGAGGTTTGGCAGTCGAAACAGAAGGCTTTTTATCACAGGACAATAAATCAGCCCTCAACAACTTAACCGGAGGAAAAAGATTTTTTTGAAAAAATCCCTAAGCCCCGTGGTCACAATTTCAGCAAAAATCTGACTTTTGGGAATTCAGTCAAATATGGTGCCGAATGGTTTTAAATGCTCCACTGAAAGGTGTGGTAGTCGAAACAGAAGCCTTTTTATCACAGGACAAGAAATCAGCCCTCAACAACTTAACGGGTGGAAAAAGATTTTTTTGAAAAAATCCCTAAGCCCCGGGGTCACATTTTCAGCAAAAATCTGACTTTTGCCAATTCACTCAAAAATGCTGCCAAACGCTTGCAAATGATCCCCTGAGAGGTTTGGTAGTCGAAACAGAAGGCTTTTTAACACAGGACAAGAAATCAGCCCTCAGCAACTTAACCGGAGGAAAAAGATTTTTTTGAAGAAATCGCTAAGCCCCGGGGTCACAATTTCAGCAAAAATCTGACTTTTGGGAATTCAGTCAAATATGGTGCCGAATGGTTTTAAATGCTCCCCTGAAAGGTTTGGTAGTCGAAACAGAAGGCTTGTTATCACAGGATAAGAAATCAGCCCCCAACAACTTAACGGGCGGAAAAAGATTTTTTTGAAAAAATCCCTAAGCCCCGGGGTCACAATTTCAGCAAAAATCTGACTTCTGCCAATTCACTCAAAAATGCTGCCAATCGCTTGCAAATGCTCCCCTGAAAGGTTTGGCAGTCGAAACAGAAGGCTTTTTTATCACAGGACAAGAAATCAGCCCTCAATAACTTAACCGGTGGAAATTTCATGAATTCAGTCAAATATGGTGCCGAACGGTTGCAAATGCTTCCTTGAAAGTTTTGGCAGTCGAAACAGAAGCCTTTTTATCACAGGACTAGAAATCAGCCCCCAACAAATTAACCGGCGGAATTTTTTTTTTAAAAAAACATCCCTAAGCCCCGGGGTCACAAATTTAGCAAAAATCTGACTTTTGCCAATTCACTCAAAAATGCTTCCATCGCTTGCAAATGCTCCCATGAAGGGTTTGGCAGTCGAAACAGAAGGCTTTTTATCACAGGACAAGAAATCAGCTCTCAACAACTTAACCGGAGGAAAAAGATTTTTTTGAAAAAATCGCTAAGCCCCGGGGTCACAATTTCAGCAAAAATATGACTTTTGCCAATTCACTCAAAAATGCGTCCAATCGCTTACAAATGCTCCCCTGAAGGGTTTGGCAGTCGAAACAGAAGGCTTTTTATCACAGGACAATAAATCAGCCCTCAACAACTTAACCGGCGTAAAAAGATTTTTTTGAAAAAATCCCTAAGCCCCGGGGTCACAATTTCAGCAAAAATCTGACTTTTGCCAATTCACTCATAAATGCTGCCAAACACTTGCAAATGCTCCCCTGAAAGGTTTGGTAGTCGAAACAGAAGGCTTGTTATCACAGGACAAGAAATCAGCCCTCAACAACTTAACCGGCGGAAAAAGATTTTTTTGAAAAAATCCCTAAGCCCCGGGGTCACAATTTCAGCAAAAATCTGACTTTTGCCAATTCACTCAAAAATGCTGCCAAACGCTTGCAAACGATCCCCTGAAAGGTTTGGCAGTCGAAACAGAAGGCTTTTTATCACAGGACAAGAAATCAGCCCTCAACAACTTAAACGGAGGAAAAAGCTTTTTTTGAAAAAATCCCTAAGCCCCGGGGTCACAATTTCAGCAAAAATCTGACTTTTGCCAATTCACTCTAAAATGCTGCCAAACGCTTGCAAATGCTCCCCTGAAAGGTTTGGCAGTCGAAACAGAAGGCTTTTTATCACAGGACAAGAAATCAGCCCTCAACAACTTAACCGGCGGAAAAAGATTTTTTTGAAAAAATCCCTAAGCCCCAGGGTCACAATTTCAGCAAAAATCTGACTTTTGCCAATTCACTCAAAAATGCTGCCAAACGCTTGCAAATGCTCCCCTGAAAGGTTTGGCAGTCGAAACAGAAGGCTTTTTATCACAGGACAAGAAATCAGCTCTCAACAACTTAACCGGCGGAAAAAGATTTTTTTGAAAAAATCCCTAAGCCCCGGGGTCACAATTTCAGCAAAAATCTGACTTTTGGGAATTCAGTCAAATATGGTGCCGAATGGTTGCAAATGCTCCCCTGAAAGGTTTGGTAGTCGAAACAGAAGGCTTTTTATCACAGGACAAGAAATCAGCCCTCAACAACTTAACGGGTGGAAAAAGAATTTTTTGAAAAAATCCCTAAGCCCCGGGGTCACAATTTCAGCAAAAATCTGACTTTTGCCAATTCACTCATAAATGCTGCAAAACGCTTGCAAATGCTCCCCTGAAAGGTTTGGCAGTCGAAACAGAAGGCTTGTTATCACAGGACAAGAAATCAGCCCTCAACAACTTAACGGGCGGAAAAAGATTTTTTTGAAAAAATCCCTAAGCCCCGGGGTCACAATTTCAGCAAAAATCTAACTTTTGCCAATTCACTCAAAAATGCTGCCAAACGCTTGCAAATGATCCCCTGAGAGGTTTGGCAGTCGAAACAGAAGGCTTTTTATCACAGGACAATAAATCAGCCCTCAACAACTTAACCGGAGGAAAAAGAATTTTTTGAAAAAATCCCTAAGCCCCGGGGTCACAATTTCAGCAAAAATCTGACTTTTGCCAATTCACTCAAAAATGCTGCCAAACGCTTGCAAATGATCCCCTGAGATGTTCGGCAGTCGAAGCAGAAGGCTTTTTATCACAGGACAAGAAATCAGCCCTCAACAACTTAACCGGCGGAAAAAGATTTTTTTGAAAAAATCCCTAAGTCCCGGGGTCACAATTTCAGCAAAAATCTGACTTTTGCCAATTCACTCATAAATGCTGCCAAACGCTTGCAAATGCTCCCCTGAAAGGTTTGGCAGTCGAAACAGAAGGCTTTTTATCACAGGACAAGAAATCAGCCCTCAACAACTTAACGGGAGGAAAAAGATTTTTTTGAAAAAATCCCTAAGCCCCGGGGTCACAATTTCAGCAAAAATCTGACTTTTGGGAATTCAGTCAAATATGGTGCCAAATGGTTGCAAATGCTCCCCTGAAAGGTTTGGTAGTCGAAACAGAAGCCTTTTTATCACAGGACAAGAAATCAGCCCTCAACAACTTAACGGGTGGAAAAAGATTTTTTTGAAAAAATCCCTGAGCCCCGGGGTCACAATTTCAGCAAAAATCTGACTTTTGCCAATTCACTCAAAAATGCTGCCAAACGCTTGCAAATGATCCCCTGAGAGGTTTGGCAGTCGAAACAGAAGGCTTTTTATCACAGGACAATAAATCAGCCCTCAACAACTTAACGGGCGGAAAAAGATTTTTTTGAAAAAATCCCTAAGCCCCGGGGTCACAATTTCAGCAAAAATCTGACTTTTGCCAATTCACTCAAAAATGCTGCCAATCGCTTGCAAATGCTCCCCTGAAAGGTTTGGCAGTCGAAACAGAAGGCTTTTTTATCACAGGACAAGAAATCAGCCCTCAATAACTTAACCGGTGGAAATTTCATGAATTCAGTCAAATATGGTGCCGAACGGTTGCAAATGCTTCCTTGAAAGTTTTGGCAGTCGAAACAGAAGCCTTTTTATCACAGGACAAGAAATCAGCTCTCAACAAGTTAACCGGAGGAAAAAGATTTTTTTGAAAAAATCCCTAAGCCACGGGGTCACAATTTCAGCAAAAATCTGACTTTTGCCAATTCACTCAAAAATGCTTCCAATCGCTTGCAAATGCTCCCCTGAAGGGTTTGGCAGTCGAAACAGAAGGCTTTTTATCACAGGACAAGAAATCAGCTCTCAACAAGTTAACCGGAGGAAAAAGATTTTTTTGAAAAAATCCCTAAGCCCCGGGGTCACAATTTCAGCAAAAATATGACTTTTGCCAATTCACTCAAAAATGCTGCCAAACGCTTGCAAATGCTCCCCTGAAAGGTTTGGCAGTCGAAACAGAAGGCTTTTTATCACAGGACAAGAAATCAGCTCTCAACAACTTAACCGGCGGAAAAAGATTTTTTTGAAAAAATCCCTAAGCCCCGGGGTCACAATTTCAGCAAAAATCTGACTTTTGGGAATTCAGTCAAATATGGTGCCGAATGGTTGCAAATGCTCCCCTGAAAGGTTTGGTAGTCGAAACAGAAGCCTTTTTATCACAGGACAAGAAATCAGCCCTCAACAACTTAACGGGTGGAAAAAGATTTTTTTGAAAAAATCCCTAAGCCCCGGGGTCACAATTTCAGCAAAAATCTGACTTTTGCCAATTCACTCAAAAATGCTGCCAAACGCTTGCAAATGATCCCCTGAAAGGTTTGGCAGTCGAAACAGAAGGCTTTTTATCACAGGACAAGAAATCAGCCCTCAACAACTTAAACGGAGGAAAAAGCTTTTTTTGAAAAAATCCCTAAGCCCCGGGGTCACAATTTCAGCAAAAATCTGACTTTTGCCAATTCACTCTAAAATGCTGCCAAACGCTTGCAAATGATCCCCTGAAAGGTTTGGCAGTCGAAACAGAAGGCTTTTTATCACAGGACAAGAAATCAGCCCTCAATAACTTAACCGGTGGAAATTTCATGAATTCAGTTAAATATGGTGCCGAACGGTTGCAAATGCTCCCCTGAAAGTTTTGGCAGTCGAAACAGAAGCCTTTTTATCAGAGGACAAGAAATCAGCCCCCAACAAATTAACCGGCGGAAAATTTTTTAAAAAAAACATCCCTAAGCCCCGGGGTCACAAATTTAGCAAAAATCTGACTTTTGCCAATTCACTCAAAAATGCTGCCAAACGCTTGCAAATGCTCCCCTGAAGGGTTTGGCAGTCGAAACAGAAGGCTTTTTATCACAGGACAAGAAATCAGCTCTCAACAAGTTAACCGGAGGAAAAATATTTTTTTGAAAAAACCCCTAAGCCACGGGGTCACAATTTCAGCAAAAATCTGACTTTTGACAATTCACTCAAAAATGCTTCCAATCGCTTGCAAATGCTCCCCTGAAGGGTTTGGCAGTCGAAACAGAAGGCTTTTTATCACAGGACAAGAAATCAGCTCTCAACAAGTTAACCGGAGGAAAAAGATTTTTTTGAAAAAATCCCTAAGCCACGGGGTCACAATTTCAGCAAAAATTTGACTTTTGCCAATTCACTCAAAAATGCTGCCAAACGCTTGCAAATGCTCCCCTGAAAGGTTTGGCAGTCGAAACAGAAGGCTTTTTATCACAGGACAAGAAATCAGCCCTCAACAACTTAACCGGCGGAAAAAGATTTTTTTGAAAAAATCCCTAAGCCCCGGGGTCACAATTTCAGCAAAAATCTGACTTTTGCCAATTCACTCAAAAATGCTGCCAAACGCTTGCAAATGCTCCCCTGAAAGGTTTGGCAGTCGAAACAGAAGGCTTTTTATCACAGGACAAGAAATCAGCTCTCAACAACTTAACCGGCGGAAAAAGATTTTTTTGAAAAAATCCCTAAGCCCCGGGGTCACAATTTCAGCAAAAATCTGACTTTTGGGAATTCAGTCAAATATGGTGCCGAATGGTTGCAAATGCTCCCCTGAAAGGTTTGGTAGTCGAAACAGAAGGCTTTTTATCACAGGACAAGAAATCAGCCCTCAACAACTTAACGGGTGGAAAAAGATTTTTTTGAAAAAATCCCTAAGCCCCGGGGTCACAATTTCAGCAAAAATATGACTTTTGCCAATTCACTCAAAAATGCTGCCAAACGCTTGCAAATGATCCCCTGAAAGGTTTGGCAGTCGAAACAGAAGGCTATTTATCACAGGACAAGAAATCAGCCCTCAACAACTTAAACGGAGGAAAAAGCTTTTTTTGAAAAAATCCCTAAGCCCCGGGGTCACAATTTCAGCAAAAATCTGACTTTTGCCAATTCACTCTAAAATGCTGCCAAACGCTTGCAAATGATCCCCTGAAAGGTTTGGCAGTCGAAACAGAAGGCTTTTTATCACAGGACAAGAAATCAGCCCTCAATAACTTAACCGGTGGAAATTTCATGAATTCAGTTAAATATGGTGCCGAACGGTTGCAAATGCTCCCCTGAAAGTTTTGGCAGTCGAAACAGAAGCCTTTTTATCAGAGGACAAGAAATCAGCCCCCAACAAATTAACCGGCGGAAATTTTTTTTAAAAAAACATCCCTAAGCCCCGGGGTCACAATTTCAGCAAAAATCTGACTTTTGCCAATTCACTCAAAAATGCTGCCAAACGCTTGCAAACGATCCCCTGAAAGGTTTGGCAGTCGAAACAGAAGACTTTTTATCACAGGACAAGAAATCAGCCCTCAACAACTTAAACTGAGGAAAAAGCTTTTTTTGAAAAAATCCCTAAGCCCCGGGGTCACAATTTCAGCAAAAATCTGACTTTTGCCAATTCACTCTAAAATGCTGCCAAACGCTTGCAAATGCTCCCCTGAAAGGTTTGGCAGTCGAAACAGAAGGCTTTTTATCACAGGACAAGAAATCAGCCCTCAACAACTTAACCGGCGGAAAAAGATTTTTTTGAAAAAATCCCTAAGCCCCAGGGTCACAATTTCAGCAAAAATCTGACTTTTGCCAATTCACTCAAAAATGCTGCCAAACGCTTGCAAATGCTCCCCTGAAAGGTTTGGCAGTCGAAACAGAAGGCTTTTTATCACAGGACAAGAAATCAGCCCTCAACAACTTAACGGGAGGAAAAAGATTTTTTTGAAAAAATCCCTAAGCCCCGGGGTCACAATTTCAGCAAAAATCTGACTTTTGGGAATTCAGTCAAATATGGTGCCAAATGGTTGCAAATGCTCCCCTGAAAGGTTTGGTAGTCGAAACAGAAGGCTTTTTATCACAGGACAAGAAATCAGCCCTCAACAACTTAACGGGTGGAAAAAGATTTTTTTGAAAAAATCCCTGAGCCCCGGGGTCACAATTTCAGCAAAAATCTGACTTTTGCCAATTCACTCAAAAATGCTGCCAAACGCTTGCAAATGATCCCCTGAGAGGTTTGGCAGTCGAAACAGAAGGCTTTTTATCACAGGACAATAAATCAGCCCTCAACAACTTAACGGGCGGAAAAAGATTTTTTTGAAAAAATCCCTAAGCCCCGGGGTCACAATTTCAGCAAAAATCTGACTTTTGCCAATTCACTCAAAAATGCTGCCAATCGCTTGCAAATGCTCCCCTGAAAGGTTTGGCAGTCGAAACAGAAGGCTTTTTATCACAGGACAAGAAATCAGCCCTCAACAACTTAAACGGAGGAAAAAGCTTTTTTTGAAAAAATCCCTAAGCCCCGGGGTCACAATTTCAGCAAAAATCTGACTTTTGCCAATTCACTCTAAAATGCTGCCAAACGCTTGCAAATGATCCCCTGAAAGGTTTGGCAGTCGAAACAGAAGGCTTTTTATCACAGGACAAGAAATCAGCCCTCAATAACTTAACCGGTGGAAATTTCATGAATTCAGTTAAATATGGTGCCGAACGGTTGCAAATGCTCCCCTGAAAGTTTTGGCAGTCGAAACAGAAGCCTTTTTATCAGAGGACAAGAAATCAGCCCCCAACAAATTAACCGGCGGAAATTTTTTTAAAAAAAACATCCCTAAGCCCCGGGGTCACAAATTTAGCAAAAATCTGACTTTTGCCAATTCACTCAAAAATGCTGCCAAACGCTTGCAAATGCTCCCCTGAAAGGTTTGGCAGTCGAAACAGAAGGCTTTTTATCACAGGACAAGAAATCAGCCCTCAACAACTTAACCGGCGGAAAAAGATTTTTTTGAAAAAATCCCTAAGCCCCGGGGTCACAATTTCAGCAAAAATCTGACTTTTGCCAATTCACTCAAAAATGCTGCCAAACGCTTGCAAATGCTCCCCTGAAAGGTTTGGCAGTCGAAACAGAAGGCTTTTTATCACAGGACAAGAAATCAGCTCTCAACAACTTAACCGGCGGAAAAAGATTTTTTTGAAAAAATCCCTAAGCCCCGGGGTCACAATTTCAGCAAAAATATGACTTTTGCCAATTCACTCAAAAATGCTGCCAAACGCTTGCAAATGATCCCCTGAAAGGTTTGGCAGTCGAAACAGAAGGCTTTTTATCACAGGACAAGAAATCAGCCCTCAACAACTTAAACGGAGGAAAAAGCTTTTTTTGAAAAAATCCCTAAGCCCCGGAGTCACAATTTCAGCAAAAATCTGACTTTTGCCAATTCACTCTAAAATGCTGCCAAACGCTTGCAAATGATCCCCTGAAAGGTTTGGCAGTCGAAACAGAAGGCTTTTTATCACAGGACAAGAAATCAGCCCTCAATAACTTAACCGGTGGAAATTTCATGAATTCAGTTAAATATGGTGCCGAACGGTTGCAAATGCTCCCCTGAAAGTTTTGGCAGTCGAAACAGAAGCCTTTTTATCAGAGGACAAGAAATCAGCCCCCAACAAATTAACCGGCGGAAATTTTTTTTAAAAAAACATCCCTAAGCCCCGGGGTCACAAATTTAGCAAAAATCTGACTTTTGCCAATTCACTCAAAAATGCTTCCAATCGCTTGCAAATGCTCCCCTGAAGGGTTTGGCAGTCGAAACAGAAGGCTTTTTATCACAGGACAAGAAATCAGCTCTCAACAAGTTAACCGGAGGAAAAATATTTTTTTGAAAAAACCCCTAAGCCACGGGGTCACAATTTCAGCAAAAATCTGACTTTTGCCAATTCACTCAAAAATGCTGCCAAACGCTTGCAAATGCTCCCCTGACAGGTTTGGCAGTCGAAACAGAAGGCTTTTTATCACAGGACAAGAAATCAGCCCTCAACAACTTAACCGGCGGAAAAAGATTTTTTTGAAAAAATCCCTAAGCCCCGGGGTCACAATTTCAGCAAAAATCTGACTTTTGCCAATTCACTCAAAAATGCTGCCAAACGCTTGCAAATGCTCCCCTGAAAGGTTTGGCAGTCGAAACAGAAGGCTTTTTATCACAGGACAAGAAATCAGCTCTCAACAACTTAACCGGCGGAAAAAGATTTTTTTGAAAAAATCCCTAAGCCGCGGGGTCACAATTTCAGCAAAAATCTGACTTTTGGGAATTCAGTCAAATATGGTGCCGAATGGTTGCAAATGCTCCCCTGAAAGGTTTGGTAGTCGAAATAGAAGCCTTTTTATCACAGGACAAGAAATCAGCCCTCAACAACTTAACCGGCGGAAAAAGATTTTTTTGAAAAAATCCCTAAGCCCCGGGGTCACAATTTCAGCAAAAATCTGACTTTTGCCAATTCACTCAAAAATGCTTCCAATCGCTTGCAAATTCTCCCGTGAAAGGTTTGGCAGTCGAAACAGAAGGCTTTTTATCACAGGACAAGAAATCAGCCCTCAACAACTTAACCGGCGGAAAAAGATTTTTTTGAAAAAATCCCTAAGCCCCGGGGTCACAATTTCAGCAAAAATTTGACTTTTGCCAATTCACTCATAAATGCTGCAAAACGCTTGCAAATGCTCCCCTGAAAGGTTTGGCAGTCGAAACAGAAGGCTTTTTATCACAGGACAAGAAATCAGCCCTCAACAATTTAACGGGCGGAAAAAGATTTTTTTGAAAAAATCCCTAAGCCCCGTGGTC
The DNA here is from genome assembly GCF_964252035.2 of Podarcis erhardii. Lineage (NCBI taxonomy): Eukaryota > Metazoa > Chordata > Lepidosauria > Squamata > Lacertidae > Podarcis > Podarcis erhardii. The sequence goes on from NC_138502.1 coordinate 44,319,703, forward strand.
ACAATTTCAGCAAAAATCTGACTTTTGGGAATTCAGTCAAATATGGTGCCGAATGGTTGCAAATGCTCCCCTGAAAGGTTTGGTAGTCGAAACAGAAGGCTTTTTATCACAGGACAAGAAATCAGCCCTCAACAACTTAACTCGTGGAAAAAGATTTTTTTGAAAAAATCCCTAAGCCCCGGGGTCACAATTTCAGCAAAAATCTGACTTTTGCCAATTCACTCAAAAATGCTGCCAAACGCTTGCAAATGATCCCCTGAGAGGTTTGGTAGTCGAAACAGAAGGCTTTTTAACACAGGACAAGAAATCAGTCCTCAACAACTTAACCGGAGGAAAAAGATTTTTTTGAAAAAATCCCTAAGCCCCGGGGTCACAATTTCAGCAAAAATCTGACTTTTGGGAATTCAGTCAAATATGGTGCCGAATGGTTGCAAATGCTCCCCTGAAAGGTTTGGTAGTCGAAACAGAAGCCTTTTTATCACAGGACAAGAAATCAGCCCTCAACAACTTAACGGGTGGAAAAAGATTTTTTTGAAAAAATCCCTGAGCCCCGGGGTCACAATTTCAGCAAAAATCTGACTTTTGCCAATTCACTCAAAAATGCTGCCAAACGCTTGCAAATGATCCCCTGAGAGGTTTGGCAGTCGAAACAGAAGGCTTTTTATCACAGGACAATAAATCAGCCCTCAACAACTTAACGGGCGGAAAAAGATTTTTTTGAAAAAATCCCTAAGCCCCGGGGTCACAATTTCAGCAAAAATCTGACTTTTGCCAATTCACTCAAAAATGCTGCCAATCGCTTGCAAATGCTCCCCTGAAAGGTTTGGCAGTCGAAACAGAAGGCTTTTTATCACAGGACAAGAAATCAGCCCTCAACAACTTAAACGGAGGAAAAAGCTTTTTTTGAAAAAATCCCTAAGCCCCGGGGTCACAATTTCAGCAAAAATCTGACTTTTGCCAATTCACTCTAAAATGCTGCCAAACGCTTGCAAATGATCCCCTGAAAGGTTTGGCAGTCGAAACAGAAGGCTTTTTATCACAGGACAAGAAATCAGCCCTCAATAACTTAACCGGTGGAAATTTCATGAATTCAGTTAAATATGGTGCCGAACGGTTGCAAATGCTCCCCTGAAAGTTTTGGCAGTCGAAACAGAAGCCTTTTTATCAGAGGACAAGAAATCAGCCCCCAACAAATTAACCGGCGGAAATTTTTTTAAAAAAAACATCCCTAAGCCCCGGGGTCACAAATTTAGCAAAAATCTGACTTTTGCCAATTCACTCAAAAATGCTGCCAAACGCTTGCAAATGCTCCCCTGAAAGGTTTGGCAGTCGAAACAGAAGGCTTTTTATCACAGGACAAGAAATCAGCCCTCAACAACTTAACCGGCGGAAAAAGATTTTTTTGAAAAAATCCCTAAGCCCCGGGGTCACAATTTCAGCAAAAATCTGACTTTTGCCAATTCACTCAAAAATGCTGCCAAACGCTTGCAAATGCTCCCCTGAAAGGTTTGGCAGTCGAAACAGAAGGCTTTTTATCACAGGACAAGAAATCAGCTCTCAACAACTTAACCGGCGGAAAAAGATTTTTTTGAAAAAATCCCTAAGCCCCGGGGTCACAATTTCAGCAAAAATATGACTTTTGCCAATTCACTCAAAAATGCTGCCAAACGCTTGCAAATGATCCCCTGAAAGGTTTGGCAGTCGAAACAGAAGGCTTTTTATCACAGGACAAGAAATCAGCCCTCAACAACTTAAACGGAGGAAAAAGCTTTTTTTGAAAAAATCCCTAAGCCCCGGAGTCACAATTTCAGCAAAAATCTGACTTTTGCCAATTCACTCTAAAATGCTGCCAAACGCTTGCAAATGATCCCCTGAAAGGTTTGGCAGTCGAAACAGAAGGCTTTTTATCACAGGACAAGAAATCAGCCCTCAATAACTTAACCGGTGGAAATTTCATGAATTCAGTTAAATATGGTGCCGAACGGTTGCAAATGCTCCCCTGAAAGTTTTGGCAGTCGAAACAGAAGCCTTTTTATCAGAGGACAAGAAATCAGCCCCCAACAAATTAACCGGCGGAAATTTTTTTTAAAAAAACATCCCTAAGCCCCGGGGTCACAAATTTAGCAAAAATCTGACTTTTGCCAATTCACTCAAAAATGCTTCCAATCGCTTGCAAATGCTCCCCTGAAGGGTTTGGCAGTCGAAACAGAAGGCTTTTTATCACAGGACAAGAAATCAGCTCTCAACAAGTTAACCGGAGGAAAAATATTTTTTTGAAAAAACCCCTAAGCCACGGGGTCACAATTTCAGCAAAAATCTGACTTTTGCCAATTCACTCAAAAATGCTGCCAAACGCTTGCAAATGCTCCCCTGACAGGTTTGGCAGTCGAAACAGAAGGCTTTTTATCACAGGACAAGAAATCAGCCCTCAACAACTTAACCGGCGGAAAAAGATTTTTTTGAAAAAATCCCTAAGCCCCGGGGTCACAATTTCAGCAAAAATCTGACTTTTGCCAATTCACTCAAAAATGCTGCCAAACGCTTGCAAATGCTCCCCTGAAAGGTTTGGCAGTCGAAACAGAAGGCTTTTTATCACAGGACAAGAAATCAGCTCTCAACAACTTAACCGGCGGAAAAAGATTTTTTTGAAAAAATCCCTAAGCCGCGGGGTCACAATTTCAGCAAAAATCTGACTTTTGGGAATTCAGTCAAATATGGTGCCGAATGGTTGCAAATGCTCCCCTGAAAGGTTTGGTAGTCGAAATAGAAGCCTTTTTATCACAGGACAAGAAATCAGCCCTCAACAACTTAACCGGCGGAAAAAGATTTTTTTGAAAAAATCCCTAAGCCCCGGGGTCACAATTTCAGCAAAAATCTGACTTTTGCCAATTCACTCAAAAATGCTTCCAATCGCTTGCAAATTCTCCCGTGAAAGGTTTGGCAGTCGAAACAGAAGGCTTTTTATCACAGGACAAGAAATCAGCCCTCAACAACTTAACCGGCGGAAAAAGATTTTTTTGAAAAAATCCCTAAGCCCCGGGGTCACAATTTCAGCAAAAATTTGACTTTTGCCAATTCACTCATAAATGCTGCAAAACGCTTGCAAATGCTCCCCTGAAAGGTTTGGCAGTCGAAACAGAAGGCTTTTTATCACAGGACAAGAAATCAGCCCTCAACAATTTAACGGGCGGAAAAAGATTTTTTTGAAAAAATCCCTAAGCCCCGTGGTCACAATTTCAGCAAAAATCTGACTTTTGGGAATTCAGTCAAATATGGTGCCGAATGGTTGCAAATGCTCCCCTGAAAGGTTTGGTAGTCGAAACAGAAGGCTTTTTATCACAGGACAAGAAATCAGCCCTCAACAACTTAACTCGTGGAAAAAGATTTTTTTGAAAAAATCCCTAAGCCCCGGGGTCACAATTTCAGCAAAAATCTGACTTTTGCCAATTCACTCAAAAATGCTGCCAAACGCTTGCAAATGATCCCCTGAGAGGTTTGGTAGTCGAAACAGAAGGCTTTTTAACACAGGACAAGAAATCAGTCCTCAACAACTTAACCGGAGGAAAAAGATTTTTTTGAAAAAATCCCTAAGCCCCGGGGTCACAATTTCAGCAAAAATCTGACTTTTGGGAATTCAGTCAAATATGGTGCCGAATGGTTGCAAATGCTCCCCTGAAAGGTTTGGTAGTCGAAACAGAAGCCTTTTTATCACAGGACAAGAAATCAGCCCTCAACAACTTAACGGGTGGAAAAAGATTTTTTTGAAAAAATCCCTAAGCCCCGGGGTCACAATTTCAGCAAAAATCTGACTTTTGCCAATTCACTCAAAAATGCTGCCAAACGCTTGCAAATGATCCCCTGAGAGGTTTGGCAGTCGAAACAGAAGGCTTTTTATCACAGGACAATAAATCAGCCCTCAACAACTTAACGGGCAGAAAAAGATTTTTTTGAAAAAATCCCTAAGCCCCGGGGTCACAATTTCAGCAAAAATCTGACTTTTGCCAATTCACTCAAAAATGCTGCCAATCGCTTGCAAATGCTCCCATGAAGGGTTTGGCAGTCGAAACAGAAGGCTTTTTATCACAGGACAAGAAATCAGGTCTCAACAACTTAACCGGAGGAAAAAGATTTTTTTGAAAAAATCGCTAAGCCCCGGGGTCACAATTTCAGCAAAAATCTGACTTTTGCCAATTCACTCAAAAATGCTTCCAATCGCTTACAAATGCTCCCCTGAAAGGGTTTGGCAGTTGAAACAGAAGGCTTTTTATCACAGGACAATAAATCAGCCCTCAACAACTTAACCGGCGTAAAAAGATTTTTTTGAAAAAATCCCTAAGCCCCGGGGTCACAATTTCAGCAAAAATATGACTTTTGCCAATTCACTCAAAAATGCTTCCAATCGCTTACAAATGCTCCCCTGAAGGGTTTGGCAGTTGAAACAGAAGGCTTTTTATCACAGGACAAGAAATCAGCCCTCAACAACTTAACGGGTGGAAAAAGATTTTTTTGAAAAAATCCCTAAGCCCCGGGGTCACAATTTCAGCAAAAATATGACTTTTGCCAATTCACTCAAAAATGCTGCCAAACGCTTGCAAACGATCCCCTGAAAGGTTTGGCAGTCGAAACAGAAGGCTTTTTATCACAGGACAAGAAATCAGCCCTCAACAACTTAACCGGTGGAAATTTCATGAATTCAGTTAAATATGGTGCCGAACGGTTGCAAATGCTCCCCTGAAAGTTTTGGCATTCGAAACAGAAGCCTTTTTATCAGAGGACAAGAAATGAGCCCCCAACAAATTAACCGGCGGAAATTTTTTTTTTTTGAAAAAATCCCTAAGCCCCGGGGTCACAATTTCAGCAAAAATATGACTTTTGCCAATTCACTCAAAAATGCTTCCATCGCTTGCATGAAGGGTTTGGCAGTCGAAACAGAAGGCTTTTTATCACAGGACAAGAAATCAGCCCTCAACAACTTAAACGGAGGAAAAAGCTTTTTTTGAAAAAAACCCTAAGCCCCGGGGTCACAATTTCAGCAAAAATATGACTTTTGCCAATTCACTCAAAAATGCTTCCAATCGCTTACAAATGCTCCCCTGAAGGGTTTGGCAGTCGAAACAGAAGGCTTTTTATCACAGGACAATAAATCAGCGCTCAACAACTTAACCGGCGTAAAAAGATTTTTTTGAAAAAATCCCTAAGCCCCGGGGTCACAATTTCAGCAAAAATATGACTTTTGCCAATTCACTCAAAAATGCTGCCAAACGCTTGCAAATAATCCCCTGAAAGGTTTGGCAGTCGAAACAGAAGGCTTTTTATCACAGGACAAGAAATCAGCCCTCAACAACTTAAACGGAGGAAAAAGCTTTTTTTGAAAAAATCCCTAAGCCCCGGGGTCACAATTTCAGCAAAAATCTGACTTTTGCCAATTCACTCAAAAATGCTGCCAAACGCTTGCAAATGATCCCCTGAAAGGTTTGGCAGTCGAAACAGAAGGCTTTTTATCACAGGACAAGAAATCAGCCCTCAATAACTTAACCAATGGAAATTTCATGAATTCAGTTAAATATGGTGCCGAACGGTTGCAAATGCTCCCCTGAAAGTTTTGGCAGTCGAAACAGAAGCCTTTTTATCAGAGGACAAGAAATCAGCCCCCAACAAATTAACCGGCGGAAATTTTTTTTTTTAAAAAAAATCCCTAAGCCCCGGGGTCACAATTTCAGCAAAAATCTGACTTTTGCCAATTCACTCAAAAATGCTTCCATCGCTTGCAAATGCTCCCATGAAGGGTTTGGCAGTCGAAACAGAAGGCTTTTTATCACAGGACAAGAAATCAGCTCTCAACAACTTAACCGGCGTAAAAAGATTTTTTTGAAAAAATCGCTAAGCCCCGGGGTCACAATTTCAGCAAAAATATGACTTTTGCCAATTCACTCAAAAATGCTTCCAATCGCTTACAAATGCTCCCCTGAAGGGTTTGGCAGTCGAAACAGAAGGCTTTTTATCACAGGACAATAAATCAGCCCTCAACAACTTAACCGGCGTAAAAAGATTTTTTTGAAAAAATCCCTAAGCCCCGGGGTCACAATTTCAGCAAAAATATGACTTTTGCCAATTCACTCAAAAATGCTGCCAAACGCTTGCAAATAATCCCCTGAAAGGTTTGGCAGTCGAAACAGAAGGCTTTTTATCACAGGACAAGAAATCAGCCCTCAACAACTTAAACGGAGGAAAAAGCTTTTTTTGAAAAAATCCCTAAGCCCCGGGGTCACAATTTCAGCAAAAATCTGACTTTTGCCAATTCACTCTAAAATGCTGCCAAACGCTTGCAAATGATCCCCTGAAAGGTTTGGCAGTCGAAACAGAAGGCTTTTTATCACAGGACAAGAAATCAGCCCTCAATAACTTAACCGGTGGAAATTTCATGAATTCAGTTAAATATGGTGCCGAACGGTTGCAAATGCTCCCCTGAAAGTTTTGGCAGTCGAAACAGAAGCCTTTTTATCAGAGGACAAGAAATCAGCCCCCAACAAATTAACCGGCGGAAATTTTTTTTTTTTGAAAAAATCCCTAAGCCCCGGGGTCACAATTTCAGCAAAAATCTGACTTTTGCCAATTCACTCAAAAATGCTTCCATCGCTTGCAAATGCTCCCATGAAGGGTTTGGCAGTCGAAACAGAAGGCTTTTTATCACAGGACAAGAAATCAGCTCTCAACAACTTAACCGGCGTAAAAAGATTTTTTTGAAAAAATCGCTAAGCCCCGGGGTCACAATTTCAGCAAAAATATGACTTTTGCCAATTCACTCAAAAATGCTTCCAATCGCTTACAAATGCTCCCCTGAAGGGTTTGGCAGTCGAAACAGAAGGCTTTTTATCACAGGACAATAAATCAGCCCTCAACAACTTAACCGGCGTAAAAAGATTTTTTTGAAAAAATCGCTAAGCCCCGGGGTCACAATTTCAGCAAAAATATGACTTTTGCCAATTCACTCAAAAATGCTGCCAAACGCTTGCAAATGATCCCCTGAAAGGTTTGGCAGTCGAAACAGAAGGCTTTTTATCACAGGACAAGAAATCAGCCCTCAACAACTTAAACGGAGGAAAAAGCTTTTTTTGAAAAAATCCCTAAGCCCCGGGGTCACAATTTCAGCAAAAATATGACTTTTGCCAATTCACTCAAAAATGCTGCCAAACGCTTGCAAATAATCCCCTGAAAGGTTTGGCAGTCGAAACAGAAGGCTTTTTATCACAGGACAAGAAATCAGCCCTCAACAACTTAAACGGAGGAAAAAGCTTTTTTTGAAAAAATCCCTAAGCCCCGGGGTCACAATTTCAGCAAAAATCTGACTTTTGCCAATTCACTCTAAAATGCTGCCAAACGCTTGCAAATGATCCCCTGAAAGGTTTGGCAGTCGAAACAGAAGGCTTTTTATCACAGGACAAGAAATCAGCCCTCAATAACTTAACCGGTGGAAATTTCATGAATTCAGTTAAATATGGTGCCGAACGGTTGCAAATGCTCCCCTGAAAGTTTTGGCAGTCGAAACAGAAGCCTTTTTATCAGAGGACAAGAAATCAGCCCCCAACAAATTAACCGGCGGAAAATTTTTTTAAAAAAACATCCCTAAGCCCCGGGGTCACAAATTTAGCAAAAATCTGACTTTTGCCAATTCACTCAAAAATGCTTCCAATCGCTTGCAAATGCTCCCCTGAAGGGTTTGGCAGTCGAAACAGAAGGCTTTTTATCACAGGACAAGAAATCAGCTCTCAACAAGTTAACCGGAGGAAAAAGATTTTTTTGAAAAAATCCCTAAGCCACGGGGTCACAATTTCAGCAAAAATTTGACTTTTGCCAATTCACTCAAAAATGCTGCCAAACGCTTGCAAATGCTCCCCTGAAAGGTTTGGCAGTCGAAACAGAAGGCTTTTTATCACAGGACAAGAAATCAGCCCTCAACAACTTAACCGGCGGAAAAAGATTTTTTTGAAAAAATCCCTAAGCCCCGGGGTCACAATTTCAGCAAAAATCTGACTTTTGCCAATTCACTCAAAAATGCTGCCAAACGCTTGCAAATGCTCCCCTGAAAGGTTTGGCAGTCGAAACAGAAGGCTTTTTATCACAGGACAAGAAATCAGCTCTCAACAACTTAACCGGCGGAAAAAGATTTTTTTGAAAAAATCCCTAAGCCCCGGGGTCACAATTTCAGCAAAAATCTGACTTTTGGGAATTCAGTCAAATATGGTGCCGAATGGTTGCAAATGCTCCCCTGAAAGGTTTAGTAGTCGAAACAGAAGCCTTTTTATCACAGGACAAGAAATCAGCCCTCAACAACTTAACGGGTGGAAAAAGATTTTTTTGAAAAAATCCCTAAGCCCCGGGGTCACAATTTCAGCAAAAATCTGACTTTTGCCAATTCACTCAAAAATGCTGCCAAACGCTTGCAAATGATCCCCTGAAAGGTTTGGCAGTCGAAACAGAAGCCTTTTTATCAGAGGACAAGAAATCAGCCCCCAACAAATTAACCGGCGGAAAATTTTTTTAAAAAAACATCCCTAAGCCCCGGGGTCACAAATTTAGCAAAAATCTGACTTTTGCCAATTCACTCAAAAATGCTTCCAATCGCTTGCAAATGCTCCCCTGAAGGGTTTGGCAGTCGAAACAGAAGGCTTTTTATCACAGGACAAGAAATCAGCCCTCAACAACTTAACCGGCGGAAAAAGATTTTTTTGAAAAAATCCCTAAGCCCCGGGGTCACAATTTCAGCAAAAATCTGACTTTTGCCAATTCACTCTAAAATGCTGCCAAACGCTTGCAAATGATCCCCTGAAAGGTTTGGCAGTCGAAACAGAAGGCTTTTTATCACAGGACAAGAAATCAGCCCTCAATAACTTAACCGGTGGAAATTTCATGAATTCAGTTAAATATGGTGTCGAACGGTTGCAAATGCTCACCTGAAAGTTTTGGCAGTCGAAACAGAAGCCTTTTTATCAGAGGACAAGAAATCAGCTCTCAACAACTTAACCGGCGGAAAAAGATTTTTTTGAAAAAATCCCTAAGCCCCGGGGTCACAATTTCAGCAAAAATCTGACTTTTGGGAATTCAGTCAAATATGGTGCCGAATGGTTGCAAATGCTCCCCTGAAAGGTTTGGTAGTCGAAACAGAAGCCTTTTTATCACAGGACAAGAAATCAGCCCTCAACAACTTATCGGGTGGAAAAAGATTTTTTTGAAAAAATCCCTAAGCCCCGGGGTCACAATTTCAGCAAAAATCTGACTTTTGCCAATTCACTCAAAAATGCTGCCAAACGCTTGCAAATGATCCCCTGAGAGGTTTGGCAGTCGAAACCGAAGGCTTTTTATCACAGGACAATAAATCAGCCCTCAACAACTTAACCGGAGGAAAAAGATTTTTTTGAAAAAATCCCTAAGCCCCGGGGTCACAATTTCAGCAAAAATCTGACTTTTGCCAATTCACTCAAATATGGTGCCGAATGGTTTTAAATGCTCCCCTGAAAGGTGTGGTAGTCGAAACAGAAGGCTTGTTATCACAGGACAAGAAATCAGCCCCCAACAACTTATCGGGCGGAAAAAGATTTTTTTGAAAAAATCCCTAAGCCCCGGGGTCACAATTTCAGCAAAAATCTGACTTTTGCCAATTCACTCAAAAATGCTGCCAAACGCTTGCAAATGATCCCCTGAGAGGTTTGGCAGTCGAAACAGAAGGCTTTTTATCACAGGACAATAAATCAGCCCTCAACAACTTAACCGGAGGAAAAAGATTTTTTTGAAAAAATCCCTAAGCCCCGGGGTCACAATTTCAGCAAAAATCTGACTTTTTGGAATTCAGTCAAATATGGTGGCGAGCGGATGCAAATGCTCCCCTGAAAGTCTTGGCAGTCGAAAGAGAAACCTTTTTATCACAGGACAAGAAATCAGCCCTCAACAACTTAACGGGTGGAAAAAGATTTTTTTGAAAAAATCCCTAAGCCCCGGGGTCACAATTTCAGCAAAAATCTGACTTTTGCCAATTCACTCATAAATGCTGCCAAACGCTTGCAAATGCTCCCCTGAAAGGTTTGGCAGTCGAAACAGAAGGCTTTTTATCACAGGACAAGAAATCAGTCCTCAACAACTTAACGGGGGGAAAAAGATTTTTTTGAAAAAATCCCTAAGCCCCGGGGTCACAATTTCAGCAAAAATCTGACTTTTGCCAATTCACTCAAAAATGCTTCCAATCGCTTGCAAATTCTCCCGTGAAAGGTTTGGCAGTCGAAACAGAAGGCTTTTTATCACATGATAAGAAATCAGCCCTCAACAACTTAACCGGCGGAAAAAGATTTTTTTGAAAAAATCCCTAAGCCCCGGGGTCACAATTTCAGCAAAAATCTGACTTTTGGGAATTCAGTCAAATATGGTGCCGAATGGTTTTAAATGCTCCCCTGAAAGGTGTGGTAGTCGAAACAGAAGGCTTGTTATCACAGGACAAGAAATCAGCCCCCAACAACTTAACGGGCGGAAAAAGATTTTTTTGAAAAAATCCCTAAGCCCCGGGGTCACAATTTCAGCAAAAATCTGACTTTTGCCAATTCACTCAAAAATGCTGCCAAACGCTTGCAAACGATCCCCTGAAAGGTTTGGCAGTCGAAACAGAAGGCTTTTTATCACAGGACAAGAAATCAGCCCTCAACAACTTAACCGGTGGAAATTTCATGAATTCAGTTAAATATGGTGCCGAACGGTTGCAAATGCTCCCCTGAAAGTTTTGGCAGTCGAAACAGAAGCCTTTTTATCAGAGGACAAGAAATCAGCCCCCAACAAATTAACCGGCGGAAATTTTTTTCTTTGAAAAAATCCCTAAGCCCCGGGGTCACAATTTCAGCAAAAATATGACTTTTGCCAATTCACTCAAAAATGCTTCCATCGCTTGCAAATGCTCCCATGAAGGGTTTGGCAGTCGAAACAGAAGGCTTTTTATCACAGGACAAGAAATCAGCTCTCAACAACTTAACCGGAGGAAAAAGATTTTTTTGAAAAAATCGCTAAGCCCCGGGGTCACAATTTCAGCAAAAATATGACTTTTGCCAATTCACTCAAAAATGCTTCCAATCGCTTACAAATGCTCCCCTGAAGGGTTTGGCAGTCGAAACAGAAGGCTTTTTATCACAGGACAATAAATCAGCCCTCAACAACTTAACCGGCGTAAAAAGATTTTTTTGAAAAAATCGCTAAGCCCCGGGGTCACAATTTCAGCAAAAATATGACTTTTGCCAATTCACTCAAAAATGCTGCCAAACGCTTGCAAATAATCCCCTGAAAGGTTTGGCAGTCGAAACAGAAGGCTTTTTATCACAGGACAAGAAATCAGCCCTCAACAACTTAAACGGAGGAAAAAGCTTTTTTTGAAAAAATCCCTAAGCCCCGGGGTCACAATTTCAGCAAAAATCTGACTTTTGCCAATTCACTCAAAAATGCTGTCAAACGCTTGCAAATGATCCCCTGAAAGGTTTGGCAGTCGAAACAGAAGGCTTTTTATCACAGGACAAGAAATCAGCCCTCAATAACTTAACCGGAGGAAAAAGATTTTTTTGAAAAAATCGCTAAGCCCCGGGGTCACAATTTCAGCAAAAATATGACTTTTGCCAATTCACTCAAAAATGCTTCCAATCGCTTACAAATGCTCCCCTGAAGGGTTTGGCAGTCGAAACAGAAGGCTTTTTATCACAGGACAAGAAATCAGCCCTCAATAACTTAACCGGTGGAAATTTCATGAATTCAGTTAAATATGGTGCCGAACGGTTGCAAATGCTCCCCTGAAAGTTTTGGCAGTCGAAACAGAAGCCTTTTTATCAGAGGACAAGAAATCAGCCCCCAACAAATTAACCGGCGGAAATTTTTTTAAAAAAAACATCCCTAAGCCCCGGGGTCACAAATTTAGCAAAAATCTGACTTTTGCCAATTCACTCAAAAATGCTTCCAATCGCTTGCAAATGCTCCCCTGAAGGGTTTGGCAGTCGAAACAGAAGGCTTTTTATCACAGGACAAGAAATCAGCTCTCAACAAGTTAACCGGAGGAAAAAGATTTTTTTGAAAAAATCCCTAAGCCCCGGGGTCACAATTTCAGCAAAAATCTGACTTTTGCCAATTCACTCAAAAATGCTGCCAAACGCTTGCAAATGCTCCCCTGAAAGGTTTGGCAGTCGAAACAGAAGGCTTTTTATCACAGGACAAGAAATCAGCTCTCAACAACTTAACCGGCGGAAAAAGATTTTTTTGAAAAAATCCCTAAGCCCCGGGGTCACAATTTCAGCAAAAATCTGACTTTTGGGAATTCAGTCAAATATGGTGCCGAATGGTTGCAAATGCTCCCCTGAAAGGTTTGGTAGTCGAAACAGAAGCCTTTTTATCACAGGACAAGAAATCAGCCCTCAACAACTTAACGGGTGGAAAAAGATTTTTTTGAAAAAATCCCTAAGCCCCGGGGTCACAATTTCAGCAAAAATCTGACTTTTGCCAATTCACTCAAAAATGCTGCCAAACGCTTGCAAGTGATCCCCTGAAAGGTTTGGCAGTCGAAACAGAAGGCTTTTTATCACAGGACAAGAAATCAGCCCTCAACAACTTAAACGGAGGAAAAAGCTTTTTTTGAAAAAATCCCTAAGCCCCGGGGTCACAATTTCAGCAAAAATCTTACTTTTGGGAATTCAGTCAAATATGGTGCCGAATGGTTATAAATGCTCCCCTGAAAGGTTTGGTAGTCGAAACAGAAGGCTTGTTATCACAGGACAAGAAATCAGTCCCCAACAACTTAACGGGCGGAAAAAGATTTTTTTGAAAAAATCCCTAAGCCCCGGGGTCACAATTTCAGCAAAAATCTGACTTTTGCCAATTCACTCAAAAATGCTGCCAAACGCTTGCAAATGATCCCCTGAGAGGTTTGGCAGTCGAAACAGACGGCTTTTTATCACAGGACAATAAATCAGCCCTCAACAACTTAACGGGCGGAAAAAGATTTTTTTGAAAAAATCCCTAAGCCCCGGGGACACAATTTCAGCAAAAATCTGACTTTTGCCAATTCACTCAAAAATGCTGCCAATCGCTTGCAAATGCTCCCCTGAAAGGTTTGGCAGTCGAAACAGAAGGCTTTTTTATCACAGGACAAGAAATCAGCCCTCAATAACTTAACCGGTGGAAATTTCATGAATTCAGTCAAATATGGTGCCGAACTGTTGCAAATGCTTCCTTGAAAGTTTTGGCAGTCGAAACAGAAGCCTTTTTATCACAGGACAAGAAATCAGCCCCCAACAAATTAACCGGCGGAATTTTTTTTTAAAAAAAAAATCCCTAAGCCCCGGGGTCACAATTTCAGCAAAAATCTGACTTTTGCCAATTCACTCAAAAATGCTTCCATCGCTTGCAAATGCTCCCATGAAGGGTTTGGCAGTCGAAACAGAAGGCTTTTTATCACAGGACAAGAAATCAGCTCTCAACAACTTAACCGGAGGAAAAAGATTTTTTTGAAAAAACCGCTAAGCCCCGGGGTCACAATTTCAGCAAAAATCTGACTTTTGCCAATTCACTCATAAATGCTGCCAAACGCTTGCAAATGCTCCCCTGAAAGGTTTGGCAGTCGAAACAGACGGCTTTTTATCACAGGACAAGAAATCAGCCCTCAACAACTTAACCGGCGGAAAAAGATTTTTTTGAAAAAATCCCTAAGCCCTGGGGTCACAATTTCAGCAAAAATCTGACTTTTGCCAATTCACTCAAAAATGCTGCCAAACGCTTGCAAACGATCCCCTGAAAGTTTTGGCAGTCGAAACAGAAGGCTTTTTATCACAGGACAAGAAATCAGCCCTCAACAACTTAACCGGTGGAAATTTCATGAATTCAGTTAAATATGGTGCCGAACGGTTGCAAATGCTCCCCTGAAAGTTTTGGCAGTCGAAACAGAAGCCTTTTTATCAGAGGACAAGAAATCAGCCCCCAACAAATTAACCGGCGGAATTTTTTTTTTTTTAAAAAAAATCCCTAAGCCCCGGGGTCACAATTTCAGCAAAAATATGACTTTTGCCAATTCACTCAAAAATGCTTCCATCGCTTGCAAATGCTCCCATGAAGGGTTTGGCAGTCGAAACAGAAGGCTTTTTATCACAGGACAAGAAATCAGCTCTCAACAACTTAACCGGCGTAAAAAGATTTTTTTGAAAAAATCGCTAAGCCCCGGGGTCACAATTTCAGCAAAAATATGACTTTTGCCAATTCACTCAAAAATGCTGCCAAACGCTTGCAAATAATCCCCTGAAAGGTTTGGCAGTCGAAACAGAAGGCTTTTTATCACAGGACAAGAAATCAGCCCTCAACAACTTAAACGAGGGAAAAGCTTTTTTTGAAAAAATCCCTAAGCCCCGGGGTCACAATTTCAGCAAAAATATGACTTTTGCCAATTCACTCAAAAATGCTGCCAAACGCTTACAAATGCTCCCCTGAAAGGTTTGGCAGTCGAAACAGAAGGCTTTTTATCACAGGACAAGAAATCAGCCCTCAATAACTTAACCGGTGGAAATTTCATGAATTCAGTTAAATATGGTGCCGAACGGTTGCAAATGCTCCCCTGAAAGTTTTGGCAGTCGAAACAGAAGCCTTTTTATCAGAGGACAAGAAATCAGCCCCCAACAAATTAACCGGCGGAAATTTTTTTTAAAAAAACATCCCTAAGCCCCGGGGTCACAAATTTAGCAAAAATCTGACTTTTGCCAATTCACTCAAAAATTCTGCCAAACGCTTGCAAATGCTCCCCTGAAAGGTTTGGCAGTCGAAACAGAAGGCTTTTTATCACAGGACAAGAAATCAGCCCTCAACAACTTAACCGGCGGAAAAAGATTTTTTTGAAAAAATCCCTAAGCCCCGGGGTCACAATTTCAGCAAAAATCTGACTTTTGCCAATTCACTCAAAAATGCTGCCAAACGCTTGCAAATGCTCCCCTGAAAGGTTTGGCAGTCGAAACAGAAGGCTTTTTATCACAGGACAAGAAATCAGCTCTCAACAACTTAACCGGCGGAAAAAGATTTTTTTGAAAAAATCCCTAAGCCCCGGGGTCACAATTTCAGCAAAAATCTGACTTTTGGGAATTCAGTCAAATATGGTGCCGAATGGTTGCAAATGCTCCCCTGAAAGGTTTAGTAGTCGAAACAGAAGCCTTTTTATCACAGGACAAGAAATCAGCCCTCAACAACTTAACGGGTGGAAAAAGATTTTTTTGAAAAAATCCCTAAGCCCCGGGGTCGCAATTTCAGCAAAAATCTGACTTTTGCCAATTCACTCAAAAATGCTGCCAAACACTTGCAAATGATCCCCTGAAAGGTTTGGCAGTCGAAACAGAAGGCTTTTTATCACAGGACAAGAAATCAGCCCTCAACAATTTAAACGGAGGAAAAAGCTTTTTTTGAAAAAATCCCTAAGCCCCGGGGTCACAATTTCAGCAAAAATCTGACTTTTGCCAATTCACTCTAAAATGCTGCCAAACGCTTGCAAATGATCCCCTGAAAGGTTTGGCAGTCGAAACAGAAGGCTTTTTATCACAGGACAAGAAATCAGCCCTCAATAACTTAACCGGTGGAAATTTCATGAATTCAGTTAAATATGGTGCCGAACGGTTGCAAATGCTCCCCTGAAAGTTTTGGCAGTCGAAACAGAAGCCTTTTTATCAGAGGAGAAGAAATCAGCCCCCAACGAATTAACCCGCGGAAATTTTTTTTAAAAAAACATCCCTAAGCCCCGGGGTCACAAATTTAGCAAAAATCTGACTTTTGCCAATTCACTTAAAAATGCTTCCAATCGCTTGCAAATGCTCCCCTGAAGGGTTTGGCAGACGAAACAGAAGGCTTTTTATCACAGGACAAGAAATCAGCTCTCAACAAGTTAACCGGATGAAAAAGATTTTTTTGAAAAAATCCCTAAGCCACGGGGTCACAATTTCAGCAAAAATT
Source organism: Podarcis erhardii (assembly GCF_964252035.2). Lineage (NCBI taxonomy): Eukaryota > Metazoa > Chordata > Lepidosauria > Squamata > Lacertidae > Podarcis > Podarcis erhardii. The sequence goes on from NC_138502.1 coordinate 44,335,690, forward strand.
TGACTTTTGCCAATTCACTCAAAAATGCTGCCAAACGCTTGCAAATGCTCCCCTGAAAGGTTTGGCAGTCGAAACAGAAGGCTTTTTCTCACAGGACAAGAAATCAGCCCTCAACAACTTAACCGGCGGAAAAAGATTTTTTTGAAAAAATCCCTAAGCCCCGGGGTCACAATTTCAGCAAAAATCTGACTTTTGCCAATTCACTCAAAAATGCTTCCTATCGCTTGCAAATGCTCCCCTGAAAGGTTTGGCAGTCGAAACAGAAGGCTTTTTATCACAGGACAAGAAATCAGCTCTCAACAACTTAACCGGCGGAAAAAGATTTTTTTGAAAAAATCCCTAAGCCCCGGGGTCACAATTTCAGCAAAAATCTGACTTTTGGGAATTCAGTCAAATATGGTGCCGAATGGTTGCAAATGCTCCCCTGAAAGGTTTAGTAGTCGAAACAGAAGCCTTTTTATCACAGGACAAGAAATCAGCCCTCAACAACTTAACGGGTGGAAAAAGATTTTTTTGAAAAAATCCCTAAGCCCCGGGGTCGCAATTTCAGCAAAAATCTGACTTTTGCCAATTCACTCAAAAATGCTGCCAAACACTTGCAAATGATCCCCTGAAAGGTTTGGCAGTCGAAACAGAAGGCTTTTTATCACAGGACAAGAAATCAGCCCTCAACAATTTAAACGGAGGAAAAAGCTTTTTTTGAAAAAATCCCTAAGCCCCGGGGTCACAATTTCAGCAAAAATCTGACTTTTGCCAATTCACTCTAAAATGCTGCCAAACGCTTGCAAATGATCCCCTGAAAGGTTTGGCAGTCGAAACAGAAGGCTTTTTATCACAGGACAAGAAATCAGCCCTCAATAACTTAACCGGTGGAAATTTCATGAATTCAGTTAAATATGGTGCCGAACGGTTGCAAATGCTCCCCTGAAAGTTTTGGCAGTCGAAACAGAAGCCTTTTTATCAGAGGAGAAGAAATCAGCCCCCAACGAATTAACCCGCGGAAATTTTTTTTAAAAAAACATCCCTAAGCCCCGGGGTCACAAATTTAGCAAAAATCTGACTTTTGCCAATTCACTTAAAAATGCTTCCAATCGCTTGCAAATGCTCCCCTGAAGGGTTTGGCAGACGAAACAGAAGGCTTTTTATCACAGGACAAGAAATCAGCTCTCAACAAGTTAACCGGATGAAAAAGATTTTTTTGAAAAAATCCCTAAGCCACGGGGTCACAATTTCAGCAAAAATTTGACTTTTGCCAATTCACTCAAAAATGCTGCCAAACGCTTGCAAATGCTCCCCTGAAAGGTTTGGCAGTCGAAACAGAAGGCTTTTTCTCACAGGACAAGAAATCAGCCCTCAACAACTTAACCGGCGGAAAAAGATTTTTTTGAAAAAATCCCTAAGCCCCGGGGTCACAATTTCAGCAAAAATCTGACTTTTGCCAATTCACTCAAAAATGCTGCCAAACGCTTGCAAATGCTCCCCTGAAAGGTTTGGCAGTCGAAACAGAAGGCTTTTTATCACAGGACAAGAAATCAGCTCTCAACAACTTAACCGGCGGAAAAAGATTTTTTTGAAAAAATCCCTAAGCCCCGGGGTCACAATTTCAGCAAAAATCTGACTTTTGGGAATTCAGTCAAATATAGTGCCGAATGGTTGCAAATGCTCCCCTGAAAGGTTTGGTAGTCGAAACAGAAGCCTTTTTATCACAGGACAAGAAATCAGCCCTCAACAACTTATCGGGTGGAAAAAGATTTTTTTGAAAAAATCCCTAAGCCCCGGGGTCACAATTTCAGCAAAAATCTGACTTTTGCCAATTCACTCAAAAATGCTGCCATACGCTTGCAAATGATCCCCTGAGAGGTTTGGCAGTCGAAACCGAAGGCTTTTTATCACAGGACAATAAATCAGCCCTCAACAACTTAACCGGAGGAAAAAGATTTTTTTGAAAAAATCCCTAAGCCCCGGGGTCACAATTTCAGCAAAAATCTGACTTTTGCCAATTCACTCAAATATGGTGCCAAATGGTTTTAAATGCTCCCCTGAAAGGTGTGGTAGTCGAAACAGAAGGCTTGTTATCACAGGACAAGAAATCAGCCCCCAACAACTTATCGGGCGGAAAAAGATTTTTTTGAAAAAATCCCTAAGCCCCGGGGTCACAATTTCAGCAAAAATCTGACTTTTGCCAATTCACTCAAAAATGCTGCCAAACGCTTGCAAATGATCCCCTGAGAGGTTTGGCAGTCGAAACAGAAGGCTTTTTATCACAGGACAATAAATCAGCCCTCAACAACTTAACCGGAGGAAAAAGATTTTTTTGAAAAAATCCCTAAGCCCCGGGGTCACAATTTCAGCAAAAATCTGACTTTTTGGAATTCAGTCAAATATGGTGGCGAGCGGATGCAAATGCTCCCCTGAAAGTCTTGGCTGTCGAAAGAGAAACCTTTTTATCACAGGACAAGAAATCAGCCCTCAACAACTTAACGGGTGGAAAAAGATTTTTTTGAAAAAATCCCTAAGCCCCGGGGTCACAATTTCAGCAAAAATCTGACTTTTGCCAATTCACTCATAAATGCTGCCAAACGCTTGCAAATGCTCCCCTGAAAGGTTTGGCAGTCGAAACAGAAGGCTTTTTATCACAGGACAAGAAATCAGTCCTCAACAACTTAACGGGCGGAAAAAGATTTTTTTGAAAAAATCCCTAAGCCCCGGGGTCACAATTTCAGCAAAAATCTGACTTTTGCCAATTCACTCAAAAATGCTTCCAATCGCTTGCAAATTCTCCCGTGAAAGGTTTGGCAGTCGAAACAGAAGGCTTTTTATCACATGATAAGAAATCAGCCCTCAACAACTTAACCGGCGGAAAAAGATTTTTTTGAAAAAATCCCTAAGCCCCGGGGTCACAATTTCAGCAAAAATCTGACTTTTGCCAATTCACTCATAAATGCTGCAAAACGCTTGCAAATGCTTCCCTGAAAGGTTTGGCAGTCGAAACAGAAGGCTTTTTATCACAGGACAATAAATCAGCCCTCAGCAACTTAACCGGAGGAAAAAGATTTTTTTGAAAAAATCCCTAAGCCCCGGGGTCACAATTTCAGCAAAAATCTGACTTTTGCCAATTCACTCATAAATGCTGCCAAACGCTTGCAAATGCTCCCCTGAAAGGTTTGGCAGTCGAAACAGAAGGCTTTTTATCACAGGACAAGAAATCAGTCCTCAACAACTTAACGGGCGGAAAAAGATTTTTTTGAAAAAATCCCTAAGCCCCGGGGTCACAATTTCAGCAAAAATCTGACTTTTGCCAATTCACTCAAAAATGCTTCCAATCGCTTGCAAATTCTCCCGTGAAAGGTTTGGCAGTCGAAACAGAAGGCTTTTTATCACATGATAAGAAATCAGCCCTCAACAACTTAACCGGCGGAAAAAGATTTTTTTGAAAAAATCCCTAAGCCCCGGGGTCACAATTTCAGCAAAAATCTGACTTTTGCCAATTCACTCATAAATGCTGCAAAACGCTTGCAAATGCTTCCCTGAAAGGTTTGGCAGTCGAAACAGAAGGCTTTTTATCACAGGACAAGAAATCAGCCCCCACAAATTAACCGGCGGAAATTTTTTTTTTTTGAAAAAATCCCTAAGCCCCGGGGTCACAATTTCAGCAAAAATATGACTTTTGCCAATTCACTCAAAAATGCTTCCATCACTTGCAAATGCTCCCATGAAGGGTTTGGCAGTCGAAACAGAAGGCTTTTTATCACAGGACAAGAAATCAGCTCTCAACAACTTAACCGGCGTAAAAAGATTTTTTTGAAAAAATCGCTAAGCCCCGGGGTCACAATTTCAGCAAAAATATGACTTTTGCCAATTCACTCAAAAATGCTTCCAATCGCTTACAAATGCTCCCCTGAAGGGTTTGGCAGTCGAAACAGAAGGCTTTTTATCACAGGACAATAAATCAGCCCTCAACAACTTAACCGGCGTAAAAAGATTTTTTTGAAAAAATCGCTAAGCCCCGGGGTCACAATTTCAGCAAAAATATGACTTTTGCCAATTCACTCAAAAATGCTGCCAAACGCTTGCAAATAATCCCCTGAAAGGTTTGGCAGTCGAAACAGAAGGCTTTTTATCACAGGACAAGAAATCAGCCCTCAACAACTTAAACGGAGGAAAAAGCTTTTTTTGAAAAAATCCCTAAGCCCCGGGGTCACAATTTCAGCAAAAATCTGACTTTTGCCAATTCACTCCAGAATGCTGCCAAACGCTTGCAAATGATCCCCTGAAAGGTTTGGCAGTCGAAACAGAAGGCTTTTTATCACAGGACAAGAAATCAGCCCTCAATAACTTAACCGGTGGAAATTTCATGAATTCAGTTAAATATGGTGCCGAACGGTTGCAAATGCTCCCCTGAAAGTTTTGGCAGTCGAAACAGAAGCCTTTTTATCAGAGGACAAGAAATCAGCCCCCAACAAATTAACCGGCGGAAATTTTTTTTAAAAAAACATCCCTAAGCCCCGGGGTCACAAATTTAGCAAAAATCTGACTTTTGCCAATTCACTCAAAAATGCTTCCAATCGCTTGCAAATGCTCCCCTGAAGGGTTTGGCAGTCGAAACAGAAGGCTTTTTATCACAGGACAAGAAATCAGCTCTCAACAAGTTAACCGGAGGAAAAAGATTTTTTTGAAAAAATCCCTAAGCCACGGGGTCACAATTTCAGCAAAAATTTGACTTTTGCCAATTCACTCAAAAATGCTGCCAAACGCTTGCAAATGCTCCCCTGAAAGGTTTGGCAGTCGAAACAGAAGGCTTTTTATCACAGGACAAGAAATCAGCCCTCAACAACTTAACGGGTGGAAAAAGATTTTTTTGAAAAAATCCCTAAGCCCCGGGGTCACAATTTCAGCAAAAATCTGACTTTTGCCAATTCACTCAAAAATGCTGCCAAACGCTTGCAAATGCTCCCCTGAAAGGTTTGGCAGTCGAAACAGAAGGCTTTTTATCACAGGACAAGAAATCAGCTCTCAACAACTTAACCGGCGGAAAAAGATTTTTTTGAAAAAATCCCTAAGCCCCGGGGTCACAATTTCAGCAAAAATCTGACTTTTGGGAATTCAGTCAAATATGGTGCCGAATGGTTGCAAATGCTCCCCTGAAAGGTTTAGTAGTCGAAACAGAAGCCTTTTTATCACAGGACAAGAAATCAGCCCTCAACAACTTAACGGGTGGAAAAAGATTTTTTTGAAAAAATCCCTAAGCCCCGGGGTCGCAATTTCAGCAAAAATCTGACTTTTGCCAATTCACTCAAAAATGCTGCCAAACACTTGCAAATGATCCCCTGAAAGGTTTGGCAGTCGAAACAGAAGGCTTTTTATCACAGGACAAGAAATCAGCCCTCAACAATTTAAACGGAGGAAAAAGCTTTTTTTGAAAAAATCCCTAAGCCCCGGGGTCACAATTTCAGCAAAAATCTGACTTTTGCCAATTCACTCTAAAATGCTGCCAAACGCTTGCAAATGATCCCCTGAAAGGTTTGGCAGTCGAAACAGAAGGCTTTTTATCACAGGACAAGAAATCAGCCCTCAATAACTTAACCGGTGGAAATTTCATGAATTCAGTTAAATATGGTGCCGAACGGTTGCAAATGCTCCCCTGAAAGTTTTGGCAGTCGAAACAGAAGCCTTTTTATCAGAGGAGAAGAAATCAGCCCCCAACGAATTAACCCGCGGAAATTTTTTTTAAAAAAACATCCCTAAGCCCCGGGGTCACAAATTTAGCAAAAATCTGACTTTTGCCAATTCACTTAAAAATGCTTCCAATCGCTTGCAAATGCTCCCCTGAAGGGTTTGGCAGACGAAACAGAAGGCTTTTTATCACAGGACAAGAAATCAGCTCTCAACAAGTTAACCGGATGAAAAAGATTTTTTTGAAAAAATCCCTAAGCCACGGGGTCACAATTTCAGCAAAAATTTGACTTTTGCCAATTCACTCAAAAATGCTGCCAAACGCTTGCAAATGCTCCCCTGAAAGGTTTGGCAGTCGAAACAGAAGGCTTTTTCTCACAGGACAAGAAATCAGCCCTCAACAACTTAACCGGCGGAAAAAGATTTTTTTGAAAAAATCCCTAAGCCCCGGGGTCACAATTTCAGCAAAAATCTGACTTTTGCCAATTCACTCAAAAATGCTTCCTATCGCTTGCAAATGCTCCCCTGAAAGGTTTGGCAGTCGAAACAGAAGGCTTTTTATCACAGGACAAGAAATCAGCTCTCAACAACTTAACCGGCGGAAAAAGATTTTTTTGAAAAAATCCCTAAGCCCCGGGGTCACAATTTCAGCAAAAATCTGACTTTTGGGAATTCAGTCAAATATGGTGCCGAATGGTTGCAAATGCTCCCCTGAAAGGTTTAGTAGTCGAAACAGAAGCCTTTTTATCACAGGACAAGAAATCAGCCCTCAACAACTTAACGGGTGGAAAAAGATTTTTTTGAAAAAATCCCTAAGCCCCGGGGTCGCAATTTCAGCAAAAATCTGACTTTTGCCAATTCACTCAAAAATGCTGCCAAACACTTGCAAATGATCCCCTGAAAGGTTTGGCAGTCGAAACAGAAGGCTTTTTATCACAGGACAAGAAATCAGCCCTCAACAATTTAAACGGAGGAAAAAGCTTTTTTTGAAAAAATCCCTAAGCCCCGGGGTCACAATTTCAGCAAAAATCTGACTTTTGCCAATTCACTCTAAAATGCTGCCAAACGCTTGCAAATGATCCCCTGAAAGGTTTGGCAGTCGAAACAGAAGGCTTTTTATCACAGGACAAGAAATCAGCCCTCAATAACTTAACCGGTGGAAATTTCATGAATTCAGTTAAATATGGTGCCGAACGGTTGCAAATGCTCCCCTGAAAGTTTTGGCAGTCGAAACAGAAGCCTTTTTATCAGAGGAGAAGAAATCAGCCCCCAACGAATTAACCCGCGGAAATTTTTTTTAAAAAAACATCCCTAAGCCCCGGGGTCACAAATTTAGCAAAAATCTGACTTTTGCCAATTCACTTAAAAATGCTTCCAATCGCTTGCAAATGCTCCCCTGAAGGGTTTGGCAGACGAAACAGAAGGCTTTTTATCACAGGACAAGAAATCAGCTCTCAACTAGTTACCCGTATGAAAAAGATTTTTTTGAAAAAATCCCTAAGCCACGGGGTCACAATTTCAGCAAAAATTTGACTTTTGCCAATTCACTCAAAAATGCTGCCAAACGCTTGCAAATGCTCCCCTGAAAGGTTTGGCAGTCGAAACAGAAGGCTTTTTCTCACAGGACAAGAAATCAGCCCTCAACAACTTAACCGGCGGAAAAAGATTTTTTTGAAAAAATCCCTAAGCCCCGGGGTCACAATTTCAGCAAAAATCTGACTTTTGCCAATTCACTCAAAAATGCTGCCAAACGCTTGCAAATGCTCCCCTGAAAGGTTTGGCAGTCGAAACAGAAGGCTTTTTATCACAGGACAAGAAATCAGCTCTCAACAACTTAACCGGCGGAAAAAGATTTTTTTGAAAAAATCCCTAAGCCCCGGGGTCACAATTTCAGCAAAAATCTGACTTTTGGGAATTCAGTCAAATATAGTGCCGAATGGTTGCAAATGCTCCCCTGAAAGGTTTGGTAGTCGAAACAGAAGCCTTTTTATCACAGGACAAGAAATCAGCCCTCAACAACTTATCGGGTGGAAAAAGATTTTTTTGAAAAAATCCCTAAGCCCCGGGGTCACAATTTCAGCAAAAATCTGACTTTTGCCAATTCACTCAAAAATGCTGCCATACGCTTGCAAATGATCCCCTGAGAGGTTTGGCAGTCGAAACCGAAGGCTTTTTATCACAGGACAATAAATCAGCCCTCAACAACTTAACCGGAGGAAAAAGATTTTTTTGAAAAAATCCCTAAGCCCCGGGGTCACAATTTCAGCAAAAATCTGACTTTTGCCAATTCACTCAAATATGGTGCCAAATGGTTTTAAATGCTCCCCTGAAAGGTGTGGTAGTCGAAACAGAAGGCTTGTTATCACAGGACAAGAAATCAGCCCCCAACAACTTATCGGGCGGAAAAAGATTTTTTTGAAAAAATCCCTAAGCCCCGGGGTCACAATTTCAGCAAAAATCTGACTTTTGCCAATTCACTCAAAAATGCTGCCAAACGCTTGCAAATGATCCCCTGAGAGGTTTGGCAGTCGAAACAGAAGGCTTTTTATCACAGGACAATAAATCAGCCCTCAACAACTTAACCGGAGGAAAAAGATTTTTTTGAAAAAATCCCTAAGCCCCGGGGTCACAATTTCAGCAAAAATCTGACTTTTTGGAATTCAGTCAAATATGGTGGCGAGCGGATGCAAATGCTCCCCTGAAAGTCTTGGCTGTCGAAAGAGAAACCTTTTTATCACAGGACAAGAAATCAGCCCTCAACAACTTAACGGGTGGAAAAAGATTTTTTTGAAAAAATCCCTAAGCCCCGGGGTCACAATTTCAGCAAAAATCTGACTTTTGCCAATTCACTCATAAATGCTGCCAAACGCTTGCAAATGCTCCCCTGAAAGGTTTGGCAGTCGAAACAGAAGGCTTTTTATCACAGGACAAGAAATCAGTCCTCAACAACTTAACGGGCGGAAAAAGATTTTTTTGAAAAAATCCCTAAGCCCCGGGGTCACAATTTCAGCAAAAATCTGACTTTTGCCAATTCACTCAAAAATGCTTCCAATCGCTTGCAAATTCTCCCGTGAAAGGTTTGGCAGTCGAAACAGAAGGCTTTTTATCACATGATAAGAAATCAGCCCTCAACAACTTAACCGGCGGAAAAAGATTTTTTTGAAAAAATCCCTAAGCCCCGGGGTCACAATTTCAGCAAAAATCTGACTTTTGCCAATTCACTCATAAATGCTGCAAAACGCTTGCAAATGCTTCCCTGAAAGGTTTGGCAGTCGAAACAGAAGGCTTTTTATCACAGGACAATAAATCAGCCCTCAGCAACTTAACCGGAGGAAAAAGATTTTTTTGAAAAAATCCCTAAGCCCCGGGGTCACAATTTCAGCAAAAATCTGACTTTTGCCAATTCACTCATAAATGCTGCCAAACGCTTGCAAATGCTCCCCTGAAAGGTTTGGCAGTCGAAACAGAAGGCTTTTTATCACAGGACAAGAAATCAGTCCTCAACAACTTAACGGGCGGAAAAAGATTTTTTTGAAAAAATCCCTAAGCCCCGGGGTCACAATTTCAGCAAAAATCTGACTTTTGCCAATTCACTCAAAAATGCTTCCAATCGCTTGCAAATTCTCCCGTGAAAGGTTTGGCAGTCGAAACAGAAGGCTTTTTATCACATGATAAGAAATCAGCCCTCAACAACTTAACCGGCGGAAAAAGATTTTTTTGAAAAAATCCCTAAGCCCCGGGGTCACAATTTCAGCAAAAATCTGACTTTTGCCAATTCACTCATAAATGCTGCAAAACGCTTGCAAATGCTTCCCTGAAAGGTTTGGCAGTCGAAACAGAAGGCTTTTTATCACAGGACAAGAAATCAGCCCCCACAAATTAACCGGCGGAAATTTTTTTTTTTTGAAAAAATCCCTAAGCCCCGGGGTCACAATTTCAGCAAAAATATGACTTTTGCCAATTCACTCAAAAATGCTTCCATCACTTGCAAATGCTCCCATGAAGGGTTTGGCAGTCGAAACAGAAGGCTTTTTATCACAGGACAAGAAATCAGCTCTCAACAACTTAACCGGCGTAAAAAGATTTTTTTGAAAAAATCGCTAAGCCCCGGGGTCACAATTTCAGCAAAAATATGACTTTTGCCAATTCACTCAAAAATGCTTCCAATCGCTTACAAATGCTCCCCTGAAGGGTTTGGCAGTCGAAACAGAAGGCTTTTTATCACAGGACAATAAATCAGCCCTCAACAACTTAACCGGCGTAAAAAGATTTTTTTGAAAAAATCGCTAAGCCCCGGGGTCACAATTTCAGCAAAAATATGACTTTTGCCAATTCACTCAAAAATGCTGCCAAACGCTTGCAAATAATCCCCTGAAAGGTTTGGCAGTCGAAACAGAAGGCTTTTTATCACAGGACAAGAAATCAGCCCTCAACAACTTAAACGGAGGAAAAAGCTTTTTTTGAAAAAATCCCTAAGCCCCGGGGTCACAATTTCAGCAAAAATCTGACTTTTGCCAATTCACTCCAGAATGCTGCCAAACGCTTGCAAATGATCCCCTGAAAGGTTTGGCAGTCGAAACAGAAGGCTTTTTATCACAGGACAAGAAATCAGCCCTCAATAACTTAACCGGTGGAAATTTCATGAATTCAGTTAAATATGGTGCCGAACGGTTGCAAATGCTCCCCTGAAAGTTTTGGCAGTCGAAACAGAAGCCTTTTTATCAGAGGACAAGAAATCAGCCCCCAACAAATTAACCGGCGGAAATTTTTTTTAAAAAAACATCCCTAAGCCCCGGGGTCACAAATTTAGCAAAAATCTGACTTTTGCCAATTCACTCAAAAATGCTTCCAATCGCTTGCAAATGCTCCCCTGAAGGGTTTGGCAGTCGAAACAGAAGGCTTTTTATCACAGGACAAGAAATCAGCTCTCAACAAGTTAACCGGAGGAAAAAGATTTTTTTGAAAAAATCCCTAAGCCACGGGGTCACAATTTCAGCAAAAATTTGACTTTTGCCAATTCACTCAAAAATGCTGCCAAACGCTTGCAAATGCTCCCCTGAAAGGTTTGGCAGTCGAAACAGAAGGCTTTTTATCACAGGACAAGAAATCAGCCCTCAACAACTTAACGGGTGGAAAAAGATTTTTTTGAAAAAATCCCTAAGCCCCGGGGTCACAATTTCAGCAAAAATCTGACTTTTGCCAATTCACTCAAGAATGCTGCCAAACGCTTGCAAATGATCCCCTGAGAGGTTTGGCAGTCGAAACCGAAGGCTTTTTATCACAGGACAATAAATCAGCCCTCAACAACTTAACCGGAGGAAAAAGATTTTTTTGAAAAAATCCCTAAGCCCCGGGGTCACAATTTCAGCAAAAATCTGACTTTTGCCAATTCACTCAAATATGGTGCCGAATGGTTTTAAATGCTCCCCTGAAAGGTGTGGTAGTCGAAACAGAAGGCTTGTTATCACAGGACAAGAAATCAGCCCCCAACAACTTAACGGGCGGAAAAAGATTTTTTTGAAAAAATCCCTAAGCCCCGGGGTCACAATTTCAGCAAAAATCTGACTTTTGCCAATTCACTCAAAAATGCTGCCAAACGCTTGCAAATGATCCCCTGAGAGGTTTGGCAGTCGAAACAGAAGCCTTTTTATCACAGGACAATAAATCAGCCCTCAACAACTTAACCGGAGGAAAAAGATTTTTTTGAAAAAATCCCTAAGCCCCGGGGTCACAATTTCAGCAAAAATCTGACTTTTTGGAATTCAGTCAAATATGGTGCCGAGCGGATGCAAATGCTCCCCTGAAAGTCTTGGCAGTCGAAAGAGAAGCCTTTTTATCACAGGACAAGAAATCAGCCCTCAACAACTTAACGGGTGGAAAAAGATTTTTTTGAAAAAATCCCTAAGCCCCGGGGTCACAATTTCAGCAAAAATCTGACTTTTGCCAATTCACTCAAAAATGCTTCCAATCGCTTGCAAATGCTCCCCTGAAAGGTTTGGCAGTCGAAACAGAAGGCTTTTTATCACATGATAAGAAATCAGCCCTCAACAACTTAACCGGCGGAAAAAGATTTTTTTGAAAAAATCCCTAAGCCCCGGGGTCACAATTTCAGCAAAAATCTGACTTTTGCCAATTCACTCATAAATGCTGCAAAACGCTTGCAAATGCTCCCCTGAAAGGTTTGGCAGTCGAAACAGAAGGCTTTTTATCACAGGACAATAAATCAGCCCTCAACAACTTAACCGGAGGAAAAAGATTTTTTTGAAAAAATTCCTAAGCCCCGTGGTCACAATTTCAGCAAAAATCTGACTTTTTGGAATTCAGTCAAATATGGTGCCGAATGGTTTTAAATGCTCCCCTGAAAGGTGTGGTAGTCGAAACAGAAGGCTTGTTATCACAGGACAAGAAATCAGCCCCCAACAACTTAACGGGCGGAAAAAGATTTTTTTGAAAAAATCCCTAAGCCCCGGGGTCACAATTTCAGCAAAAATCTGACTTTTGCCAATTCACTCAAAAATGCTGCCAAACGCTTGCAAATGATCCCCTGAGATGTTTGGCAGTCGAAGCAGAAGGCTTTTTATCATAGGACAAGAAATCAGCCCTCAACAACTTAACCGGCGGAAAAAGATTTTTTTGAAAAAATCCCTAAGCCCCGGGGTCACAATTTCAGCAAAAATCTGACTTTTGCCAATTCACTCATAAATGCTGCCAAACGCTTGCAAATGATCCCCTGAGAGGTTTGGTAGTCGAAACAGAAGGCTTTTTAACACAGGACAAGAAATCAGCCCTCAACAACTTAACCGGAGGAAAAAGATTTTTTTGAAAAAATCCCTAAGCCCCGGGGTCAAAATTTCAGCAAAAATCTGACTTTTGGGAATTCAGTCAAATATGGTGCCGAATGGTTTTAAATGCTCCCCTGAAAGGTTTGGTAGTCGAAACAGAAGGCTTGTTATCACAGGACAAGAAATCAGCCCCCAACAACTTAACGGGCGGAAAAAGATTTTTTTGAAAAAATCCCTAAGCCCCGGGGTCACAATTTCAGCAAAAATCTGACTTTTGCCAATTCACTCATAAATGCTGCAAAACGCTTGCAAATGCTCCCCTGAAAGGTTTGGCAGTCGAAACAGAAGGCTTTTTATCACAGGACAATAAATCAGCCCTCAACAACTTAACCGGAGGAAAAAGATTTTTTTGAAAAAATCCCTAAGCCCCGTGGTCACAATTTCAGCAAAAATCTGACTTTTTGGAATTCAGTCAAATATGGTGCCGAATGGTTTTAAATGCTCCCCTGAAAGGTGTGGTAGTCGAAACAGAAGGCTTGTTATCACAGGACAAGAAATCAGCCCCCAACAACTTAACGGGCAGAAAAAGATTTTTTTGAAAAAATCCCTAAGCCCCGGGGTCACAATTTCAGCAAAAATCTGACTTTTGCCAATTCACTCAAAAATGCTGCCAAACGCTTGCAAATGATCCCCTGAGATGTTTGGCAGTCGAAGCAGAAGGCTTTTTATCATAGGACAAGAAATCAGCCCTCAACAACTTAACCGGCGGAAAAAGATTTTTTTGAAAAAATCCCTAAGCCCCGGGGTCACAATTTCAGCAAAAATCTGACTTTTGCCAATTCACTCAAAAATGCTGCCAAACGCTTGCAAATGATCCCCTGAGAGGTTTGGTAGTCGAAACAGAAGGCTTTTTAACACAGGACAAGAAATCAGCCCTCAACAACTTAACCGGAGGAAAAAGATTTTTTTGAAAAAATCCCTAAGCCCCGGGGTCACAATTTCAGCAAAAATCTGACTTTTGGGAATTCAGTCAAATATGGTGCCGAATGGTTTTAAATGCTCCCCTGAAAGGTTTGGTAGTCGAAACAGAAGGCTTGTTATCACAGGACAAGAAATCAGCCCCCAACAACTTAACGGGCGGAAAAAGATTTTTTTGAAAAAATCCCTAAGCCCCGGGGTCACAATTTCAGCAAAAATCTGACTTTTGCCAATTCACTCAAAAATGCTGCCAAACGCTTGCAAATGATCCCCTGAGAGGTTTGGCAGTCGAAACCGAAGGCTTTTTATCACAGGACAATAAATCAGCCCTCAACAACTTAACCGGAGGAAAAAGATTTTTTTGAAAAAATCCCTAAGCCCCGGGGTCACAATTTCAGCAAAAATCTGACTTTTTGGAATTCAGTCAAATATGGTGCCGAGCGGATGCAAATGCTCCCCTGAAAGTCTTGGCAGTCGAAAGAGAAGCCTTTTTATCACAGGACAAGAAATCAGCCCTCAACAACTTAACGGGTGGAAAAAGATTTTTTTGAAAAAATCCCTAAGCCCCGGGGTCACAATTTCAGCAAAAATCTGACTTTTGCCAATTCACTCATAAATGCTGCCAAACGCTTGCAAATGCTCCCCTGAAAGGTTTGGCAGTCGAAACAGAAGGCTTTTTATCACAGGACAAGAAATCAGTCCTCAACAACTTAACGGGCGGAAAAAGATTTTTTTGAAAAAATCCCTAAGCCCCGGGGTCACAATTTCAGCAAAAATCTGACTTTTGCCAATTCACTCAAAAATGCTTCCAATCGCTTGCAAATTCTCCCGTGAAAGGTTTGGCAGTCGAAACAGAAGGCTTTTTATCACATGATAAGAAATCAGCCCTCAACAACTTAACCGGCGGAAAAAGATTTTTTTGAAAAAATCCCTAAGCCCCGGGGTCACAATTTCAGCAAAAATCTGACTTTTGCCAATTCACTCATAAATGCTGCAAAACGCTTGCAAATGCTCCCCTGAAAGGTTTGGCAGTCGAAACAGAAGGCTTTTTATCACAGGACAATAAATCAGCCCTCAACAACTTAACCGGAGGAAAAAGATTTTTTTGAAAAAATCCCTAAGCCCCGTGGTCACAATTTCAGCAAAAATCTGACTTTTTGGAATTCAGTCAAATATGGTGCCGAATGGTTTTAAATGCTCCCCTGAAAGGTGTGGTAGTCGAAACAGAAGGCTTGTTATCACAGGACAAGAAATCAGCCCCCAACAACTTAACGGGCGGAAAAAGATTTTTTTGAAAAAATCCCTAAGCCCCGGGGTCACAATTTCAGCAAAAATCTGACTTTTGCCAATTCACTCAAAAATGCTGCCAAACGCTTGCAAATGATCCCCTGAGATGTTTGGCAGTCGAAGCAGAAGGCTTTTTATCATAGGACAAGAAATCAGCCCTCAACAACTTAACCGGCGGAAAAAGATTTTTTTGAAAAAATCCCTAAGCCCCGGGGTCACAATTTCAGCAAAAATCTGACTTTTGCCAATTCACTCAAAAATGCTGCCAAACGCTTGCAAATGATCCCCTGAGATGTTTGGCAGTCGAAACAGAAGGCTTGTTATCACAGGACAAGAAATCAGCCCCCAATAACTTAACGGGCGGAAAAAGATTTTTTTGAAAAAATCCCTAAGCCCCGGGGTCACAATTTCAGCAAAAATCTGACTTTTGCCAATTCACTCAAAAATGCTGCCAAACGCTTGCAAATGATCCCCTGAAAGGTTTGGCAGTCGAAACAGAAGGCTTTTTATCACAGGACAAGAAATCAGCCCTCAACAACATAACCGGTGGAAATTTCATGAATTCAGTCAAATATGGTGCCGAACGG
This sequence comes from Podarcis erhardii, assembly GCF_964252035.2. Lineage (NCBI taxonomy): Eukaryota > Metazoa > Chordata > Lepidosauria > Squamata > Lacertidae > Podarcis > Podarcis erhardii. The sequence goes on from NC_138502.1 coordinate 44,350,997, forward strand.
TTGCAAATGCTCCCCTGAAAGTTTTGGCAGTCGAAACAGAAGACTTTTTATCACAGGACAAGAAATCAGCCCTCAACAACTTAACGGGCGGAAATTTTTTTTTTTGAAAAAATCCCTAAGCCCCGGGGTCACAATTTCAGCAAAAATCTGACTTTTGGGAATTCAGTCAAATATGGTGCCTAATGGTTGCAAATGCTCCCTTGAAAGGTTTGGTAGTCGAAACAGAAGGCTTGTTATCACAGGACAAGAAATCAGCCCTCAACAACTTAACCGGAGGAAAAAGATTTTTTTGAAAAAATCAATAAGCCCCGGGGTCACAATTTCAGCAAAAATCTGACTTTTGCCAATTCACTCATAAGTCCTGCCAAAGGCTTGCAAATGCTCCCCTGAAAGGTTTGGGAGTCGAAACAGAAGGCTTTTTATCACAGGACAAGAACTCAGCCCTCAACAACTTAACGGGTGGAAAAAGATATTTTTGAAAAAATCCCTAAGCCCCGGGGTCACAATTTCAGCAAAAATCCGACTTTTGCCAATTCACTCAAAAATGCTGCCAAACGCTTGCAAATGATCCCCTGAGAGGTTTGGCAGTCGAAACAGAAGGCTTTTTATCACAGGACAATAAATCAGCCCTCAACAACTTAACCGGAGGAAAAAGATTTTTTTGAAAAAATCCCTAAGCCCCGGGGTCACAATTTCAGCAAAAATCTGACTTTTGGGAATTCAGTCAAATATGGTGCCGAATGGTTTTAAATGCTCCCCTGAAAGGTTTGGTAGTCGAAACAGAAGCCTTTTTATCACAGGACAAGAAATCAGCCCTCAACAACTTAACGGGTGGAAAAAGATTTTTTTGAAAAAATCCCTAAGCCCCGGGGTCACAATTTCAGCAAAAATCTGACTTTTGCCAATTCACTCATAAATGCTGCCAAACGCTTGCAAATGCTCCCCTGAAAGGTTTGGCAGTCGAAAAAGAAGGCTTTTTATCACAGGACAAGAAATCAGCCCTCAACAACTTAAACGGCGGAAAAAGATTTTTGTGAAAAAATCCCTAAGCCCCGGGGTCACAATTTCAGCAAAAATCTGACTTTCGGGAATTCAGTCAAATATGGTGCCGAGTGGATGCAAATGCTCCCCTGAAAGTCTTGTCAGTCGAAAGAGAAGCCTTTTTATCACAGGACAAGAAATCAGCCCTCAACAACTTAACGGGTGGAAAAAGATTTTTTTGAAAAAATCCCTAAGCCCCGGGGTCACAATTTCAGCAAAAATCTGACTTTTGCCAATTCACTCAAAAATGCTGCCAAACGCTTGCAAATGATCCCCTGAGAGGTTTGGCAGTCGAAACAGAAGGCTTTTTATCACAGGACAATAAATCAGCCCTCAACAACTTAAGCGGAGGAAAAAGATTTTTTTGAAAAAATCCCTAAGCCCCGGGGTCACAATTTCAGCAAAAATCTGACTTTTGGGAATTCAGTCAAATATGGTACCGAATGGTTTTAAATGCTCCCCTGAAAGGTTTGGTAGTCGAAACAGAAGCCTTTTTATCACAGGACAAGAAATCAGCCCTCAACAACTTAACGGGCGGAAAAAGATTTTTGTGAAAAAATCCCTAAGCCACGGGGTCACAATTTCAGCAAAAATCTGACTTTCGGGAATTCAGTCAATTATGGTGCCGAGCGGATGCAAATGCTCCCCTGAAAGTCTTGGCAGTCGAAAGAGAAGCCTTTTTATCACAGGACAATAAATCAGCCCTCAACAACTTAACCGGCGGAAAAAGATTTTTTTGAAAAAATCCCTAAGCCCCGGGGTCACAATTTCAGCAAAAATCTGACTTTTGGGAATTCAGTCAAATATGGTGCCGAATGGTTTTAAATGCTCCCCTGAAAGGTTTGGTAGTCGAAACAGAAGGCTTGTTATCACAGGACAAGAAATCAGCCCCCAACAACTTAACGGGCGGAAAAAGATTTTTTTGAGAAAATCCCTAAGCCCCGGGGTCACAATTTCAGCAAAAATCCGACTTTTGCCAATTCACTCAAAAATGCTGCCAAACGCTTGCAAATGATCCCCTGAGAGGTTTGGCAGTCGAAACAGAAGGCTTTTTATCACAGGACAATAAATCAGCCCCCAACAACTTAACCGGAGGAAAAAGATTTTTTTGAAAAAATCCCTAAGCCCCGGGGTCACAATTTCAGCAAAAATCTGACTTTTGGGAATTCAGTCAAATATGGTGCTGAATGGTTTTAAATGCTCCCCTGAAAGGTTTGGTAGTCGAAACAGAAGCCTTTTTATCACAGGACAAGAAATCAGCCCTCAACAACTTTACGGGTGGAAAAAGAATTTTTTGAAAAAATCCCTAAGCCCCGGGGTCACAATTTCAGCAAAAATCTGACTTTTGCCAATTCACTCATAAATGCTGCCAAACGCTTGTAAATGCTCCCCTGAAAGGTTTGGCAGTCGAAACAGAAGGCTTTTTATCACAGGACAAGAAATCAGCCCTCAACAACTTAACGGGCGGAAAAAGATTTTTTTGAAAAAATCCCTAAGCCCCGGGGTCACAATTTCAGCAAAAATCTGACTTTTGGGAATTCAGTCAAATATGGTGCCGAATGGTTGCAAATGCTCCCCTGAAAGGTTTGGTAGTCGAAACAGAAGCCTTTTTATCACAGGACAAGAAATCAGCCCTCAACAACTTAACGGGTGGAAAAAGATTTTTTTGAAAAAATCCCTAAGCCCCGGGGTCACAATTTCAGCAAAAATCTGACTTTTGCCAATTCACTCAAAAATGCTGCCAAACACTTGCAAATGATCCCCTGAGAGGTTTGGTAGTCGAAACAGAAGGCTTTTTAACACAGGACAAGAAATCAGCCCTCAACAACTTAACCGGAGGAAAAAGATTTTTTTGAAAAAATCCCTAAGCCCCGGGGTCACAATTTCAGCAAAAATCTGACTTTTGGGAATTCAGTCAAATATGGTGCCGAATGGTTGCAAATGCTCCCCTGAAAGGTTTGGTAGTCGAAACAGAAGTTTTTTTACCACAGGACAAGAAATCAGCCCTCAACAACTTAACGGGCGGAAAAAGATTTTTGTGAAAAAATCCCTAAGCCCCGGGGTCACAATTTCAGCAAAAATCTGACTTTTGGGAATTCAGTCAAATATGGTGCCAAATGGTTTTAAATGCTCCCCTGAAAGGTTTGGTAGTCGAAACAGAAGGCTTGTTATCACAGGACAAGAAATCAGCCCCCAATAACTTAACGGGCGGAAAAAGATTTTTTTGAAAAAATCCCTAAGCCCCGGAGTCACAATTTCAGCAAAAATCTGACTTTTGCCAATTCACTCAAAAATGCTGCCAAACGCTTGCAAATGATCCCCTGAGAGGTTTGGCAGTCGAAACAGAAGGCTTTTTATCACAGGATAATAAATCAGCCCTCAACAACTTAACCGGAGGAAAAAGATTTTTTGGAAAAAATCCCTAAGCCCCGGGGTCACAATTTCAGCAAAAATCTGACTTTCGGGAATTCAGTCAAATATGGTGCCGAGCGGATGCAAATGCTCCCCTGAAAGTCTTGGCAGTCGAAAGAGAAGCCTTTTCATCACAGGACAAGAAATCAGCCCTCAACAACTTAACGGGTGGAAAAAGATTTTTTTGAAAAAATCCCTAAGCCCTAATCTGAGTTTTTCCAATTCACTCAAAAGTGCTGCCAAACGCTTGCAAATGATCCCCTGAGAGGTTTGGCAGTCGAAACAGAAGGCTTTTTATCACAGGACAATAAATCAGCCCTCAACAACTTAACCGGAGGAAAAGATTTTTTTTGAAAAAATCCCTAAGCCTCGGGGTCACAATTTCAGCAAAAATCTGACTTTTGGGAATTCAGTCAAATATGGTGCCGAATGGTTTTAAATGCTCCCCTGAAAGGTTTGGTAGTCGAAACAGAAGGCTTTTTATCACAGGACAAGAAATCAGCCCTCAACAACTTAACGGGCGGAAAAAGATTTTTTTGAAAAAATCCCTAAGCCCCGGGGTCACAATTTTAGCAAAAATCTGACTTTTGCCAATTCACTCAAAAATGCTTCCAAACGCTTGCAAATGATCCCCTGAGAGGTTTGGCAGTCGAAACAGAAGGCTTTTTATCACAGGACAATAAATCAGCCCTCAACAACTTAACCGGAGGAAAAAGATTTTTTGGAAAAAATCCCTAAGCCCCGGGGTCACAATTTCAGCAAAAATCTGACTTTTGCCAATTCACTCAAAAATGCTGCCAAACGCTTGCAAATGATCCCCTGAAAGGTTTGGCAGTCGAAACAGAAGGCTTTTTATCACAGGACAAGAAATCAGCCCTCAACAACATAACCGGTGGAAATTTCATGAATTCAGTCAAATATGGTGCCGAACGGTTGCAAATGCTCCCCTGAAAGTTTTGGCAGTCGAAACAGAAGACTTTTTATCACAGGACAAGAAATCAGCCCTCAACAACTTAACGGGCGGAAATTTTTTTTTTTGAAAAAATCCCTAAGCCCCGGGGTCACAATTTCAGCAAAAATCTGACTTTTGGGAATTCAGTCAAATATGGTGCCTAATGGTTGCAAATGCTCCCTTGAAAGGTTTGGTAGTCGAAACAGAAGGCTTGTTATCACAGGACAAGAAATCAGCCCTCAACAACTTAACCGGAGGAAAAAGATTTTTTTGAAAAAATCAATAAGCCCCGGGGTCACAATTTCAGCAAAAATCTGACTTTTGCCAATTCACTCATAAGTCCTGCCAAAGGCTTGCAAATGCTCCCCTGAAAGGTTTGGCAGTCGAAACAGAAGGCTTTTTATCACAGGACAAGAACTCAGCCCTCAACAACTTAACGGGTGGAAAAAGATATTTTTGAAAAAATCCCTAAGCCCCGGGGTCACAATTTCAGCAAAAATCCGACTTTTGCCAATTCACTCAAAAATGCTGCCAAACGCTTGCAAATGATCCCCTGAGAGGTTTGGCAGTCGAAACAGAAGGCTTTTTATCACAGGACAATAAATCAGCCCTCAACAACTTAACCGGAGGAAAAAGATTTTTTTGAAAAAATCCCTAAGCCCCGGGGTCACAATTTCAGCAAAAATCTGACTTTTGGGAATTCAGTCAAATATGGTGCCGAATGGTTTTAAATGCTCCCCTGAAAGGTTTGGTAGTCGAAACAGAAGCCTTTTTATCACAGGACAAGAAATCAGCCCTCAACAACTTAACGGGTGGAAAAAGATTTTTTTGAAAAAATCCCTAAGCCCCGGGGTCACAATTTCAGCAAAAATCTGACTTTTGCCAATTCACTCATAAATGCTGCCAAACGCTTGCAAATGCTCCCCTGAAAGGTTTGGCAGTCGAAAAAGAAGGCTTTTTATCACAGGACAAGAAATCAGCCCTCAACAACTTAAACGGCGGAAAAAGATTTTTGTGAAAAAATCCCTAAGCCCCGGGGTCACAATTTCAGCAAAAATCTGACTTTCGGGAATTCAGTCGAATATGGTGCCGAGCGGATGCAAATGCTCCCCTGAAAGTCTTGTCAGTCGAAAGAGAAGCCTTTTTATCACAGGACAAGAAATCAGCCCTCAACAACTTAACGGGTGGAAAAATATTTTTTTGAAAAAATCCCTAAGCCCCGGGGTCACAATTTCAGCAAAAATCTGACTTTTGCCAATTCACTCATAAATGCTGCCAAACGCTTGCAAATGCTCCCCTGAAAGGTTTGGCAGTCGAAACAGAAGGCTTTTTATCACAGGACAAGAAATCAGTCCTCAACAACTTAACGGTCGGAAAAAGATTTTTTTGAAAAAATCCCTAAGCCCAGGGGTCACAATTTCAGCAAAAATCTGACTTTTGCCAATTCACTCAAAAATGCTTCCAATCGCTTGCAAATTCTCCTGTGAAAGGTTTGGCAGTCGAAACAGAAGGCTTTTTATCACAGGACAAGAAATCAGCACTCAACAACTTAACCGGCGGAAAAAGATTTTTTTGAAAAAATCCCTAAGCCCCGGGGTCACAATTTCAGCAAAAATCTGACTTTTGCCAATTCACTCATAAATGCTGCCAAAGGCTTGCAAATGCTCCCCTGAAAGGTTTGGCAGTCGAAACAGAAGGCTTTTTATCACAGGACAAGAACTCAGCCCTCAACAACTTAACGGGTGGAAAAAGATATTTTTGAAAAAATCCCTAAGCCCCGGGGTCACAATTTCAGCAAAAATCCGACTTTTGCCAATTCACTCAAAAATGCTGCCAAACGCTTGCAAATGATCCCCTGAGAGGTTTGGCAGTCGAAACAGAAGGCTTTTTATCACAGGACAATAAATCAGCCCTCAACAACTTAACCGGAGGAAAAAGATTTTTTTGAAAAAATCCCTAAGCCCCGGGGTCACAATTTCAGCAAAAATCTGACTTTTGGGAATTCAGTCAAATATGGTACCGAATGGTTTTAAATGCTCCCCTGAAAGGTTTGGTAGTCGAAACAGAAGCCTTTTTATCACAGGACAAGAAATCAGCCCTCAACAACTTAACGGGCGGAAAAAGATTTTTGTGAAAAAATCCCTAAGCCACGGGGTCACAATTTCAGCAAAAATCTGACTTTCGGGAATTCAGTCAATTATGGTGCCGAGCGGATGCAAATGCTCCCCTGAAAGTCTTGGCAGTCGAAAGAGAAGCCTTTTTATCACAGGACAATAAATCAGCCCTCAACAACTTAACCGGCGGAAAAAGATTTTTTTGAAAAAATCCCTAAGCCCCGGGGTCACAATTTCAGCAAAAATCTGACTTTTGGGAATTCAGTCAAATATGGTGCCGAATGGTTTTAAATGCTCCCCTGAAAGGTTTGGTAGTCGAAACAGAAGGCTTGTTATCACAGGACAAGAAATCAGCCCCCAACAACTTAACGGGCGGAAAAAGATTTTTTTGAGAAAATCCCTAAGCCCCGGGGTCACAATTTCAGCAAAAATCCGACTTTTGCCAATTCACTCAAAAATGCTGCCAAACGCTTGCAAATGATCCCCTGAGAGGTTTGGCAGTCGAAACAGAAGGCTTTTTATCACAGGACAATAAATCAGCCCCCAACAACTTAACCGGAGGAAAAAGATTTTTTTGAAAAAATCCCTAAGCCCCGGGGTCACAATTTCAGCAAAAATCTGACTTTTGGGAATTCAGTCAAATATGGTGCTGAATGGTTTTAAATGCTCCCCTGAAAGGTTTGGTAGTCGAAACAGAAGCCTTTTTATCACAGGACAAGAAATCAGCCCTCAACAACTTTACGGGTGGAAAAAGAATTTTTTGAAAAAATCCCTAAGCCCCGGGGTCACAATTTCAGCAAAAATCTGACTTTTGCCAATTCACTCATAAATGCTGCCAAACGCTTGTAAATGCTCCCCTGAAAGGTTTGGCAGTCGAAACAGAAGGCTTTTTATCACAGGACAAGAAATCAGCCCTCAACAACTTAACGGGCGGAAAAAGATTTTTTTGAAAAAATCCCTAAGCCCCGGGGTCACAATTTCAGCAAAAATCTGACTTTTGGGAATTCAGTCAAATATGGTGCCGAATGGTTGCAAATGCTCCCCTGAAAGGTTTGGTAGTCGAAACAGAAGCCTTTTTATCACAGGACAAGAAATCAGCCCTCAACAACTTAACGGGTGGAAAAAGATTTTTTTGAAAAAATCCCTAAGCCCCGGGGTCACAATTTCAGCAAAAATCTGACTTTTGCCAATTCACTCAAAAATGCTGCCAAACACTTGCAAATGATCCCCTGAGAGGTTTGGTAGTCGAAACAGAAGGCTTTTTAACACAGGACAAGAAATCAGCCCTCAACAACTTAACCGGAGGAAAAAGATTTTTTTGAAAAAATCCCTAAGCCCCGGGGTCACAATTTCAGCAAAAATCTGACTTTTGGGAATTCAGTCAAATATGGTGCCGAATGGTTGCAAATGCTCCCCTGAAAGGTTTGGTAGTCGAAACAGAAGTTTTTTTACCACAGGACAAGAAATCAGCCCTCAACAACTTAACGGGCGGAAAAAGATTTTTGTGAAAAAATCCCTAAGCCCCGGGGTCACAATTTCAGCAAAAATCTGACTTTTGGGAATTCAGTCAAATATGGTGCCAAATGGTTTTAAATGCTCCCCTGAAAGGTTTGGTAGTCGAAACAGAAGGCTTGTTATCACAGGACAAGAAATCAGCCCCCAATAACTTAACGGGCGGAAAAAGATTTTTTTGAAAAAATCCCTAAGCCCCGGAGTCACAATTTCAGCAAAAATCTGACTTTTGCCAATTCACTCAAAAATGCTGCCAAACGCTTGCAAATGATCCCCTGAGAGGTTTGGCAGTCGAAACAGAAGGCTTTTTATCACAGGATAATAAATCAGCCCTCAACAACTTAACCGGAGGAAAAAGATTTTTTGGAAAAAATCCCTAAGCCCCGGGGTCACAATTTCAGCAAAAATCTGACTTTCGGGAATTCAGTCAAATATGGTGCCGAGCGGATGCAAATGCTCCCCTGAAAGTCTTGGCAGTCGAAAGAGAAGCCTTTTCATCACAGGACAAGAAATCAGCCCTCAACAACTTAACGGGTGGAAAAAGATTTTTTTGAAAAAATCCCTAAGCCCTAATCTGAGTTTTTCCAATTCACTCAAAAGTGCTGCCAAACGCTTGCAAATGATCCCCTGAGAGGTTTGGCAGTCGAAACAGAAGGCTTTTTATCACAGGACAATAAATCAGCCCTCAACAACTTAACCGGAGGAAAAGATTTTTTTTGAAAAAATCCCTAAGCCTCGGGGTCACAATTTCAGCAAAAATCTGACTTTTGGGAATTCAGTCAAATATGGTGCCGAATGGTTTTAAATGCTCCCCTGAAAGGTTTGGTAGTCGAAACAGAAGGCTTTTTATCACAGGACAAGAAATCAGCCCTCAACAACTTAACGGGCGGAAAAAGATTTTTTTGAAAAAATCCCTAAGCCCCGGGGTCACAATTTTAGCAAAAATCTGACTTTTGCCAATTCACTCAAAAATGCTTCCAAACGCTTGCAAATGATCCCCTGAGAGGTTTGGCAGTCGAAACAGAAGGCTTTTTATCACAGGACAATAAATCAGCCCTCAACAACTTAACCGGAGGAAAAAGATTTTTTGGAAAAAATCCCTAAGCCCCGGGGTCACAATTTCAGCAAAAATCTGACTTTTGCCAATTCACTCAAAAATGCTGCCAAACGCTTGCAAATGATCCCCTGAAAGGTTTGGCAGTCGAAACAGAAGGCTTTTTATCACAGGACAAGAAATCAGCCCTCAACAACATAACCGGTGGAAATTTCATGAATTCAGTCAAATATGGTGCCGAACGGTTGCAAATGCTCCCCTGAAAGTTTTGGCAGTCGAAACAGAAGACTTTTTATCACAGGACAAGAAATCAGCCCTCAACAACTTAACGGGCGGAAATTTTTTTTTTTGAAAAAATCCCTAAGCCCCGGGGTCACAATTTCAGCAAAAATCTGACTTTTGGGAATTCAGTCAAATATGGTGCCTAATGGTTGCAAATGCTCCCTTGAAAGGTTTGGTAGTCGAAACAGAAGGCTTGTTATCACAGGACAAGAAATCAGCCCTCAACAACTTAACCGGAGGAAAAAGATTTTTTTGAAAAAATCAATAAGCCCCGGGGTCACAATTTCAGCAAAAATCTGACTTTTGCCAATTCACTCATAAGTCCTGCCAAAGGCTTGCAAATGCTCCCCTGAAAGGTTTGGCAGTCGAAACAGAAGGCTTTTTATCACAGGACAAGAACTCAGCCCTCAACAACTTAACGGGTGGAAAAAGATATTTTTGAAAAAATCCCTAAGCCCCGGGGTCACAATTTCAGCAAAAATCCGACTTTTGCCAATTCACTCAAAAATGCTGCCAAACGCTTGCAAATGATCCCCTGAGAGGTTTGGCAGTCGAAACAGAAGGCTTTTTATCACAGGACAATAAATCAGCCCTCAACAACTTAACCGGAGGAAAAAGATTTTTTTGAAAAAATCCCTAAGCCCCGGGGTCACAATTTCAGCAAAAATCTGACTTTTGGGAATTCAGTCAAATATGGTGCCGAATGGTTTTAAATGCTCCCCTGAAAGGTTTGGTAGTCGAAACAGAAGCCTTTTTATCACAGGACAAGAAATCAGCCCTCAACAACTTAACGGGTGGAAAAAGATTTTTTTGAAAAAATCCCTAAGCCCCGGGGTCACAATTTCAGCAAAAATCTGACTTTTGCCAATTCACTCATAAATGCTGCCAAACGCTTGCAAATGCTCCCCTGAAAGGTTTGGCAGTCGAAAAAGAAGGCTTTTTATCACAGGACAAGAAATCAGCCCTCAACAACTTAAACGGCGGAAAAAGATTTTTGTGAAAAAATCCCTAAGCCCCGGGGTCACAATTTCAGCAAAAATCTGACTTTCGGGAATTCAGTCGAATATGGTGCCGAGCGGATGCAAATGCTCCCCTGAAAGTCTTGTCAGTCGAAAGAGAAGCCTTTTTATCACAGGACAAGAAATCAGCCCTCAACAACTTAACGGGTGGAAAAATATTTTTTTGAAAAAATCCCTAAGCCCCGGGGTCACAATTTCAGCAAAAATCTGACTTTTGCCAATTCACTCATAAATGCTGCCAAACGCTTGCAAATGCTCCCCTGAAAGGTTTGGCAGTCGAAACAGAAGGCTTTTTATCACAGGACAAGAAATCAGTCCTCAACAACTTAACGGTCGGAAAAAGATTTTTTTGAAAAAATCCCTAAGCCCAGGGGTCACAATTTCAGCAAAAATCTGACTTTTGCCAATTCACTCAAAAATGCTTCCAATCGCTTGCAAATTCTCCTGTGAAAGGTTTGGCAGTCGAAACAGAAGGCTTTTTATCACAGGACAAGAAATCAGCACTCAACAACTTAACCGGCGGAAAAAGATTTTTTTGAAAAAATCCCTAAGCCCCGGGGTCACAATTTCAGCAAAAATCTGACTTTTGCCAATTCACTCATAAATGCTGCCAAAGGCTTGCAAATGCTCCCCTGAAAGGTTTGGCAGTCGAAACAGAAGGCTTTTTATCACAGGACAAGAACTCAGCCCTCAACAACTTAACGGGTGGAAAAAGATATTTTTGAAAAAATCCCTAAGCCCCGGGGTCACAATTTCAGCAAAAATCCGACTTTTGCCAATTCACTCAAAAATGCTGCCAAACGCTTGCAAATGATCCCCTGAGAGGTTTGGCAGTCGAAACAGAAGGCTTTTTATCACAGGACAATAAATCAGCCCTCAACAACTTAACCGGAGGAAAAAGATTTTTTTGAAAAAATCCCTAAGCCCCGGGGTCACAATTTCAGCAAAAATCTGACTTTTGGGAATTCAGTCAAATATGGTGCCGAATGGTTTTAAATGCTCCCCTGAAAGGTTTGGTAGTCGAAACAGAAGCCTTTTTATCACAGGACAAGAAATCAGCCCTCAACAACTTAACGGGTGGAAAAAGAATTTTTTGAAAAAATCCCTAAGCCCCGGGGTCACAATTTCAGCAAAAATCTGACTTTTGCCAATTCACTCATAAATGCTGCCAAACGCTTGCAAATGCTCCCCTGAAAGGTTTGGCAGTCGAAAAAGAAGGCTTTTTATCACAGGACAAGAAATCAGCCCTCAACAACTTAAACGGCGGAAAAAGATTTTTGTGAAAAAATCCCTAAGCCCCGGGGTCACAATTTCAGCAAAAATCTGACTTTTGGGAATTCAGTCAAATATGGTGCCGAGTGGATGCAAATGCTCCCCTGAAAGTCTTGTCAGTCGAAAGAGAAGCCTTTTTATCACAGGACAAGAAATCAGCCCTCAACAACTTAACGGGTGGAAAAAGATTTTTTTGAAAAAATCCCTAAGCCCCGGGGTCACAATTTCAGCAAAAATCTGACTTTTGCCAATTCACTCACAAATGCTGCCAAACGCTTGCAAATGATCCCCTGAGAGGTTTGGCAGTCGAAACAGAAGGCTTTTTATCACAGGACAAGAAATCAGCCCTCAACAACTTAAGCGGAGGAAAAAGATTTTTTTGAAAAAATCCCTAAGCCCCGGGGTCACAATTTCAGCAAAAATCTGACTTTTGGGAATTCAGTCAAATATGGTACCGAATGGTTTTAAATGCTCCCCTGAAAGGTTTGGTAGTCGAAACAGAAGCCTTTTTATCACAGGACAAGAAATCAGCCCTCAACAACTTAACGGGCGGAAAAAGATTTTTGTGAAAAAATCCCTAAGCCACGGGGTCACAATTTCAGCAAAAATCTGACTTTCGGGAATTCAGTCAATTATGGTGCCGAGCGGATGCAAATGCTCCCCTGAAAGTCTTGGCAGTCGAAAGAGAAGCCTTTTTATCACAGGACAAGAAATCAGCCCTCAACAACTTAACCGGAGGAAAAAGATTTTTTTGAAAAAATCCCTAAGCCCCGGGGTCACAATTTCAGCAAAAATCTGACTTTTGCCAATTCACTCAAAAATGCTTCCAATCGCTTGCAAATTCTCCCGTGAAAGGTTTGGCAGTCGAAACAGAAGGCTTTTTATCACAGGACAAGAAATCAGCCCTCAACAACTTAACCGGAGGAAAAAGATTTTTTGGAAAAAATCCCTAAGCCCCGGGGTCACAATTTCAGCAAAAATCTGACTTTTGCCAATTCACTCAAAAATGCTGCCAAACGCTTGCAAATGATCCCCTGAAAGGTTTGGCAGTCGAAACAGAAGGCTTTTTATCACAGGACAAGAAATCAGCCCTCAACAACATAACCGGTGGAAATTTCATGAATTCAGTCAAATATGGTGCCGAACGGTTGCAAATGCTCCCCTGAAAGTTTTGGCAGTCGAAACAGAAGACTTTTTATCACAGGACAAGAAATCAGCCCTCAACAACTTAACGAGCGGAAATTTTTTTTTTTGAAAAAATCCCTAAGCCCCGGGGTCACAATTTCAGCAAAAATCTGACTTTTGGGAATTCAGTCAAATATGGTGCCTAATGGTTGCAAATGCTCCCTTGAAAGGTTTGGTAGTCGAAACAGAAGGCTTGTTATCACAGGACAAGAAATCAGCCCTCAACAACTTAACCGGAGGAAAAAGATTTTTTTGAAAAAATCAATAAGCCCCGGGGTCACAATTTCAGCAAAAATCTGACTTTTGCCAATTCACTCATAAGTCCTGCCAAAGGCTTGCAAATGCTCCCCTGAAAGGTTTGGCAGTCGAAAAAGAAGGCTTTTTATCACAGGACAAGAAATCAGTCCTCAACAACTTAACGGGTGGAAAAAGATTTTTTTGAAAAAATCCCTAAGCCCCGGGGTCACAATTTCAGCAAAAATCTGAGTTTTTCCAATTCACTCAAAAGTGCTGCCAAACGCTTGCAAATGATCCCCTGAGAGGTTTGGCAGTCGAAACAGAAGGCTTTTTATCACAGGACAATAAATCAGCCCTCAACAACTTAACAAGGAGGAAAAAGTTTTTTTTTGAAAAAATCCCTAAGCCTCGGGGTCACAATTTCAGCAAAAATCTGACTTTTGGGAATTCAGTCAAATATGGTGCCGAATGGTTTTAAATGCTCCCCTGAAAGGTTTGGTAGTCGAAACAGAAGGCTTTTTATCACAGGACAAGAAATCAGCCCTCAACAACTTAACGGGCGGAAAAAGATTTTTTTGAAAAAATCCCTAAGCCCCGGGGTCACAATTTTAGCAAAAATCTGACTTTTGCCAATTCACTCAAAAATGCTTCCAAACGCTTGCAAATGATCCCCTGAGAGGTTTGGCAGTCGAAACAGAAGGCTTTTTATCACAGGACAATAAATCAGCCCTCAACAACTTAACCGGAGGAAAAAGATTTTTTGGAAAAAATCCCTAAGCCCCGGGGTCACAATTTCAGCAAAAATCTGACTTTTGCCAATTCACTCAAAAATGCTGCCAAACGCTTGCAAATGATCCCCTGAAAGGTTTGGCAGTCGAAACAGAAGGCTTTTTATCACAGGACAAGAAATCAGCCCTCAACAACATAACCGGTGGAAATTTCATGAATTCAGTCAAATATGGTGCCGAACGGTTGCAAATGCTCCCCTGAAAGTTTTGGCAGTCGAAACAGAAGACTTTTTATCACAGGACAAGAAATCAGCCCTCAACAACTTAACGGGCGGAAATTTTTTTTTTTGAAAAAATCCCTAAGCCCCGGGGTCACAATTTCAGCAAAAATCTGACTTTTGGGAATTCAGTCAAATATGGTGCCTAATGGTTGCAAATGCTCCCTTGAAAGGTTTGGTAGTCGAAACAGAAGGCTTGTTATCACAGGACAAGAAATCAGCCCTCAACAACTTAACCGGAGGAAAAAGATTTTTTTGAAAAAATCAATAAGCCCCGGGGTCACAATTTCAGCAAAAATCTGACTTTTGCCAATTCACTCATAAGTCCTGCCAAAGGCTTGCAAATGCTCCCCTGAAAGGTTTGGCAGTCGAAAAAGAAGGCTTTTTATCACAGGACAAGAAATCAGTCCTCAACAACTTAAACGGCGGAAAAAGATTTTTGTGAAAAAATCCCTAAGCCCCGGGGTCACAATTTCAGCAAAAATCTGACTTTCGGGAATTCAGTCGAATATGGTGCCGAGCGGATGCAAATGCTCCCCTGAAAGTCTTGGCAGTCGAAAGAGAAGCCTTTTTATCACAGGACAAGAAATCAGCCCTCAACAACTTAACGGGTGGAAAAATATTTTTTTGAAAAAATCCCTAAGCCCCGGGGTCACAATTTCAGCAAAAATCTGACTTTTGCCAATTCACTCATAAATGCTGCCAAACGCTTGCAAATGCTCCCCTGAAAGGTTTGGCAGTCGAAACAGAAGGCTTTTTATCACAGGACAAGAAATCAGTCCTCAACAACTTAACGGGCGGAAAAAGATTTTTTTGAAAAAATCCCTAAGCCCAGGGGTCACAATTTCAGCAAAAATCTGACTTTTGCCAATTCACTCAAAAATGCTTCCAATCGCTTGCAAATTCTCCCGTGAAAGGTTTGGCAGTCAAAACAGAAGGCTTTTTATCACAGGACAAGAAATCAGCACTCAACAACTTAACCGGAGGAAAAAGATTTTTTTGAAAAAATCCCTAAGCCCCGGGGTCACAATTTCAGCAAAAATCTGACTTTTGCCAATTCACTCATAAATGCTGCCAAACGCTTGCAAATGCTCCCCTGAAAGGTTTGGCAGTCGAAACAGAAGGCTTTTTATCACAGGACAAGAAATCAGTCCTCAACAACTTAACGGGCGGAAAAAGATTTTTGTGAAAAAATCCCTAAGCCCCGGGGTCACAATTTCAGCAAAAATCTGACTTTTGCCAATTCACTCAAAAATGCTTCCAATCGCTTGCAAATTCTCCCGTGAAAGGTTTGGCAGTCAAAACAGAAGGCTTTTTATCACAGGACAAGAAATCAGCACTCAACAACTTAACGGGTGGAAAAAGAATTTTTTGAAAAAATCCCTAAGCCCCGGGGTCACAATTTCAGCAAAAATCTGACTTTTGCCAATTCACTCATAAATGCTGCCAAACGCTTGCAAATGCTCCCCTGAAAGGTTTGGCAGTCGAAAAAGAAGGCTTTTTATCACAGGACAAGAAATCAGCCCTCAACAACTTAAACGGTGGAAAAAGATTTTTGTGAAAAAATCCCTAAGCCCCGGGGTCACAATTTCAGCAAAAATCTGACTTTCGGGAATTCAGTCAAATATGGTGCCGAGTGGATGCAAATGCTCCCCTGAAAGTCTTGGCAGTCGAAAGAGAAGCCTTTTTATCACAGGACAAGAAATCAGCCCTCAACAACTTAACGGGTGGAAAAAGATTTTTTTGAAAAAATCCCTAAGCCCCGGGGTCACAATTTCAGCAAAAATCTGACTTTTGCCAATTCACTCACAAATGCTGCCAAACGCTTGCAAATGATCCCCTGAGAGGTTTGGCAGTCGAAACAGAAGGCTTTTTATCACAGGACAATAAATCAGCCCTCAACAACTTAAGCGGAGGAAAAAGATTTTTTTGAAAAAATCCCTAAGCCCCGGGGTCACAATTTCAGCAAAAATCTGACTTTTGGGAATTCAGTCAAATATGGTACCGAATGGTTTTAAATGCTCCCCTGAAAGGTTTGGTAATCGAAACAGAAGCCTTTTTATCACAGGACAAGAAATCAGCCCTCAACAACTTAACCGGAGGAAAAAGATTTTTTTGAAAAAATCCCTAAGCCCCGGGGTCACAATTTCAGCAAAAATCTGACCTTTGCCAATTCACTCATAAATGCTGCCAAACGCTTGCAAATGCTCCCCTGAAAGATTTGGCAGTCGAAACAGAAGGCTTTTTATCACAGGACAAGAAATCAGTCGTCAACAACTTAACGGGCGGAAAAAGATTTTTTTGAAAAAATCCCTACGCCCCGGGGTCACAATTTCAGCAAAAATCTGACTTTTGCCAATTCACTCAGAAATGCTTCCAATCGCTTGCAAATTCTCCCGTGAAAGGTTTGGCAGTCGAAACAGAAGGCTTTTTATCACAGGACAAGAAATCAGCCCTCAACAACTTAACCGGCGGAAAAAGATTTTTTTGAAAAAATCCCTAAGCCCCGGGGTCACAATTTCAGCAAAAATCTGACTTTTGCCGATTCACTCATAAATGCTGCCAAACGCTTGCAAATGCTCCCCTGAAAGCTTTGGCAGTCGAAACAGAAGGCTTTTTATCACAGGCCAAGAAATCAGCCCTCAACAACTTAACGGGCGGAAAAAGATTTTTTTGGAAAAAATCCCTAAGCCCCGGGGTCACAATTTCAGCAAAAATCTGACTTTTGGGAATTCAGTCAAATATGGTGCCGAATGGTTTTAAATGCTCCCCTGAAAGGTTTGGTAGTCGAAACAGAAGGCTTGTTATCACAGGACAAGAAATCAGCCCCCAACAACTTAACGGGCGGAAAAAGATTTTTTTGAAAAAATCCCTAAGCCCCGGGGTCACAATTTCAGCAAAAATCTGACTTTTGCCAATTCACTCATAAATGCTTCCAAACGCTTGCAAATGCTCCCCTGAAAGTTTTGGCAGTCGAAACAGAAGGCTTTTTATCACAGCACACGAAATCAGCCCTCAACAACTTAACGGGCGGAAAAAGATTTTTTTGAAAAAATCCCTAAGCCCCGGGGTCACAATTTCAGGAAAAATCTGACTTTTGGGAATTCAGTCAAATATGGTGCCGAATGGTTTTAAATGCTCCCCTGAAAGGTTTGGTAGTCGAAACAGAAGGCTTGTTATCACAGGACAAGAAATCAGCCCTCAACAACTTAACGGGCGGAAAAAGATTTTTTTGAAAAAATCCCTAAGCCCCGGGGTCACAATTTCAGCAAAAATCTGACTTTTGCCAATTCACTCAAAAATGCTTCCAATCGCTTGCAAATGCTCCCCTGAAGGGTTTGGCAGTCGAAACAGAAGGCTTTTTATCACAGGACAAGAATTCAGCTCTCAACAACTTAACCGGAGGAAAAAGATTTTTTTGAAAAAATCCCTAAGCCCCGGGGTCACAATTTGAGAAAAAATCTGACTTTTGCCAATTCACTCATAAATGCTGCCAAACGCTTGCAAATGCTCCCCTGAAAGGTTTGGCAGTCGAAACAGAAGGCTTTTTATCACAGGACAAGAAATCAGCCCTCAACAACTTAACGGGCGGAAAAAGATTTTTGTGAAAAAATCCCTAAGCCCTGGGGTCACATTTTTAGGAAAAATCTGACTTTTGGGAATTCAGTCAAATATGGTGCCGAATGGTTGCAAATGCTCCCCTGAAAGGTTTGGTAGTCGAAACAGAAGGTTTTTTACCACAGGACAAGAAATCAGCCCTCAACAACTTAACGGGCGGCAAAAGATTTTTGTGAAAAAATCCCTAAGCCCCGGGGTCACAATTTCAGCAAAAATCTGACTTTTGGGAATTCAGTCAAATATGGTGCCAAATGGTTTTAAATGCTCCCCTGAAAGGTTTGGTAGTCGAAACAGAAGGTTTTTTACCACAGGACAAGAAATCAGCCCTCAACAACTTAACGGGTGGAAAAAGATTTTTTTGAAAAAATCCCTAAGCCCCGGGGTCACAATTTCAGCAAAAATCTGAGTTTTTCCAATTCACTCAAAAGTGCTGCCAAACGCTTGCAAATGATCACCTGAAGGGTTTGGCAGTCGAAACAGAAGGCTTTTTATCACAGGACAATAAATCAGCCCACAACAACTTAACCGGTGGAAATTTCATGAATTCAGTCAAATATGGTGCCGAACGGTTGCAAATGCTCCCCTGAAAGTTTTGGCAGTCGAAACAGAAGCCTTTTTATCACAGGACAATAAATCAGCCCTCAACAACTTAATCGGCGGAAAAAGATTTTTTTGAAAAAATCCCTAAGCCCCAGGGTCACAATTTCAGCAAAAATCTGACTTTTGCCAATTCACTCAAAAATGCTTCCAATCGCTTGCAAATTCTCCCGTGAAAGGTTTGGCAGTCGAAACAGAAGGCTTTTTATCACAGGACAAGAAATCAGCCCTCAACATCTTAACGGGCGGAAAAAGATTTTTTTGAAAAAATCCCTAAGCCCCGAGGTCACAATTTCAGCAAAAATCTGACTTTTGGGAATTCAGTCAAATATGCTGCCGAATGGTTGCAAATTCTCCCCTGAAAGGTTTGGTAGTCGAAACAGAAGCCTTTTTATCACAGGACAAGAAATCAGCCCTCAACAACTTAACGGGTGGAAAAAGATTTTTTTGAAGAAATCCCTAAGCCCCGGGGTCACAATTTCAGCAAAAATCTGACTTTTGCCAATTCACTCAAAAATGCTGCCAAACGCTTGCAAATGCTCCCCTGAAAGTTTTGTCAGTCGAAATAGAAGCCTTTTTATCACAGGACAAGAAATCAGCCCTCAACAACTTAACCGGAGGAAAAAGATTTTTTTGAAAAAATCCCTAAGCCCCGGGGTCACAATTTCAGCAAAAATCCGACTTTTGCCAATTCACTCAAAAATGCTGCCAAACGCTTGCAAATGATCCCCTGAGAGGTTTGGCAGTCGAAACAGAAGGCTTTTTTATCACAGGACAATAAATCAGCCCTCAACAACTTAACCGGAGGAAAAAGATTTTTTTGAAAAAATCCCTTAGCCCCGGGGTCACAATTTCAGCAAAAATCTGACTTTTGCCAATTCACTCAAAAATGCTGCCAAACGCTTGAAAATGATCCCCTGAGAGGTTTGGCAGTCGAAACAGAAGGCTTTTTATAACAGGACAATAAATCAGCCCTCAACAACTTAACGGGCGGAAAAAGATTTTTTTGAAAAAATCCCTAAGCCCCGGGGTCACAATTTCAGCAAAAATCTGACTTTTGGGAATTCAGTCAAATATGGTGCCGAATGGTTTTAAATGCTCCCCTGAAAGGTTTGGTAGTCGAAACAGAAGGCTTGTTATCACAGGACAAGAAATCAGCCCCCAACAACTTAACGGGCGGAAAAAGATTTTTTTGAAAAAATCCCTAAGCCCCGGGGTCACAATTTCAGCAAAAATCTGACTTTTGCCAATTCACTCATAAATGCTTCCAAACGCTTGCAAATGCTCCCCTGAAAGTTTTGGCAGTCGAAACAGAAGGCTTTTTATCACAGCACACGAAATCAGCCCTCAACAACTTAACGGGCGGAAAAAGATTTTTTTGAAAAAATCCCTAAGCCCCGGGGTCACAATTTCAGGAAAAATCTGACTTTTGGGAATTCAGTCAAATATGGTGCCGAATGGTTTTAAATGCTCCCCTGAAAGGTTTGGTAGTCGAAACAGAAGGCTTGTTATCACAGGACAAGAAATCAGCCCTCAACAACTTAACGGGCGGAAAAAGATTTTTTTGAAAAAATCCCTAAGCCCCGGGGTCACAATTTTAGCAAAAATCTGACTTTTGCCAATTCACTCAAAAATGCTTCCAATCGCTTGCAAATGCTCACCTGAAGGGTTTGGCAGTCGAAACAGAAGGCTTTTTATCACAGGACAAGAAATCAGCTCTCAACAACTTAACCGGAGGAAAAAGATTTTTTTGAAAAAATCCCTAAGCCCCGGGGTCACAATTTGAGAAAAAATCTGACTTTTGCCAATTCACTCATAAATGCTGCCAAACGCTTGCAAATGCTCCCCTGAAAGGTTTGGCAGTCGAAACAGAAGGC
Organism: Podarcis erhardii; assembly: GCF_964252035.2. Taxonomy (NCBI): domain Eukaryota; kingdom Metazoa; phylum Chordata; class Lepidosauria; order Squamata; family Lacertidae; genus Podarcis; species Podarcis erhardii. Next base: position 44,371,175 of record NC_138502.1, read on the forward strand.
TTTTTATCACAGGACAAGAAATCAGCCCTCAACAACTTAACGGGCGGAAAAAGATTTTTGTGAAAAAATCCCTAAGCCCTGGGGTCACATTTTCAGGAAAAATCTGACTTTTGGGAATTCAGTCAAATATGGTGCCGAATGGTTGCAAATGCTCCCCTGAAAGGTTTGGTAGTCGAAACAGAAGGTTTTTTACCACAGGACAAGAAATCAGCCCTCAACAACTTAACGGGCGGAAAAAGATTTTTGTGAAAAAATCCCTAAGCCCCGGGGTCACAATTTCAGCAAAAATCTGACTTTTGGGAATTCAGTCAAATATGGTGCCAAATGGTTTTAAATGCTCCCCTGAAAGGTTTGGTAGTCGAAACAGAAGGTTTTTTACCACAGGACAAGAAATCAGCCCTCAACAACTTAACGGGTGGAAAAAGATTTTTTTGAAAAAATCCCTAAGCCCCGGGGTCACAATTTCAGCAAAAATCTGAGTTTTTCCAATTCACTCAAAAGTGCTGCCAAACGCTTGCAAATGATCCCCTGAGAGGTTTGGCAGTCGAAACAGAAGGCTTTTTATCACAGGACAATAAATCAGCCCTCAACAACTTAACCGGAGGAAAAGGATTTTTTTTGAAAAAATCCCTAAGCCCCTGGGTCACAATTTCAGCAAAAATCTGACTTTTGGGAATTCAGTCAAATATGGTGCCGAATGGTTGCAAATGCTCCCCTGAAAGGTTTGGTAGTCGAAACAGAAGGCTTTTTATCACAGGACAAGAAATCAGCCCTCAACAACTTAACGGGCGGAAAAAGATTTTTTTGAAAAAATCCCTAAGCCCCGGGGTCACAATTTTAGCAAAAATCTGACTTTTGCCAATTCACTCAAAAATGCTTCCAAACGCTTGCAAATGCTCCCCTGAAAGGTTTGGTAGTCGAAACAGAAGGTTTTTTACCACAGGACAAGAAATCAGCCCTCAACAACTTAACGGGTGGAAAAAGATTTTTTTGAAAAAATCCCTAAGCCCCGGGGTCACAATTTCAGCAAAAATCTGAGTTTTTCCAATTCACTCAAAAGTGCTGCCAAACGCTTGCAAATGATCCTCTGAGAAGTTTGGCAGTCGAAACAGAAGGCTTTTTATCACAGGACAATAAATCAGCCCACAACAACTTAACCGGTGGAAATTTCATGAATTCAGTCAAATATGGTGCCGAACGGTTGCAAATGCTCCCCTGAAAGTTTTGGCAGTCGAAACAGAAGGCTTTTTATCACAGGACAATAAATCAGCCCTCAACAACTTAACCGGAGGAAAAAGATTTTTTGGAAAAAATCCCTAAGCCCCGGGGTCACAATTTCAGCAAAAATCTGACTTTTGCCAATTCACTCAAAAATGCTGCCAAACGCTTGCAAATGATCCCCTGAAAGGTTTGGCAGTCGAAACAGAAGGCTTTTTATCACAGGACAAGAAATCAGCCCTCAACAACATAACCGGTGGAAATTTCATGAATTCAGTCAAATATGGTGCCGAACGGTTGCAAATGCTCCCCTGAAAGTTTTGGCAGTCGAAACAGAAGACTTTTTATCACAGGACAAGAAATCAGCCCTCAACAACTTAACGGGCGGAAATTTTTTTTTTTGAAAAAATCCCTAAGCCCCGGGGTCACAATTTCAGCAAAAATCTGACTTTTGGGAATTCAGTCAAATATGGTGCCTAATGGTTGCAAATGCTCCCTTGAAAGGTTTGGTAGTCGAAACAGAAGGCTTGTTATCACAGGACAAGAAATCAGCCCTCAACAACTTAACCGGAGGAAAAAGATTTTTTTGAAAAAATCAATAAGCCCCGGGGTCACAATTTCAGCAAAAATCTGACTTTTGCCAATTCACTCATAAGTCCTGCCAAAGGCTTGCAAATGCTCCCCTGAAAGGTTTGGCAGTCGAAAAAGAAGGCTTTTTATCACAGGACAAGAAATCAGTCCTCAACAACTTAAACGGCGGAAAAAGATTTTTGTGAAAAAATCCCTAAGCCCCGGGGTCACAATTTCAGCAAAAATCTGACTTTCGGGAATTCAGTCGAATATGGTGCCGAGCGGATGCAAATGCTCCCCTGAAAGTCTTGGCAGTCGAAAGAGAAGCCTTTTTATCACAGGACAAGAAATCAGCCCTCAACAACTTAACGGGTGGAAAAATATTTTTTTGAAAAAATCCCTAAGCCCCGGGGTCACAATTTCAGCAAAAATCTGACTTTTGCCAATTCACTCATAAATGCTGCCAAACGCTTGCAAATGCTCCCCTGAAAGGTTTGGCAGTCGAAACAGAAGGCTTTTTATCACAGGACAAGAAATCAGTCCTCAACAACTTAACGGGCGGAAAAAGATTTTTTTGAAAAAATCCCTAAGCCCAGGGGTCACAATTTCAGCAAAAATCTGACTTTTGCCAATTCACTCAAAAATGCTTCCAATCGCTTGCAAATTCTCCCGTGAAAGGTTTGGCAGTCAAAACAGAAGGCTTTTTATCACAGGACAAGAAATCAGCACTCAACAACTTAACCGGAGGAAAAAGATTTTTTTGAAAAAATCCCTAAGCCCCGGGGTCACAATTTCAGCAAAAATCTGACTTTTGCCAATTCACTCATAAATGCTGCCAAACGCTTGCAAATGCTCCCCTGAAAGGTTTGGCAGTCGAAACAGAAGGCTTTTTATCACAGGACAAGAAATCAGTCCTCAACAACTTAACGGGCGGAAAAAGATTTTTGTGAAAAAATCCCTAAGCCCAGGGGTCACAATTTCAGCAAAAATCTGACTTTTGCCAATTCACTCAAAAATGCTTCCAATCGCTTGCAAATTCTCCCGTGAAAGGTTTGGCAGTCAAAACAGAAGGCTTTTTATCACAGGACAAGAAATCAGCACTCAACAACTTAACGGGTGGAAAAAGAATTTTTTGAAAAAATCCCTAAGCCCCGGGGTCACAATTTCAGCAAAAATCTGACTTTTGCCAATTCACTCATAAATGCTGCCAAACGCTTGCAAATGCTCCCCTGAAAGGTTTGGCAGTCGAAAAAGAAGGCTTTTTATCACAGGACAAGAAATCAGCCCTCAACAACTTAAACGGTGGAAAAAGATTTTTGTGAAAAAATCCCTAAGCCCCGGGGTCACAATTTCAGCAAAAATCTGACTTTCGGGAATTCAGTCAAATATGGTGCCGAGTGGATGCAAATGCTCCCCTGAAAGTCTTGGCAGTCGAAAGAGAAGCCTTTTTATCACAGGACAAGAAATCAGCCCTCAACAACTTAACGGGTGGAAAAAGATTTTTTTGAAAAAATCCCTAAGCCCCGGGGTCACAATTTCAGCAAAAATCTGACTTTTGCCAATTCACTCACAAATGCTGCCAAACGCTTGCAAATGATCCCCTGAGAGGTTTGGCAGTCGAAACAGAAGGCTTTTTATCACAGGACAATAAATCAGCCCTCAACAACTTAAGCGGAGGAAAAAGATTTTTTTGAAAAAATCCCTAAGCCCCGGGGTCACAATTTCAGCAAAAATCTGACTTTTGGGAATTCAGTCAAATATGGTACCGAATGGTTTTAAATGCTCCCCTGAAAGGTTTGGTAATCGAAACAGAAGCCTTTTTATCACAGGACAAGAAATCAGCCCTCAACAACTTAACCGGAGGAAAAAGATTTTTTTGAAAAAATCCCTAAGCCCTGGGGTCACAATTTCAGCAAAAATCTGACCTTTGCCAATTCACTCATAAATGCTGCCAAACGCTTGCAAATGCTCCCCTGAAAGATTTGGCAGTCGAAACAGAAGGCTTTTTATCACAGGACAAGAAATCAGTCGTCAACAACTTAACGGGCGGAAAAAGATTTTTTTGAAAAAATCCCTACGCCCCGGGGTCACAATTTCAGCAAAAATCTGACTTTTGCCAATTCACTCAGAAATGCTTCCAATCGCTTGCAAATTCTCCCGTGAAAGGTTTGGCAGTCGAAACAGAAGGCTTTTTATCACAGGACAAGAAATCAGCCCTCAACAACTTAACCGGCGGAAAAAGATTTTTTTGAAAAAATCCCTAAGCCCCGGGGTCACAATTTCAGCAAAAATCTGACTTTTGCCGATTCACTCATAAATGCTGCCAAACGCTTGCAAATGCTCCCCTGAAAGCTTTGGCAGTCGAAACAGAAGGCTTTTTATCACAGGCCAAGAAATCAGCCCTCAACAACTTAACGGGCGGAAAAAGATTTTTTTGGAAAAAATCCCTAAGCCCCGGGGTCACAATTTCAGCAAAAATCTGACTTTTGGGAATTCAGTCAAATATGGTGCCGAATGGTTTTAAATGCTCCCCTGAAAGGTTTGGTAGTCGAAACAGAAGGCTTGTTATCACAGGACAAGAAATCAGCCCCCAACAACTTAACGGGCGGAAAAAGATTTTTTTGAAAAAATCCCTAAGCCCCGGGGTCACAATTTCAGCAAAAATCTGACTTTTGCCAATTCACTCATAAATGCTTCCAAACGCTTGCAAATGCTCCCCTGAAAGTTTTGGCAGTCGAAACAGAAGGCTTTTTATCACAGCACACGAAATCAGCCCTCAACAACTTAACGGGCGGAAAAAGATTTTTTTGAAAAAATCCCTAAGCCCCGGGGTCACAATTTCAGGAAAAATCTGACTTTTGGGAATTCAGTCAAATATGGTGCCGAATGGTTTTAAATGCTCCCCTGAAAGGTTTGGTAGTCGAAACAGAAGGCTTGTTATCACAGGACAAGAAATCAGCCCTCAACAACTTAACGGGCGGAAAAAGATTTTTTTGAAAAAATCCCTAAGCCCCGGGGTCACAATTTCAGCAAAAATCTGACTTTTGCCAATTCACTCAAAAATGCTTCCAATCGCTTGCAAATGCTCCCCTGAAGGGTTTGGCAGTCGAAACAGAAGGCTTTTTATCACAGGACAAGAATTCAGCTCTCAACAACTTAACCGGAGGAAAAAGATTTTTTTGAAAAAATCCCTAAGCCCCGGGGTCACAATTTGAGAAAAAATCTGACTTTTGCCAATTCACTCATAAATGCTGCCAAACGCTTGCAAATGCTCCCCTGAAAGGTTTGGCAGTCGAAACAGAAGGCTTTTTATCACAGGACAAGAAATCAGCCCTCAACAACTTAACGGGCGGAAAAAGATTTTTGTGAAAAAATCCCTAAGCCCTGGGGTCACATTTTTAGGAAAAATCTGACTTTTGGGAATTCAGTCAAATATGGTGCCGAATGGTTGCAAATGCTCCCCTGAAAGGTTTGGTAGTCGAAACAGAAGGTTTTTTACCACAGGACAAGAAATCAGCCCTCAACAACTTAACGGGCGGCAAAAGATTTTTGTGAAAGAATCCCTAAGCCCCGGGGTCACAATTTCAGCAAAAATCTGACTTTTGGGAATTCAGTCAAATATGGTGCCAAATGGTTTTAAATGCTCCCCTGAAAGGTTTGGTAGTCGAAACAGAAGGTTTTTTACCACAGGACAAGAAATCAGCCCTCAACAACTTAACCGGTGGAAATTTCATGAATTCAGTCAAATATGGTGCCGAACGGTTGCAAATGCTCCCCTGAAAGTTTTGGCAGTCGAAACAGAAGCCTTTTTATCACAGGACAATAAATCAGCCCTCAACAACTTAATCGGCGGAAAAAGATTTTTTTGAAAAAATCCCTAAGCCCCAGGGTCACAATTTCAGCAAAAATCTGACTTTTGCCAATTCACTCAAAAATGCTTCCAATCGCTTGCAAATTCTCCCGTGAAAGGTTTGGCAGTCGAAACAGAAGGCTTTTTATCACAGGACAAGAAATCAGCCCTCAACATCTTAACGGGCGGAAAAAGATTTTTTTGAAAAAATCCCTAAGCCCCGAGGTCACAATTTCAGCAAAAATCTGACTTTTGGGAATTCAGTCAAATATGCTGCCGAATGGTTGCAAATTCTCCCCTGAAAGGTTTGGTAGTCGAAACAGAAGCCTTTTTATCACAGGACAAGAAATCAGCCCTCAACAACTTAACGGGTGGAAAAAGATTTTTTTGAAGAAATCCCTAAGCCCCGGGGTCACAATTTCAGCAAAAATCCGACTTTTGCCAATTCACTCAAAAATGCTGCCAAACGCTTGCAAATGATCCCCTGAGAGGTTTGGCAGTCGAAACAGAAGGCTTTTTATCACAGGACAATAAATCAGCCCTCAACAACTTAACCGGAGGAAAAAGATTTTTTTGAAAAAATCCCTTAGCCCCGAGGTCACAATTTCAGCAAAAATCTGACTTTTGCCAATTCACTCAAAAATGCTGCCAAACGCTTGAAAATGATCCCCTGAGAGGTTTGGCAGTCGAAACAGAAGGCTTTTTATAACAGGACAATAAATCAGCCCTCAACAACTTAACGGGCGGAAAAAGATTTTTTTGAAAAAATCCCTAAGCCCCGGGGTCACAATTTCAGCAAAAATCTGACTTTTGGGAATTCAGTCAAATATGGTGCCGAATGGTTTTAAATGCTCCCCTGAAAGGTTTGGTAGTCGAAACAGAAGGCTTGTTATCACAGGACAAGAAATCAGCCCCCAACAACTTAACGGGCGGAAAAAGATTTTTTTGAAAAAATCCCTAAGCCCCGGGGTCACAATTTCAGCAAAAATCTGACTTTTGCCAATTCACTCATAAATGCTTCCAAACGCTTGCAAATGCTCCCCTGAAAGTTTTGGCAGTCGAAACAGAAGGCTTTTTATCACAGCACACGAAATCAGCCCTCAACAACTTAACGGGCGGAAAAAGATTTTTTTGAAAAAATCCCTAAGCCCCGGGGTCACAATTTCAGGAAAAATCTGACTTTTGGGAATTCAGTCAAATATGGTGCCGAATGGTTTTAAATGCTCCCCTGAAAGGTTTGGTAGTCGAAACAGAAGGCTTGTTATCACAGGACAAGAAATCAGCCCTCAACAACTTAACGGGCGGAAAAAGATTTTTTAGAAAAAATCCCTAAGCCCCGGGGTCACAATTTTAGCAAAAATCTGACTTTTGCCAATTCACTCAAAAATGCTTCCAATCGCTTGCAAATGCTCACCTGAAGGGTTTGGCAGTCGAAACAGAAGGCTTTTTATCACAGGACAAGAAATCAGCTCTCAACAACTTAACCGGAGGAAAAAGATTTTTTTGAAAAAATCCCTAAGCCCCGGGGTCACAATTTGAGAAAAAATCTGACTTTTGCCAATTCACTCATAAATGCTGCCAAACGCTTGCAAATGCTCCCCTGAAAGGTTTGGCAGTCGAAACAGAAGGCTTTTTATCACAGGACAAGAAATCAGCCCTCAACAACTTAACGGGCGGAAAAAGATTTTTGTGAAAAAATCCCTAAGCCCTGGGGTCACATTTTCAGGAAAAATCTGACTTTTGGGAATTCAGTCAAATATGGTGCCGAATGGTTGCAAATGCTCCCCTGAAAGGTTTGGTAGTCGAAACAGAAGGTTTTTTACCACAGGACAAGAAATCAGCCCTCAACAACTTAACGGGCGGAAAAAGATTTTTGTGAAAAAATCCCTAAGCCCCGGGGTCACAATTTCAGCAAAAATCTGACTTTTGGGAATTCAGTCAAATATGGTGCCAAATGGTTTTAAATGCTCCCCTGAAAGGTTTGGTAGTCGAAACAGAAGGTTTTTTACCACAGGACAAGAAATCAGCCCTCAACAACTTAACGGGTGGAAAAAGATTTTTTTGAAAAAATCCCTAAGCCCCGGGGTCACAATTTCAGCAAAAATCTGAGTTTTTCCAATTCACTCAAAAGTGCTGCCAAACGCTTGCAAATGATCCCCTGAGAGGTTTGGCAGTCGAAACAGAAGGCTTTTTATCACAGGACAATAAATCAGCCCTCAACAACTTAACCGGAGGAAAAGGATTTTTTTTGAAAAAATCCCTAAGCCCCGGGGTCACAATTTCAGCAAAAATCTGACTTTTGGGAATTCAGTCAAATATGGTGCCGAATGGTTGCAAATGCTCCCCTGAAAGGTTTGGTAGTCGAAACAGAAGGCTTTTTATCACAGGACAAGAAATCAGCCCTCAACAACTTAACGGGCGGAAAAAGATTTTTTTGAAAAAATCCCTAAGCCCCGGGGTCACAATTTTAGCAAAAATCTGACTTTTGCCAATTCACTCAAAAATGCTTCCAAACGCTTGCAAATGCTCCCCTGAAAGGTTTGGTAGTCGAAACAGAAGGTTTTTTACCACAGGACAAGAAATCAGCCCTCAACAACTTAACGGGTGGAAAAAGATTTTTTTGAAAAAATCCCTAAGCCCCGGGGTCACAATTTCAGCAAAAATCTGAGTTTTTCCAATTCACTCAAAAGTGCTGCCAAACGCTTGCAAATGATCCTCTGAGAAGTTTGGCAGTCGAAACAGAAGGCTTTTTATCACAGGACAATAAATCAGCCCACAACAACTTAACCGGTGGAAATTTCATGAATTCAGTCAAATATGGTGCCGAACGGTTGCAAATGCTCCCCTGAAAGTTTTGGCAGTCGAAACAGAAGCCTTTTTATCACAGGACAATAAATCAGCCCTCAACAACTTAATCGGCGGAAAAAGATTTTTTTGAAAAAATCCCTAAGCCCCAGGGTCACAATTTCAGCAAAAATCTGACTTTTGCCAATTCACTCAAAAATGCTTCCAATCGCTTGCAAATTCTCCCGTGAAAGGTTTGGCAGTCGAAACAGAAGGCTTTTTATCACAGGACAAGAAATCAGCCCTCAACATCTTAACGGGCGGAAAAAGATTTTTTTGAAAAAATCCCTAAGCCCCGAGGTCACAATTTCAGCAAAAATCTGACTTTTGGGAATTCAGTCAAATATGCTGCCGAATGGTTGCAAATTCTCCCCTGAAAGGTTTGGTAGTCGAAACAGAAGCCTTTTTATCACAGGACAAGAAATCAGCCCTCAACAACTTAACGGGTGGAAAAAGATTTTTTTGAAGAAATCCCTAAGCCCCGGGGTCACAATTTCAGCAAAAATCTGACTTTTGCCAATTCACTCAAAAATGCTGCCAAACGCTTGCAAATGCTCCCCTGAAAGTTTTGTCAGTCGAAATAGAAGCCTTTTTATCACAGGACAAGAAATCAGCCCTCAACAACTTAACCGGAGGAAAAAGATTTTTTTGAAAAAATCCCTAAGCCCCGGGGTCACAATTTCAGCAAAAATCCGACTTTTGCCAATTCACTCAAAAATGCTGCCAAACGCTTGAAAATGATCCCCTGAGAGGTTTGGCAGTCGAAACAGAAGGCTTTTTATCACAGGACAATAAATCAGCCCTCAACAACTTAACCGGAGGAAAAAGATTTTTTTGAAAAAATCCCTTAGCCCCGGGGTCACAATTTCAGCAAAAATCTGACTTTTGCCAATTCACTCAAAAATGCTGCCAAACGCTTGAAAATGATCCCCTGAGAGGTTTGGCAGTCGAAACAGAAGGCTTTTTATAACAGGACAATAAATCAGCCCTCAACAACTTAACGGGCGGAAAAAGATTTTTTTGAAAAAATCCCTAAGCCCCGGGGTCACAATTTCAGCAAAAATCTGACTTTTGGGAATTCAGTCAAATATGGTGCCGAATGGTTTTAAATGCTCCCCTGAAAGGTTTGGTAGTCGAAACAGAAGGCTTGTTATCACAGGACAAGAAATCAGCCCCCAACAACTTAACGGGCGGAAAAAGATTTTTTTGAAAAAATCCCTAAGCCCCGGGGTCACAATTTCAGCAAAAATCTGACTTTTGCCAATTCACTCATAAATGCTTCCAAACGCTTGCAAATGCTCCCCTGAAAGTTTTGGCAGTCGAAACAGAAGGCTTTTTATCACAGCACACGAAATCAGCCCTCAACAACTTAACGGGCGGAAAAAGATTTTTTTGAAAAAATCCCTAAGCCCCGGGGTCACAATTTCAGGAAAAATCTGACTTTTGGGAATTCAGTCAAATATGGTGCCGAATGGTTTTAAATGCTCCCCTGAAAGGTTTGGTAGTCGAAACAGAAGGCTTGTTATCACAGGACAAGAAATCAGCCCTCAACAACTTAACGGGCGGAAAAAGATTTTTTTGAAAAAATCCCTAAGCCCCGGGGTCACAATTTTAGCAAAAATCTGACTTTTGCCAATTCACTCATAAATGCTGCCAAACGCTTGCAAATGCTCCCCTGAAAGGTTTGGCAGTCGAAACAGAAGGCTTTTTATCACAGGACAAGAAATCAGCCCTCAACAACTTAACGGGCGGAAAAAGATTTTTGTGAAAAAATCCCTAAGCCCTGGGGTCACATTTTCAGGAAAAATCTGACTTTTGGGAATTCAGTCAAATATGGTGCCGAATGGTTGCAAATGCTCCCCTGAAAGGTTTGGTAGTCGAAACAGAAGGTTTTTTACCACAGGACAAGAAATCAGCCCTCAACAACTTAACGGGCGGAAAAAGATTTTTGTGAAAAAATCCCTAAGCCCCGGGGTCACAATTTCAGCAAAAATCTGACTTTTGGGAATTCAGTCAAATATGGTGCCAAATGGTTTTAAATGCTCCCCTGAAAGGTTTGGTAGTCGAAACAGAAGGTTTTTTACCACAGGACAAGAAATCAGCCCTCAACAACTTAACGGGTGGAAAAAGATTTTTTTGAAAAAATCCCTAAGCCCCGGGGTCACAATTTCAGCAAAAATCTGAGTTTTTCCAATTCACTCAAAAGTGCTGCCAAACGCTTGCAAATGATCCCCTGAGAGGTTTGGCAGTCGAAACAGAAGGCTTTTTATCACAGGACAATAAATCAGCCCTCAACAACTTAACCGGAGGAAAAGGATTTTTTTTGAAAAAATCCCTAAGCCCCGGGGTCACAATTTCAGCAAAAATCTGACTTTTGGGAATTCAGTCAAATATGGTGCCGAATGGTTTTAAATGCTCCCCTGAAAGGTTTGGTAGTCGAAACAGAAGGCTTTTTATCACAGGACAAGAAATCAGCCCTCAACAACTTAACGGGCGGAAAAAGATTTTTTTGAAAAAATCCCTAAGCCCCGGGGTCACAATTTTAGCAAAAATCTGACTTTTGCCAATTCACTCAAAAATGCTTCCAAACGCTTGCAAATGCTCCCCTGAAAGGTTTGGTAGTCGAAACAGAAGGTTTTTTACCACAGGACAAGAAATCAGCCCTCAACAACTTAACGGGCGGAAAAAGATTTTTGTGAAAAAATCCCTAAGCCCCGGGGTCACAATTTCAGCAAAAATCTGACTTTTGGGAATTCAGTCAAATATGGTGCCAAATGGTTTTAAATGCTCCCCTGAAAGGTTTGGTAGTCGAAACAGAAGGTTTTTTACCACAGGACAAGAAATCAGCCCTCAACAACTTAACGGGTGGAAAAAGATTTTTTTGAAAAAATCCCTAAGCCCCGGGGTCACAATTTCAGCAAAAATCTGAGTTTTTCCAATTCACTCAAAAGTGCTGCCAAACGCTTGCAAATGATCCTCTGAGAAGTTTGGCAGTCGAAACAGAAGGCTTTTTATCACAGGACAATAAATCAGCCCACAACAACTTAACCGGTGGAAATTTCATGAATTCAGTCAAATATGGTGCCGAACGGTTGCAAATGCTCCCCTGAAAGTTTTGGCAGTCGAAACAGAAGCCTTTTTATCACAGGACAATAAATCAGCCCTCAACAACTTAATCGGCGGAAAAAGATTTTTTTGAAAAAATCCCTAAGCCCCAGGGTCACAATTTCAGCAAAAATCTGACTTTTGCCAATTCACTCAAAAATGCTTCCAATCGCTTGCAAATTCTCCCGTGAAAGGTTTGGCAGTCGAAACAGAAGGCTTTTTATCACAGGACAAGAAATCAGCCCTCAACATCTTAACGGGCGGAAAAAGATTTTTTTGAAAAAATCCCTAAGCCCCGAGGTCACAATTTCAGCAAAAATCTGACTTTTGGGAATTCAGTCAAATATGCTGCCGAATGGTTGCAAATTCTCCCCTGAAAGGTTTGGTAGTCGAAACAGAAGCCTTTTTATCACAGGACAAGAAATCAGCCCTCAACAACTTAACGGGTGGAAAAAGATTTTTTTGAAGAAATCCCTAAGCCCCGGGGTCACAATTTCAGCAAAAATCTGACTTTTGCCAATTCACTCAAAAATGCTGCCAAACGCTTGCAAATGCTCCCCTGAAAGTTTTGTCAGTCGAAATAGAAGCCTTTTTATCACAGGACAAGAAATCAGCCCTCAACAACTTAACCGGAGGAAAAAGATTTTTTTGAAAAAATCCCTAAGCCCCGGGGTCACAATTTCAGCAAAAATCCGACTTTTGCCAATTCACTCAAAAATGCTGCCAAACGCTTGCAAATGATCCCCTGAGAGGTTTGGCAGTCGAAACAGAAGGCTTTTTATCACAGGACAATAAATCAGCCCTCAACAACTTAACCGGAGGAAAAAGATTTTTTTTGAAAAAATCCCTTAGCCCCGGGGTCACAATTTCAGCAAAAATCTGACTTTTGCCAATTCACTCAAAAATGCTGCCAAACGCTTGAAAATGATCCCCTGAGAGGTTTGGCAGTCGAAACAGAAGGCTTTTTATAACAGGACAATAAATCAGCCCTCAACAACTTAACGGGCGGAAAAAGATTTTTTTGAAAAAATCCCTAAGCCCCGGGGTCACAATTTCAGCAAAAATCTGACTTTTGGGAATTCAGTCAAATATGGTGCCGAATGGTTTTAAATGCTCCCCTGAAAGGTTTGGTAGTCGAAACAGAAGGCTTGTTATCACAGGACAAGAAATCAGCCCCCAACAACTTAACGGGCGGAAAAAGATTTTTTTGAAAAAATCCCTAAGCCCCGGGGTCACAATTTCAGCAAAAATCTGACTTTTGCCAATTCACTCATAAATGCTTCCAAACGCTTGCAAATGCTCCCCTGAAAGTTTTGGCAGTCGAAACAGAAGGCTTTTTATCACAGCACACGAAATCAGCCCTCAACAACTTAACGGGCGGAAAAAGATTTTTTTGAAAAAATCCCTAAGCCCCGGGGTCACAATTTCAGGAAAAATCTGACTTTTGGGAATTCAGTCAAATATGGTGCCGAATGGTTTTAAATGCTCCCCTGAAAGGTTTGGTAGTCGAAACAGAAGGCTTGTTATCACAGGACAAGAAATCAGCCCTCAACAACTTAACGGGCGGAAAAAGATTTTTTTGAAAAAATCCCTAAGCCCCGGGGTCACAATTTTAGCAAAAATCTGACTTTTGCCAATTCACTCATAAATGCTGCCAAACGCTTGCAAATGCTCCCCTGAAAGGTTTGGTAGTCGAAACAGAAGGTTTTTTACCACAGGACAAGAAATCAGCCCTCAACAACTTAACGGGTGGAAAAAGATTTTTTTGAAAAAATCCCTAAGCCCCGGGGTCACAATTTCAGGAAAAATCTGAGTTTTTCCAATTCACTCAAAAGTGCTGCCAAACGCTTGCAAATGATCCCCTGAGAGGTTTGGCAGTCGAAACAGAAGGCTTTTTATCACAGGACAATAAATCAGCCCTCAACAACTTAACCGGAGGAAAAGGATTTTTTTTGAAAAAATCCCTAAGCCCCGGGGTCACAATTTCAGCAAAAATCTGACTTTTGGGAATTCAGTCAAATATGGTGCCGAATGGTTTTAAATGCTCCCCTGAAAGGTTTGGTAGTCGAAACAGAAGGCTTTTTATCACAGGACAAGAAATCAGCCCTCAACAACTTAACGGGCGGAAAAAGATTTTTTTGAAAAAATCCCTAAGCCCCGGGGTCACAATTTTAGCAAAAATCTGACTTTTGCCAATTCACTCAAAAATGCTTCCAAACGCTTGCAAATGATCCCCTGAGAGGTTTGGCAGTCGAAACAGAAGGCTTTTTATCACAGGACAAGAAATCAGTCCTCAACAACTTAACGGGCGGAAAAAGATTTTTTTGAAAAAATCCCTAAGCCCCGGGGTCACAATTTCAGCAAAAATCTGACTTTTGCCAATTCACTCAAAAATGCTTCCAATCGCTTGCAAATTCTCCCGTGAAAGGTTTGGCAGTCGAAACAGAAGGCTTTTTATCACAGGACAATAAATCAGCCCTCAACAACTTAACCGGAGGAAAATGATTTTTTGGAAAAAATCCCTAAGCCCCGGGGTCACAATTTCAGCAAAAATCTGACTTTTGCCAATTCACTCATAAGTGCTGCCAAAGGCTTGCAAATGCTCCCCTGAAAGGTTTGGCAGTCGAAAAAGAAGGCTTTTTATCACAGGACAAGAAATCAGTCCTCAACAACTTAAACGGCGGAAAAAGATTTTTGTGAAAAAATCCCTAAGCCCTGGGGTCACATTTTCAGGAAAAATCTGACTTTTGGGAATTCAGTCAAATATGGTGCCGAGCGGATGCAAATGCTCCCCTGAAAGTCTTGGCAGTCGAAAGAGAAGCCTTTTTATCACAGGACAAGAAATCAGCCCTCAACAACTTAACGGGCGGAAAAAGATTTTTTTGAAAAAATCCCTAAGCCCCGGGGTCACAATTTTAGCAAAAATCTGACTTTTGCCAATTCACTCAAAAATGCTTCCAATCGCTTGCAAATGCTCCCCTGAAGGGTTTGGCAGTCGAAACAGAAGGCTTTTTATCACAGGACAAGAAATCAGCTCTCAACAACTTAACCGGAGGAAAAAGATTTTTTTGAAAAAATCCCTAAACCCCGGGGTCACAATTTCAGCAAAAATTTGAGTGTTACCAATTCACTCAAAAATGCTCCAAATGCTTGCAAGTGATCCCCTGAAAGGTTTGGCAGTCGAAACAGAAGGCTTTTTATCACAGGACAATAAATCAGCCCTCAACAACTCAACCGGCGGAAAAAGATTTTTTTGAAAAAATCCCTAAGCCCCGGGGGTCACAATTTCACCCAAAATCTGACTTTTGCCAATTCACTCAAAAATGCTTCCAATCGCTTGCAAATTCTACCGTGAAAGGTTTGGCAGTCGAAACAGAAGGATTTTTATCACAGGACAAGAAATCAGCCCTCAACAACTTAACCGGCGGAAAAAGATTTTTTTGAAAAAATCCCTAAGCCCCGGGGTAACAATTTCAGCAAAAATCTGACTTTTGGGAATTCAGTCAAATATGGGGCCGAATGGTTGCAAATGCTCCCCTGAAAGGTTTGGTAGTCGAAACAGAAGGCTTTTTATCACAGGATAAGAAATCAGCCCTCAACAACTTAACGGGCGGAAAAAGATTTTTGTGAAAAAATCCCTAAGCCCCGGGGTCACAATTTCAGCAAAAATCTGACTTTTGCCAATTCACTCAAAAATGCTTCCAATCGCTTGCAAATTCTCCCGTGAAAGGTTTGGCAGTCGAAACAGAAGGATTTTTATCACAGCACAAGAAATCAGCCCTCAACAACTTAACGGGCGGAAAAAGATTTTTTTGAAAAAATCCCTAAGCCCCGGGGTCACAATTTCAGCAAATATCTGACTTTTGGGAATTCAGTCAAATATGGTGCCGAATGGTTGCAAATGCTCCCCTGAAAGGTTTGGTAGTCGAAACAGAAGGTTTTTTACCACAGGACAAGAAATCAGCCCTCAACAACTTAACGGGCGGAAAAAGATTTTTGTGAAAAAATCCCTAAGCCCCGGGGTCACAATTTCAGCAAAAATCTGACTTTCGGGAATTCAGTCAAATATGGTGCCGAGCGGATGCAAATGCTCCCCTGAAAGTCTTGGCAGTCGAAAGAGAAGCCTTTTTATCACAGGATAAGAAATCAGCCCTCAACAACTTAACGGGTGGAAAAAGATTTTTTTGAAAAAATCCCTAAGCCCCGGGGTCACAATTTCAGCAAAAATCTGACTTTTGCCAATTCACTCAAAAATGCTGCCAAACGCTTGCAAATGATCCCCTGAGAGGTTTGGCAGTCGAAACAGAAGGCTTTTTATCACAGGACAATAAATCAGCCCTCAACAACTTAACCGGAGGAAAAAGATTTTTTGGAAAAAATCCCTAAGCCCCAGGGTCACAATTTCAGCAAAAATCTGACTTTTTGGAATTCAGTCAAATATGGTGCCAAACGCTTGCAAATGATCCCCTGAAAGGTTTTAAATGCTCCCCTGAAAGTTTTGGTAGTCGAAACAGAAGGCTTGTTATCACAGGACAAGAAATCAGCCCTCAACAACTTAACCGGCGGAAAAAGATTTTTTTGAAAAAATCCCTAAGCCCCGGGGTTCACAATTTAAGCAAAAATCTGACTTTTGCCAATTCACTCATAAATGCTGCCAAACGCTTGCAAATGCTCCCCTGAAAGGTTTGGCAGTCGAAACAGAAGGCCTTTTATCACAGCACAAGAAATCAGCCCTCAACAACTTAACGGGAGGAAAAAGATTTTTTGGAAAAAATCCCTAAGCTCCGGGGTCACAATTTCAGCAAAAATCTGACTTTTGCCAATTCACTCAAAAATGCTGCCAAACGCTTGCAAATGATCCCCTGAAAGGTTTGGCAGTCGAAACAGAAGGCTTTTTATCACAGGACAATAAATCAGCCCTCAACAACTTAACCGGAGGAAAAAGATTTTTTGGAAAAAATCACTAAGCCCCGGGGTCACAATTTCAGCAAAAATCTGACTTTTGCCAATTCACTCAAAAATGCTGCCAAACGCTTGCAAATGCTCCCCTGAAAGTTTTGGCAGTCGAAACAGAAGTCTTTTTATCACAGGACAAGAAATCAGCCCTCAACAACATAACCGGTGGAAATTTCATGAATTCAGTCAAATATGGTGCCGAACGGTTGCAAATGCTCCCCTGAAAGTCTTGGCAGTCGTAAGAAAAGCCTTTTTATCAAAGGATAAGAAATCAGCTCTCAACAACGAAACAGGCGGAAAAAGATTTTTTTGAAAAAATCCCTAAGCCCCGGGGTCACAATTTCAGCAAAAATCTGACTTTTGCCAATTCACTCATAAATGCTGCCAAACGCTTGGAAATGCTCGCCTGAAAGGTTTGGCAGTCGAAACAGAAGGCTTTTTATCACAGGACAAGAAATCAGCTCTCAACAACTTAACCGGCGGAAAAAGATTTTTTTGAAAAAATCCCTAAGCCCCGGGGTCACAATTTCAGCAAAAATTTGACTTTTGCCAATTCACTCATAAATGCTGCCAAACGCTTGCAAATGCTCCCCTGAAAGGTTTGGCAGTCGAAACAGAAGGCTTTTTATCACAGGACAAGAAATCAGCCCTCAACAACTTAACGGGCGGAAAAAGATTTTTTTGAAAAAATCCCTAAGCCCCGGGGTCACAATTTCAGCAAAAATCTGACTTTTGGGAATTCAGTCAAATATGGTGCCGAATGGTTTTAAATGCTGCCCTGAAAGGTTTGGTAGTCGAAACAGAAGGCTTTTTATCACAGGACAAGAAATCAGCCCTCAACAACTTAACCGGCGGAAAAAGATTTTTTTGAAAAAATCCCTAAGCCCCGGGGTCACAATTTCAGCAAAAATCTGACTTTTGCCAATTCACTCATAAATGCTGCCAAACGCTTGCAAATGCTCCCCTGAAAAGTTTGGCAGTCGGAACAGAAGGCTTTTTATCACAGGACAAAAAATCAGCCCTCAACAACTTAACCGGCGGAAAAAGATTTTTTTGAAAAATTCCCTAAGCCCCGGGGTCACAATTTCAGAAAAAATCTGACTTTTGGGAATTCAGTCAAATATGGTGCCGAATGGTTGCAAATGCTCCCCTGAAAGGTTTGGTAGTCGAAACAGAAGGCTTGTTATCACAGGACAAGAAATCAGCCCTCAACAACTTAACCGGTGGAGAAAGATTTTTTTGAAAAAATCCCTAAGCCCCGGGGTCACAATTTCAGCAAAAATCTGACTTTTGCCAATTCACTCATAAATGCTGCCAAACGCTTGCAAATGCTCCCCTGAAAGGTTTGGCAGTCGAAACAGAAGGCTTTTTATCACAGGACAAGAAATCAGCCCTCAACAACTTAACGGGCGGAAAAAGATTTTTGTGAAAAAATCCCTAAGCCCCGGGGTCACAATTTCAGCAAAAATCTGACTTTTGCCAATTCACTCAAAAATACTTCCAATCGCTTGCAAATTCTCCCGTGAAAGGTTTGGCAGTCGAAACAGAAGGCTTTTTATCACAGGACAAGAAATCAGCCCTCAACAACTTAACGGGCGGAAAAAGATTTTTTTGAAAAAATCCCTAAGCCCCGGGGTCACAATTTCAGCAAAAATCTGACTTTTGCCAATTCACTCAAAAATGCTTCCAATTGCTTGCAAATTCTCCCGGGAAAGGTTTGGCAGTCGAAACAGAAGGCTCTTTATCACAGGATAAGAAATCAGCTCTCAACAACTTAACCGGCGGAAAAAGATTTTTTTGAATAAATCCCTAAGCCCCGGGGTCACAATCTCAGCAAAAATCTGACTTTTGCCAATTCACTCATAAATGCTGCCAAACGCTTGGAAATGCTCCCCTGAAAGGTTTGGCAGTCGAAACAGAAGGCTTTTTATCACAGGACAAGAAATCAGCCCTCAACAACTTAACGGGCGGAAAGAGATTTTTTTGAAAAAATCCCTAAGCCCCGGGGTCACAATTTCAGCAAAAATCTGACTTTTGCCAATTCACTCATAAATGCTGCCAAACGCTTGGAAATGCTCCCCTGAAAGGTTTGGCAGTCGAAACAGAAGGCTTTTTATCACAGGACAAGAAATCAGCCCTCAACAACTTAACGGGCGGAAAAAGATTTTTGTGAAAACATCCCTAAGCCCTGGGGTCACAATTTCAGCAAAAATCTGACTTTCGGGAATTCAGTCAAATATGGTGCCGAGCGGATGCAAATGCTCCCCTGAAAGTCTTGGCAGTCGAACGAGAAGGCTTTTTATCACAGGACAAGAAATCAGCCCTCAACAACTTATCGGGTGGAAAAAGATTTTTTTGAAAAAATCCCTAAGCCCCGGGGTCACAATATAAGCAAAAATCTGACTTTTGCCAATTCACTCAAAAATGCTGCCAAACGCTTGCAAATGATCCCCTGAGAGGTTTGGCAGTCGAAACAGAAGGCTTTTTATCACAGGACAATAAATCAGCCCTCAACAACTTAACCGGCGGAAAAAGATTTTTTTGAAAAAATCCCTAAGCCCCGGGGTCACAATTTCAGCAAAAATCTGACTTTTGGGAATTCAGTCAAATATGATGCCGAATGGTTTTAAATGCTCCCCTGAAAGGTTTGTTAGTCGAAACAGAAAGCTTTTTATCACACAACAAGAAATCAGCCCTCAACAACTTAACGGGCAGAAAAAGATTTTTTTGAAAAAATCCCTAAGCCCCGGGGTCACAATTTCAGCAAAAATCTGACTTTTGCCAATTCACTCAAAAATGCTTCCATTCGCTTGCAAATTCTCCCGTGAAAGGTTTGGCAGTCGAAACAGAAGGCTTTTTATCACAGGACAAGAAATCAGCCCTCAACAACTTAACGGGCGGAAAAAGATTTTTGTGAAAAAATCCCTAAGCCCTGGGGTCACAATTTCAGCAAAAATCTGACTTTCGGGAATTCAGTCAAATATGGTGCCGAGCGGATGCAAATGCTCCCCTGAAAGTCTTGGCAGTCGAACGAGAAGGCTTTTTATCACAGGACAAGAAATCAGCCCTCAACAACTTATCGGGTGGAAAAAGATTTTTTTGAAAAAGTCCCTAAGCCCCGGGGTCACAATATCAGCAAAAATCTGACTTTTGCCAATTCACTCAAAAATGCTGCCAAACGCTTGCAAATGATCCCCTGAGAGGTTTGGCAGTCGAAACAGAAGGCTTTTTATCACAGGACAATAAATCAGCCCTCAACAACTTAACCGGCGGAAAAAGATTTTTTTGAAAAAATCCCTAAGCCCCGGGGTCACAATTTCAGCAAAAATCTGACTTTTGGGAATTCAGTCAAATATGATGCCGAATGGTTTTAAATGCTCCCCTGAAAGGTTTGGTAGTCGAAACAGAAAGCTTTTTATCACAGGACAAGAAATCAGCCCTCAACAACTTAACGGGCAGAAAAAGATTTTTTTGAAAAAATCCCTAAGCCCCGGGGTCACAATTTCAGCAAAAATCTGACTTTTGCCAATTCACTCAAAAATGCTTCCATTCGCTTGCAAATTCTCCCGTGAAAGGTTTGGCAGTCGAAACAGAAGGCTTTTTATCACAGGACAAGAAATCAGCCCTCAACAACTTAACGGGCGGAAAAAGATTTTTGTGAAAAAATCCCTAAGCCCTGGGGTCACAATTTCAGCAAAAATCTGACTTTCGGGAATTCAGTCAAATATGGTGCCGAGCGGATGCAAATGCTCCCCTGAAAGTCTTGGCAGTCGAACGAGAAGGCTTTTTATCACAGGACAAGAAATCAGCCCTCAACAACTTATCGGGTGGAAAAAGATTTTTTTGAAAAAGTCCCTAAGCCCCGGGGTCACAATATCAGCAAAAATCTGACTTTTGCCAATTCACTCAAAAATGCTGCCAAACGCTTGCAAATGATCCCCTGAGAGGTTTGGCAGTCGAAACAGAAGGCTTTTTATCACAGGACAATAAATCAGCCCTCAACAACTTAACCGGCGGAAAAAGATTTTTTTGAAAAAATCCCTAAGCCCCGGGGTCACAATTTCAGCAAAAATCTGACTTTTGGGAATTCAGTCAAATATGATGCCGAATGGTTTTAAATGCTCCACTGAAAGGTTTGGTAGTCGAAACAGAAAGCTTTTTATCACAGGACAAGAAATCAGCCCTCAACAACTTAACGGGCAGAAAAAGATTTTTTTGAAAAAATCCCTAAGCCCCGGGGTCACAATTTCAGCAAAAATCTGACTTTTGCCAATTCACTCAAAAATGCTTCCATTCGCTTGCAAATTCTCCCGTGAAAGGTTTGGCAGTCGAAACAGAAGGCTTTTTATCACAGGACAAGAAATCAGCCCTCAACAACTTAACGGGCGGAAAAAGATTTTTTTGAAAAAATCCCTAAGCCCCGGGGTCACAATTTCAGCAAAAATCTGACTTGTTCCAATTGACTCATAAATGCTGCCAAACGCTTGCAAATGCTCCCGTGAAAGTTTTGGCAGTCGAAACAGAAGGCTTGTTATCACAGGACAAGAAATCAGCCCTCAACAACTTAACGGGCGGAAAAAGATTTTTTTGAAAAAATCCCTAAGCCCCGGGGTCACAATTTCAGCAAAAATATGACTTTTGCCAATTCACTCAAAAATGCTGCCAAACGCTTGCAAATGATCCCCTGAAAGGTTTGGCAGTCGAAACAGAAGGCTTTTTATCACAGGACAAGAAATCAGCGCTCAACAACTTAACCGGTGGAAATTTCATGAATTCAGTCAAATATGGTGCCGAACGGTTTCAAATGCTCCCCTGAAAGTTTTGGCAGTCGAAACAGAAGCCTTTTTATTACAGGACAAGAAATCAGCCCCCAACAAATTAACCGGCGGAAATTTTTTTTTTAAAAAAAAATCCCTAAGCCCCGGGGTCACAATTTCAGCAAAAATCTGACTTTTGCCAATTCACTCATAAATGCTGCCAAACGCTTGCAAATGCTCCCCTGAAAGGTTTGGCAGTCGAAACAGAAGGCTTTTTATCACAGGACAAGAAATCAGCCCTCAACAACTTAACGGGCGGAAAGAGATTTTTTTTAAAAAATCCCTAAGCCCCGGGGTCACAATTTCAGCAAAAATCTGACTTTTGCCAATTCACTCAGAAATGCTGCCAAACGCTTGCAAATGATCCCCTGAGAGGTTTGGCAGTCAAAACAGAAGGCTTTTTATCACAGGACAATAAATCAGCCCTCAACAACTTAACCGGCGGAAAAAGATTTTTTTGAAAAAATCCCTAAGCCCGGGGTCACAATTTCAGCAAAAATCTGACTTTTGGGAATTCAGTCAAATATGATGCCGAATGGTTTTAAATGCTCCACTGAAAGGTTTGGTAGTCGAAACAGAAAGCTTTTTATCACAGGACAAGAAATCAGCCCTCAACAACTTAACGGGCAGAAAAAGATTTTTTTGAAAAAATCCCTAAGCCCCGGGGTCACAATTTCAGCAAAAATCTGACTTTTGCCAATTCACTAAGCCCTAAGCCCTAAGTCACAATTTCAGCAAAAATCTGACTTTCGGGAATTCAGTCAAATATGGTGCCGAGCGGATGCAAATGCTCCCCTGAAAGTCTTGGCAGTCAAAAGAGAAGCCTTTTTATCACAGGACAAGAAATCAGCCCTCAGCAACTTAACCGGCGGAAAAAGATTTTTTTGAAAAAATCCCTAAGCCCCGGGGTCACAATTTCAGCAAAAATCTGACTTTTGGGAATTCAGTCAAATATGATGCCGAATGGTTTTAAATGCTCCACTGAAAGGTTTGGTAGTCGAAACAGAAAGCTTTTTATCACAGGACAAGAAATCAGCCCTCAACAACTTAACGGGCAGAAAAAGATTTTTTTGAAAAAATCCCTAAGCCCCGGGGTCACAATTTCAGCAAAAATCTGACTTTTGCCAATTCACTCAAAAATGCTTCCATTCGCTTGCAAATTCTTCCGTGAAAGGTTTGGCAGTCGAAACAGAAGGCTTTTTATCACAGGACAAGAAATCAGCCCTCAACAACTTAACGGGCGGAAAAAGATTTTTTTGAAAAAATCCCTAAGCCCCGGGGTCACAATTTCAGCAAAAATCTGACTTGTTCCAATTGACTCATAAATGCTGCCAAACGCTTGCAAATGCTCCCGTGAAAGTTTTGGCAGTCGAAACAGAAGGCTTGTTATCACAGGACAAGAAATCAGCCCTCAACAACTTAACGGGCGGAAAAAGATTTTTTTGAAAAAATCCCTAAGCCCCGGGGTCACAATTTCAGCAAAAATCTGACTTTTGCCAATTCACTCAAAAATGCTTCCATTCGCTTGCAAATTCTCCCGTGAAAGGTTTGGCAGTCGAAACAGAAGGCTTTTTATCACAGGACAAGAAATCAGCCCTCAACAACTTAACGGGCGGAAAAAGATTTTTGTGAAAAAATCCCTAAGCCCTGGGGTCACAATTTCAGCAAAAATCTGACTTTCGGGAATTCAGTCAAATATGGTGCCGAGCGGATGCAAATGCTCCCCTGAAAGTCTTGGCAGTCGAACGAGAAGGCTTTTTATCACAGGACAAGAAATCAGCCCTCAACAACTTATCGGGTGGAAAAAGATTTTTTTGAAAAAGTCCCTAAGCCCCGGGGTCACAATATCAGCAAAAATCTGACTTTTGCCAATTCACTCAAAAATGCTGCCAAACGCTTGCAAATGATCCCCTGAGAGGTTTGGCAGTCGAAACAGAAGGCTTTTTATCACAGGACAATAAATCAGCCCTCAACAACTTAACCGGCGGAAAAAGATTTTTTTGAAAAAATCCCTAAGCCCCGGGGTCACAATTTCAGCAAAAATCTGACTTTTGGGAATTCAGTCAAATATGATGCCGAATGGTTTTAAATGCTCCACTGAAAGGTTTGGTAGTCGAAACAGAAAGCTTTTTATCACAGGACAAGAAATCAGCCCTCAACAACTTAACGGGCAGAAAAAGATTTTTTTGAAAAAATCCCTAAGCCCCGGGGTCACAATTTCAGCAAAAATCTGACTTTTGCCAATTCACTCAAAAATGCTTCCATTCGCTTGCAAATTCTCCCGTGAAAGGTTTGGCAGTCGAAACAGAAGGCTTTTTATCACAGGACAAGAAATCAGCCCTCAACAACTTAACGGGCGGAAAAAGATTTTTTTGAAAAAATCCCTAAGCCCCGGGGTCACAATTTCAGCAAAAATCTGACTTGTTCCAATTGACTCATAAATGCTGCCAAACGCTTGCAAATGCTCCCGTGAAAGTTTTGGCAGTCGAAACAGAAGGCTTGTTATCACAGGACAAGAAATCAGCCCTCAACAACTTAACGGGCGGAAAAAGATTTTTTTGAAAAAATCCCTAAGCCCCGGGGTCACAATTTCAGCAAAAATATGACTTTTGCCAATTCACTCAAAAATGCTGCCAAACGCTTGCAAATGATCCCCTGAAAGGTTTGGCAGTCGAAACAGAAGGCTTTTTATCACAGGACAAGAAATCAGCGCTCAACAACTTAACCGGTGGAAATTTCATGAATTCAGTCAAATATGGTGCCGAACGGTTTCAAATGCTCCCCTGAAAGTTTTGGCAGTCGAAACAGAAGCCTTTTTATTACAGGACAAGAAATCAGCCCCCAACAAATTAACCGGCGGAAATTTTTTTTTAAAAAAAAAATCCCTAAGCCCCGGGGTCACAATTTCAGCAAAAATCTGACTTTTGCCAATTCACTCATAAATGCTGCCAAACGCTTGCAAATGCTCCCCTGAAAGGTTTGGCAGTCGAAACAGAAGGCTTTTTATCACAGGACAAGAAATCAGCCCTCAACAACTTAACGGGCGGAAAGAGATTTTTTTTAAAAAATCCCTAAGCCCCGGGGTCACAATTTCAGCAAAAATCTGACTTTTGCCAATTCACTCAGAAATGCTGCCAAACGCTTGCAAATGATCCCCTGAGAGGTTTGGCAGTCAAAACAGAAGGCTTTTTATCACAGGACAATAAATCAGCCCTCAACAACTTAACCGGCGGAAAAAGATTTTTTTGAAAAAATCCCTAAGCCCGGGGTCACAATTTCAGCAAAAATCTGACTTTTGGGAATTCAGTCAAATATGATGCCGAATGGTTTTAAATGCTCCACTGAAAGGTTTGGTAGTCGAAACAGAAAGCTTTTTATCACAGGACAAGAAATCAGCCCTCAACAACTTAACGGGCAGAAAAAGATTTTTTTGAAAAAATCCCTAAGCCCCGGGGTCACAATTTCAGCAAAAATCTGACTTTTGCCAATTCACTAAGCCCTAAGCCCTAAGTCACAATTTCAGCAAAAATCTGACTTTCGGGAATTCAGTCAAATATGGTGCCGAGCGGATGCAAATGCTCCCCTGAAAGTCTTGGCAGTCAAAAGAGAAGCCTTTTTATCACAGGACAAGAAATCAGCCCTCAGCAACTTAACCGGCGGAAAAAGATTTTTTTGAAAAAATCCCTAAGCCCCGGGGTCACAATTTCAGCAAAAATCTGACTTTTGGGAATTCAGTCAAATATGATGCCGAATGGTTTTAAATGCTCCACTGAAAGGTTTGGTAGTCGAAACAGAAAGCTTTTTATCACAGGACAAGAAATCAGCCCTCAACAACTTAACGGGCAGAAAAAGATTTTTTTGAAAAAATCCCTAAGCCCCGGGGTCACAATTTCAGCAAAAATCTGACTTTTGCCAATTCACTCAAAAATGCTTCCATTCGCTTGCAAATTCTTCCGTGAAAGGTTTGGCAGTCGAAACAGAAGGCTTTTTATCACAGGACAAGAAATCAGCCCTCAACAACTTAACGGGCGGAAAAAGATTTTTTTGAAAAAATCCCTAAGCCCCGGGGTCACAATTTCAGCAAAAATCTGACTTGTTCCAATTGACTCATAAATGCTGCCAAACGCTTGCAAATGCTCCCGTGAAAGTTTTGGCAGTCGAAACAGAAGGCTTGTTATCACAGGACAAGAAATCAGCCCTCAACAACTTAACGGGCGGAAAAAGATTTTTTTGAAAAAATCCCTAAGCCCCGGGGTCACAATTTCAGCAAAAATCTGACTTTTGCCAATTCACTCAAAAATACTTCCAATCGCTTGCAAATTCTCCCGTGAAAGGTTTGGCAGTCGAAACAGAAGGCTTTTTATCACAGGAAAATAAATCATCCCTCAACAACTTAACGGGCGGAAAAAGATTTTTTTGAAAAAATCCTTAAGCCCCGGGGTCACAATTTCAGCAAAAATCTGACTTTTGCCAATTCACTCAAAAATGCTTCCAATCGCTTGCAAATGCTCCCGTGAAAGTTTTGGCAGTCGAAACAGTAGGCTTTTTATCACACGACAAGAAATCAGCCCTCAACAACTTAACTGGCGGAAAAAGATTTTTTTGAAAAAATCCCTAAGCCCCGGGGTCACAATTTCAGCAAAAATCTGACTTGTGCCAATTCACTCATAAATGCTGCCAACCGCTTGCAAATACTCCCCTGAAAGGTTTGGCAGTCGAAACAGAAGGCTTTTTATCACAGGACAAGAAATCAGCCCTCAACAACTTAACGGGCGGAAAAAGATTTTTTTGAAAAAATCCCAAAGCCCCGGGGGTCACAATTTCAGCAAAACTCTGACTTTTGCCAATTCACTCATAAATGCTGCCAAACGCTTAGAAATGCTCCCCTGAAAGGTTTGGCAGTCGAAACAGAAGGATTTTTATCACAGGAGAAGAAATCAGCCCTCAGCAACTTACCCGGCGGAATTTTTTTTTTGAAAAAACCCCTAAGCCCCGGGGTCACAATTTCAGCAAAAATCTGACTTTTGGCAATTCACTCAAAAATGGTGCCAAAAGCTTGCAAATGCTCCCCTGAAAGGTTTGGCTGTCGAAAAAGAAGGCTTTTTATCACAGGACAAGAAATCAGCCCTCGACAAATAAACCGGCCGAATCAGGGTCACAATTTCAGAAAATATCTGACTTTTGGAAATTCACTCAAAAATGGTGCCAAATGCTTGCAAATGCTCCCCTGAAAGGTTTGGCTGTCGAAAAAGAAGGCTTTTTATCACAGGACAAGAAATCAGCCCTCGACAGATAAACCGGCCGAATCAGGGTCACAATTTCAGAAAATATCTGACTTTTGGCAATTCACTCAAAAATGGTGCCAAATGCTTGCAAATACTCCCCTGAAAGGTTTGGCAGTCAAAACAGAAGGCTTTTTATCACAGGACAAGAAATCAGCTCTCAGCAACTTACCCGGCGGATTTTTTTTTTAAAAAAAAAAAAAATCCCTAAGCCCCGGGGTCACAATTTCAGCAAAAATCTGATTTTTGGCAATTCACTCAAAAATGCTGCCAAACTCTTGCAAATACGCCCCTGAAAGGTTTGGCAGTCGAAACAGAAGGCTTTTTATCACAGGACAAGAAATCAGCCCTCAGCAACTTACCCGGCGGAATTTTTTTTTTGAAAAAATCCCTAAGCCCCGGGGTCACAATTTCAGCAAAAATCTGACTTTTGGCAATTCACTCAAAAATGGTGCCAAAAGCTTGCAAATGCTCCCCTGAAAGGTTTGGCAGTCGAAACAGAAGGCTTTTTATCACAGGACAAGAAATCAGCCCTCAGCAACTTACCCGGCGGATTTTTTTTTTTGAAAAAATTCCTAAGCCCCGGGGTCACAATTTCAGCAAAAATCTGACTTTTGGCAATTCACTCAAAAATGGTGCCAAAAGCTTGCAAATGCTCCCCTGAAAGGTTTGGCTGTCGAAAAAGAAGGCTTTTTATCACAGGACAAGAAATCAGCCCTCGACAAATAAACCGGCCGAATCAGGGTCAAAATTTCAGAAAATATCTGACTTTTGGAAATTCACTCAAAAATGGTGCCAAATGCTTGCAAATACTCCCCTGAAAGGTTTGGCAGTCAAAACAGAAGGCTTTTTATCACAGGACAAGAAATCAGCTCTCAGCAACTTACCCGGCGGATTTTTTTTTTTTTTTTAAAAAAATCCCTAAGCCCCGGGGTCACAATTTCAGCAAAAATCAGATTTTTGGCAATTCACTCAAAAATGCTGCCAAACTCTTGCAAATACGCCCCTGAAAGGTTTGGCAGTCAAAACAGAAGGCTTTTTATCACACGACAAGAAATCAGCCCTCAGCAACTTACCCGGCGGAATTTTTTTTTTTGAAAAAATCCCTAAGCCCCGGGGTCACAATTTCAGCAAAAATCTGACTTTTGGCAATTCACTCAAAAATGGTGCCAAAAGCTTGCAAATGCTCCCCTGAAAGGTTTTGCAGTCGAAACAGAAGGCTTTTTATCACAGGACAAGAAATCAGCCCTCAGCAACTTACCCGGCGGAAATTTTTTTTTGAAAAAATTCCTAAGCCCCGGGGTCACAATTTCAGCAAAAATCTGACTTTTGGCAATTCACTCAAAAATGGTGCCAAAAGCTTGCAAATGCTCCCCTGAAAGGTTTTGCAGTCGAAACAGAAGGCTTTTTATCACAGGACAAGAAATCAGCCCTCAGCAACTTACCCGGCGGATTTTTTTTTTTGAAAAAATTCCTAAGCCCCGGGGTCACAATTTCAGCAAAAATCTGTCTTTTGGCAATTCACTCAAAAATGGTGCCAAAAGCTTGCAAATGCTCCCCTGAAAGGTTTGGCAGTCAAAACAGAAGGCTTTTTATCACAGGACAAGAAATCAGCCCTCAGCAACTTACCCGCCGGAATGTTTTTTTTGAAAAAACCCCTAAGCCCCGGGGTCACAATTTCAGTAAAAATCTGACTTTTGGCAATTCACTCAAAAATGGTGCCAAAAGCTTGCAAATGCTCCCCTGAAAGGTTTGGCTGTCGAAAAAGAAGGCTTTTTATCACAGGACAAGAAATCAGCCCTCGACAAATAAACCGGCCGAATCAGGGTCACAATTTCAGAAAATATCTGACTTTTGGAAATTCACTCAAAAATGGTGCCAAATGCTTGCAAATACTCCCCTGAAAGGTTTGGCAGTCAAAACAGAAGGCTTTTTATCACAGGACAAGAAATCAGCTCTCAGCAACTTACCCGGCGGATTTTTTTTTTTTAAAAAAAAATCCCTAAGCCCCGGGGTCACAATTTCAGCAAAAATCTGATTTTTGGCAATTCACTCAAAAATGCTGCCAAACTCTTGCAAATACGCCCCTGAAAGGTTTGGCAGTCGAAACAGAAGGCTTTTTATCACAGGACAAGAAATCAGCCCTCAGCAACTTACCCGGCGGAATTTTTTTTTTGAAAAAATCCCTAAGCCCCGGGGTCACAATTTCAGCAAAAATCTGACTTTTGGCAATTCACTCAAAAATGGTGCCAAACGCTTGCAAATACTCCCCTGAAAGGTTTGGCAGTCAAAACAGAAGGCTTTTTATCACAGGACAAGAAATCAGCCCTCAGCAACTTACCCGGCGGAATTTTTTTTTTGAAAAAATCCCTAAGCCCCGGGGTCACAATTTCAGCAAAAATCTGACTTTTGGCAATTCACTCAAAAAAGGTGCCAAAAGCTTGCAAATGCTCCCCTGAAAGGTTTGGCAGTCGAAACAGAAGGCTTTTTATCACAGGACAAGAAATCAGCCCTCAGCAACTTACCCGGCGGAATTTTTTTTTTTGAAAAAATCCCTAAGCCCCGTGGTCACAATTTCAGCAAAAATCTGACTTTTGGCAATTCACTCATAAATGGTGCCAAACGCTTGCAAATACTCCCCTGAAAGGTTTGGCAGTCAAAACAGAAGGCTTTTTATCACAGGACAAGAAATCAGCCCTCAGCAACTTACCCGGCGGAATTTTTTTTTTGAAAAAATCCCTTAGCCCCGGGGTCACAATTTCAGCAAAAATCTGACTTTTGGCAATTCACTCAAAAATGGTGCCAAAAGCTTGCAAATGCTCCCCTGAAAGGTTTGGCAGTCGAAACAGAAGGCTTTTTATCACAGGACAAGAAATCAGCCCTCAGCAACTTACCCGGCGGAAATTTTTTTTTGAAAAAATTCCTAAGCCCCGGGGTCACAATTTCAGCAAAAATCTGACTTTTGGCAATTCACTCAAAAATCGTGCCAAAAGCTTGCAAATGCTCCCCTGAAAGGTTTGGCTGTCGAAAAAGAAGGCTTTTTATCACAGGACAAGAAATCAGCCCTCGACAAATAAACCGGCCGAATCAGGGTCACAATTTCAGAAAATATCTGACTTTTGGAAATTCACTCAAAAATGGTGCTAAATGCTTGCAAATACTCCCCTGAAAGGTTTGGCAGTCAAAATAGAAGGCTTTTTATCACAGGACAAGAAATCAGCCCTCAGCAACTTACCCGGCGGAATTTTTTTTTTGAAAAAATCCCTAAGCCCCGGGGTCACAATTTCAGCAAAAATCTGACTTTTGGCAATTCACTCATAAATGGTGCCAAACGCTTGCAAATACTCCCCTGAAAGGTTTGGCAGTCAAAACAGAAGGCTTTTTATCACAGGACAAGAAATCAGCCCTCACCAACTTACCCGGCGGAATTTTTTTTTTGAAAAAATCCCTAAGCCCCGGGGTCACAATTTCAGCAAAAATCTGACTTTTGGCAATTCACTCAAAAATGGTGCCAAAAGCTTGCAAATGCTCCCCTGAAAGGTTTTGCAGTCAAAACAGAAGGATTTTTATGACAGGACAAGAAATCAGCCCTCAGCAACTTACCCGGCGGAATTTTTTTTTTGAAAAAACCCCTAAGCCCCGGGGTCACAATTTCAGCAAAAATCTGACTGTTGGCAATTCACTCAAAAATGGTGCCAAAAGCTTGCAAATGCTCCCCTGAAAGGTTTGGCTGTCGAAAAAGAAGGCTTTTTATCACAGGACAAGAAATCAGCCCTCGACAAATAAACCGGCCGAATCAGGGTCACAATTTCAGAAAATATCTGACTTTTGGAAATTCACTCAAAAATGGTGCCAAATGCTTGCAAATGCTCCCCTGAAAGGTTTGGCTGTCGAAAAAGAAGGCTTTTTATCACAGGACAAGAAATCAGCCCTCGACAAATAAACCGGCCGAATCAGGGTCACAATTTCAGCAAATATCTGACTTTTGGAAATTCACTCAAAAATGGTGCCAAATGCTTGCAAATACTCCCCTGAAAGGTTTTGCAGTCAAAACAGAAGGATTTTTATGACAGGACAAGAAATCAGCTCTCAGCAACTTACCCGGCGGATTTAAAAAAAAAAAAAAAATCCCTAAGCCCCGGGGTCACAATTTCAGCAAAAATCTGATTTTTGGCAATTCACTCAAAAATGCTGCCAAATCTTGCAAATACGCCCCTGAAAGGTTTGGCAGTCAAAACAGAAGGCTTTTTATCACAGGACAAGAAATCAGCCCTCAGCAACTTACCCGGCGGAATTTTTTTTTTGAAAAAATCCCTAAGCCCCGGGGTCACAATTTCAGCAAAAATCTGACTTTTGGCAATTCACTCATAAATGGTGCCAAACGCTTGCAAATACTCCCCTGAAAGGTTTGGCAGTCAAAACAGAAGGCTTTTTATCACAGGACAAGAAATCAGCCCTCAGCAACTTACCCGGCGGAATTTTTTTTTTGAAAAAATCCCTAAGCCCCGGGGTCACAATTTCAGCAAAAATCTGACTTTTGGCAATTCACTCAAAAATGGTGCCAAAAGCTTGCAAATGCTCCCCTGAAAGGTTTTGCAGTCAAAACAGAAGGAATTTTATGACAGGACAAGAAATCAGCCCTCAGCAACTTACCCGGCGGAATTTTTTTGATGAAAAAACCCCTAAGCCCCGGGGTCACAATTTCAGCAAAAATCTGACTTTTGGCAATTCACTCAAAAATGGTGCCAAAAGCTTGCAAATGCTCCCCTGAAAGGTTTGGCTGTCGAAAAAGAAGGCTTTTTATCACAGGACAAGAAATCAGCCCTCGACAAATAAAACGGCCGAATCAGGGTCACAATTTCAGAAAATATCTGACTTTTGGAAATTCACTCAAAAATGGTGCCAAATGCTTGCAAATGCTCCCCTGAAAGGTTTGGCTGTCGAAAAAGAAGGCTTTTTATCACAGGACAAGAAATCAGCCCTCGACAAATAAACCGGCCGAATCAGGGTCACAATTTCAGAAAATATCTGACTTTTGGAAATTCACTCAAAAATGGTGCCAAATGCTTGCAAATACT
The DNA here is from genome assembly GCF_964252035.2 of Podarcis erhardii. Taxonomy (NCBI): domain Eukaryota; kingdom Metazoa; phylum Chordata; class Lepidosauria; order Squamata; family Lacertidae; genus Podarcis; species Podarcis erhardii. The sequence continues at coordinate 44,402,895 of NC_138502.1, forward strand.
CCCCTGAAAGGTTTTGCAGTCAAAACAGAAGGATTTTTATGACAGGACAAGAAATCAGCCCTCAGCAACTTACCCGGCGGAATTTTTTTTTTGAAAAAACCCCTAAGCCCCGGGGTCACAATTTCAGCAAAAATCTGACTTTTGGCAATTCACTCAAAAATGGTGCCAAAAGCTTGCAAATGCTCCCCTGAAAGGTTTGGCTGTCGAAAAAGAAGGCTTTTTATCACAGGACAAGAAATCAGCCCTCGACAAATAAACCGGCCGAATCAGGGTCACAATTTCAGCAAATATCTGACTTTTGGAAATTCACTCAAAAATGGTGCCAAATGCTTGCAAATGCTCCCCTGAAAGGTTTGGCTGTCGAAAAAGAAGGCTTTTTATCACAGGACAAGAAATCAGCCCTCGACAAATAAACCGGCCGAATCAGGGTCACAATTTCAGCAAATATCTGACTTTTGGAAATTCACTCAAAAATGGTGCCAAATGCTTGCAAATACTCCCCTGAAAGGTTTGGCAGTCAAAACAGAAGGCTTTTTATCACAGGACGAGAAATCAGCTCTCAGCAACTTACCCGGCGGATTTTTTTTTTTTAAAAAAAAAAATCCCTAAGCCCCGGGGTCACAATTTCAGCAAAAATCTGACTTTTGGCAATTCACTCATAAATGGTTCCAAATGCTTGCAAATACTCCCCTGAAAGGTTTTGCAGTCAAAACAGAAGGCTTTTTATCACAGGACAAGAAATCAGCCCTCAGCAACTTACCCGGCGGAATTTTTTTTTTGAAAAAACCCCTAAGCCCCGGGGTCACAATTTCAGCAAAAATCTGACTTTTGGCAATTCACTCAAAAATGGTGCCAAAAGCTTGCAAATGCTCCCCTGAAAGGTTTGGCTGTCGAAAAAGAAGGCTTTTTATCACAGGACAAGAAATCAGCCCTCGACAAATAAACCGGCCGAATCAGGGTCACAATTTCAGCAAATATCTGACTTTTGGAAATTCACTCAAAAATGGTGCCAAATGCTTGCAAATGCTCCCCTGAAAGGTTTGGCTGTCGAAAAAGAAGGCTTTTTATCACAGGACAAGAAATCAGCCCTCGACAAATAAACCGGCCGAATCAGGGTCACAATTTCAGCAAATATCTGACTTTTGGAAATTCACTCAAAAATGGTGCCAAATGCTTGCAAATACTCCCCTGAAAGGTTTGGCAGTCAAAACAGAAGGCTTTTTATCACAGGACGAGAAATCAGCTCTCAGCAACTTACCCGGCGGATTTTTTTTTTAAAAAAAAAAAATCCCTAAGCCCCGGGGTCACAATTTCAGCAAAAATCTGACTTTTGGCAATTCACTCATAAATGGTTCCAAACGCTTGCAAATACTCCCCTAAAAGGTTTGGCAGTCAAAACAGAAGGCTTTTTATCACAGGACAAGAAATCAGCCCTCAGCAACTTACCCGGCGGAATTTTTTTTTTGAAAAAATCCCTAAGCCCCGGGGTCACAATTTCAGCAAAAATCTGACTTTTGGCAATTCACTCAAAAATGGTGCCAAAAGCTTGCAAATGCTCCCGTGAAAGGTTTGGCAGTCGAAACAGAAGGCTTTTTATCACAGGACAAGAAATCAGCCCTCAGCAACTTACCCGGCGGAATTTTTTTTTTGAAAAAACCCCTAAGCCCCGGGTCACAATTTCAGTAAAAATCTGACTTCTGGCAATTCACTCAAAAATGGTGCCAAAAGCTTGCAAATACTCCCCTGAAAGGTTTGGTAGTCAAAACAGAAGGCTTTTTATCACAGGACAAGAAATCAGCCCTCAGCAACTTACCCGGCGGAATTTTTTTTTTGAAAAAATCCCTAAGCCCCGGGGTCACAATTTCAGCAAAAATCTGACTTTTGGCAATTCACTCAAAAATGGTGCCAAAAGCTTGCAAATGCTCCCCTGAAAGGTTTTGCAGTGAAAACAGAAGGAATTTTATGACAGGACAAGAAATCAGCCCTCAGCAACTTACCCGGCGGAATTTTTTTGATGAAAAAACCCCTAAGCCCCGGGGTCACAATTTCAGCAAAAATCTGACTTTTGGCAATTCACTCAAAAATGGTGCCAAAAGCTTGCAAATGCTCCCCTGAAAGGTTTGGCTGTCGAAAAAGAAGGCTTTTTATCACAGGACAAGAAATCAGCCCTCGACAAATAAAACGGCCGAATCAGGGTCACAATTTCAGAAAATATCTGACTTTTGGAAATTCACTCAAAAATGGTGCCAAATGCTTGCAAATGCTCCCCTGAAAGGTTTGGCTGTCGAAAAAGAAGGCTTTTTATCACAGGACAAGAAATCAGCCCTCGACAAATAAACCGGCCGAATCAGGGTCACAATTTCAGCAAATATCTGACTTTTGGAAATTCACTCAAAAATGGTGCCAAATGCTTGCAAATACTCCCCTGAAAGGTTTGGCAGTCAAAACAGAAGGCTTTTTATCACAGGACGAGAAATCAGCTCTCAGCAACTTACCCGGCGGATTTTTTTTTTTTAAAAAAAAAATCCCTAAGCCCCGGGGTCACAATTTCAGCAAAAATCTGACTTTTGGCAATTCACTCATAAATGGTGCCAAACGCTTGCAAATACTCCCCTGAAAGGTTTGGCAGTCGAAACAGAAGGCTTTTTATCACAGGACAAGAAATCAGCCCTCAGCAACTTACCCGGCGGAATTTTTTTTTTGAAAAAATCCCTAAGCCCCGGGGTCACAATTTCAGCAAAAATCTGACTTTTGGCAATTCACTCAAAAATGGTGCCAAAAGCTTGCAAATGCTCCCCTGAAAGGTTTTGCAGTCAAAACAGAAGGAATTTTATGACAGGACAAGAAATCAGCCCTCAGCAACTTACCCGGCGGAATTTTTTTTTTGAAAAAACCCCTAAGCCCCGGGGTCACAATTTCAGCAAAAATCTGACTTTTGGCAATTCACTCAAAAATGGTGCCAAAAGCTTGCAAATGCTCCCCTGAAAGGTTTGGCTGTCGAAAAAGAAGGCTTTTTATCACAGGACAAGAAATCAGCCCTCGACAAATAAAACGGCCGAATCAGGGTCACAATTTCAGAAAATATCTGACTTTTGGAAATTCACTCAAAATGGTGCCAAATGCTTGCAAATGCTCCCCTGAAAGGTTTGGCTGTCGAAAAAGAAGGCTTTTTATCACAGGACAAGAAATCAGCCCTCGACAAATAAACCGGCCGAATCAGGGTCACAATTTCAGAAAATATCTGACTTTTGGAAATTCACTCAAAAATGGTGCCAAATGCTTGCAAATACTCCCCTGAAAGGTTTGGCAGTCAAAACAGAAGGCTTTTTATCACAGGACAAGAAATCAGCCCTCAGCAACTTACCCGGCGGAATTTTTTTTTTGAAAAAATCCCTTAGCCCCGGGGTCACAATTTCAGCAAAAATCTGACTTTTGGCAATTCACTCAAAAATGGTGCCAAAAGCTTGCAAATGCTCCCTGAAAGGTTTGGCAGTCGAAACAGAAGGCTTTTTATCACAGGACAAGAAATCAGCCCTCAGCAACTTACCCGGCGGAAATTTTTTTTTGAAAAAATTCCTAAGCCCCGGGGTCACAATTTCAGCAAAAATCTGACTTTTGGCAATTCACTCAAAAATCGTGCCAAAAGCTTGCAAATGCTCCCCTGAAAGGTTTGGCTGTCGAAAAAGAAGGCTTTTTATCACAGGACAAGAAATCAGCCCTCGACAAATAAACCGGCCGAATCAGGGTCACAATTTCAGAAAATATCTGACTTTTGGAAATTCACTCAAAAATGGTGCTAAATGCTTGCAAATACTCCCCTGAAAGGTTTGGCAGTCAAAATAGAAGGCTTTTTATCACAGGACAAGAAATCAGCTCTCAGCAACTTACCCGGCGGATTTTTTTTAAAAAAAAAAAAAATCCCTAAGCCCCGGGGTCACAATTTCAGCAAAAATCTGATTTTTGGCAATTCACTCAAAAATGCTGCCAAATCTTGCAAATACGCCCCTGAAAGGTTTGGCAGTCAAATCAGAAGGCTTTTTATCACAGGACAAGAAATCAGCCCTCAGCAACTTACCCGGCGGAATTTTTTTTTTGAAAAAATCCCTAAGCCCCGGGGTCACAATTTCAGCAAAAATCTGACTTTTGGCAATTCACTCATAAATGGTGCCAAACGCTTGCAAATACTCCCCTGAAAGGTTTGGCAGTCAAAACAGAAGGCTTTTTATCACAGGACAAGAAATCAGCCCTCACCAACTTACCCGGCGGAATTTTTTTTTTGAAAAAATCCCTAAGCCCCGGGGTCACAATTTCAGCAAAAATCTGACTTTTGGCAATTCACTCAAAAATGGTGCCAAAAGCTTGCAAATGCTCCCCTGAAAGGTTTTGCAGTCAAAACAGAAGGATTTTTATGACAGGACAAGAAATCAGCCCTCAGCAACTTACCCGGCGGAATTTTTTTTTTGAAAAAACCCCTAAGCCCCGGGGTCACAATTTCAGCAAAAATCTGACTGTTGGCAATTCACTCAAAAATGGTGCCAAAAGCTTGCAAATGCTCCCCTGAAAGGTTTGGCTGTCGAAAAAGAAGGCTTTTTATCACAGGACAAGAAATCAGCCCTCGACAAATAAACCGGCCGAATCAGGGTCACAATTTCAGAAAATATCTGACTTTTGGAAATTCACTCAAAAATGGTGCCAAATGCTTGCAAATGCTCCCCTGAAAGGTTTGGCTGTCGAAAAAGAAGGCTTTTTATCACAGGACAAGAAATCAGCCCTCGACAAATAAACCGGCCGAATCAGGGTCACAATTTCAGCAAATATCTGACTTTTGGAAATTCACTCAAAAATGGTGCCAAATGCTTGCAAATACTCCCCTGAAAGGTTTTGCAGTCAAAACAGAAGGATTTTTATGACAGGACAAGAAATCAGCTCTCAGCAACTTACCCGGCGGATTTAAAAAAAAAAAAAAATCCCTAAGCCCCGGGGTCACAATTTCAGCAAAAATCTGATTTTTGGCAATTCACTCAAAAATGCTGCCAAATCTTGCAAATACGCCCCTGAAAGGTTTGGCAGTCAAAACAGAAGGCTTTTTATCACAGGACAAGAAATCAGCCCTCAGCAACTTACCCGGCGGAATTTTTTTTTTTGAAAAAATCCCTAAGCCCCGGGGTCACAATTTCAGCAAAAATCTGACTTTTGGCAATTCACTCATAAATGGTGCCAAACGCTTGCAAATACTCCCCTGAAAGGTTTGGCAGTCAAAACAGAAGGCTTTTTATCACAGGACAAGAAATCAGCCCTCAGCAACTTACCCGGCGGAATTTTTTTTTTGAAAAAATCCCTAAGCCCCGGGGTCACAATTTCAGCAAAAATCTGACTTTTGGCAATTCACTCAAAAATGGTGCCAAAAGCTTGCAAATGCTCCCCTGAAAGGTTTTGCAGTCAAAACAGAAGGAATTTTATGACAGGACAAGAAATCAGCCCTCAGCAACTTACCCGGCGGAATTTTTTTGATGAAAAAACCCCTAAGCCCCGGGGTCACATTTCAGCAAAAATCTGACTTTTGGCAATTCACTCAAAATGGTGCCAAAAGCTTGCAATGCTCCCCCTGAAAGGTTTTGGCTGTCGAAAAAGAAGGCTTTTTATCACAGGAACAGAAATCAGCCCTCGACAAATAAAAACGGCCGAATCAGGGTCACAATTTCAGAAAATATCTGACTTTTGGAAATTCACTCAAAAATTGGTGCCAAATGCTTGCAAATGCTCCCCTGAAGGTTTGGCTGTCGAAAAAGAAGGCTTTTTAATCACAGGACAAGAAATCAGCCCTCGACAAATAAACCGGCCGAATCAGGGTCACAATTTCAGAAATATCTGACTTTTGGAAATTCACTCAAAAATGGTGCCAAATGCTTGCAAATACTCCCCTGAAAGGTTTTGCAGTCAAAACAGAAGGATTTTTATGACAGGACAAGAAATCAGCCCTCAGCAACTTACCCGGCGGAATTTTTTTTTTGAAAAAACCCCTAAGCCCCGGGGTCACAATTTTCAGCAAAAATCTGACTTTTGGCATTTCACTCAAAAATGGTGCCAAAAGCTTGCAAATGCTCCCTGAAAGGTTTGGCTGTCGAAAAAGAAGGCTTTTTATCACAGGACAAGAAAATCAGCCCTCGACAAATAAACCGGCCCGAATCAGGGTCACATTTCAGCAAATATCTGACTTTTGGAAATTCACTCAAAAATGTGCCAAAATGCTTGCAAATGCTCCCCTGAAAGGTTTGGCTGTCGAAAAAGAAGGCTTTTTATCACAGGACAAAGAAATCAGCCCTCGACAAATAAAACCGGCCGAATCAGGGTCACACATTTCAGCAATATCTGACTTTTGGAAATTCACTCAAAAATGGTGCCAAATGCTTGCAAATACTCCCTGAAAGGTTTGGCAGTCAAAACAGAAGGCTTTTTATCACAGGACGAGAATCAGCTCTCAGCAACTTACCCGGCGGATTTTTTTTTTTTAAAAAAAAAAATCCCTAAGCCCCGGGGTCACAATTTCAGCAAAAATCTGACTTTTGGCAATTCACTCATAAATGGTTCCAAAACGCTTGGAAATACTCCCCTAAAAGGTTTGGCAGTCAAACAGAAGGCTTTTATCACAGGACAAGAAATCAGCCCTCAGCAACTTACCCGGCGGAATTTTTTTTTGAAAAAATCCTAAGCCCCGGGGTCCACAATTTCAGCAAAAATCTGACTTTTGGCAATTCACTCAAAAATGGTGCCAAAAGCTTGCAAATGCTCCCTGAAAGGTTTGGCAGTTCGAACAGAAGGCTTTTATCACAGGACAAGAAATCAGCCCTCAGCAACTTACCCGGCGGAATTTTTTTTTTGAAAAAAACCCCTAAGCCCCGGGGTCACAATTTCAGTAAAAATCTGACTTCTGGCAATTCACTCAAAAATGGTGCCAAAAGCTTGCAAATACTCCCCTGAAAGGTTTGGTAGTCAAAACAGAAGGCTTTTTATCACAAGGACAAGAAATCAGCCCTCAGCAACTTACCCGGCGGAATTTTTTTTTTGAAAAAATCCCTAAGCCCCGGGGTCACAATTTCAGCAAAAATCTGACTTTTGGCAATTCACTCAAAAATGGTGCCAAAAGCTTGCAAATGCTCCCCTGAAAGGTTTGGCTGTCGAAAAAGGAAGGCTTTTTATCACAGGACAAGACATCAGCCCTCGACAAATAAAACGGCCGAATCAGGGTCACAATTTCAGAAAATATCTGACTTTTGGAAATTCACTCAAAAATGGTGCCAAATGCTTGCAAATGCTCCCCTGAAAGGTTTGGCTGTCGAAAAAGAAGGCTTTTTATCACAGGACAAGAAATCAGCCCTCGACAAATAAACCGGCCGAATCAGGGTCACAATTTCAGCAAATATCTGACTTTTGGCAATTCACTCAAAAATGGTGCCAAATGCTTGCAAATACTCCCCTGAAAGGTTTGGCAGTCAAAACAGAAGGCTTTTTATCACAGGACGAGAAATCAGCTCTCAGCAACTTACCCGGCGGATTTTTTTTTTAAAAAAAAAAAATCCCTAAGCCCCGGGGTCACAATTTCAGCAAAAATCTGACTTTTGGCAATTCACTCATAAATGGTGCCAAACGCTTTGCAAATACTCCCCTGAAAGGTTTGGCAGTCAAAACAGAAGGCTTTTTATCACAGGACAAGAAATCAGCCCTCAGCAACTTACCCGGCGGAATTTTTTTTTTGAAAAAAATCCTAAGCCCCGGGGTCACAATTTCAGCAAAAATCTGACTTTTGGCAATTCACTCAAAAATGGTGCCAAATGCTTGCAAATGCTCCCCTGAAAGGTTTGGCTGTCGAAAAAGAAGGCTTTTTATCACCAGGACAAGAAATCAGCCCTCGACAAATAAACCGGCCGAATCAGGGTCACAATTTCAGAAAATATCTGACTTTTGGAAATTCACTCAAAAATGGTGCCAAATGCTTGCAAATACTCCCCTGAAAGGTTTTGCAGTCAAAACAGAAGGATTTTATGACAGGACAAGAAATCAGCCCACAGCAACTTACCCGGCGGAATTTTTTTTTTGAAAAAACCCCTAAGCCCCGGGGTCACAATTTCAGCAAAAATCTGACTTTTGGCAATTCACTCAAAAATGGTGCCAAAAGCTTGCAAATGCTCCCCTGAAAGGTTTGGCTGTCGAAAAAGAAGGCTTTTTATCACAGGACAAGAAATCAGCCCTCGACAAATAAACCGGCCGAATCAGGGTCACAATTTCAAAAAATATCTGACTTTTGGAAATTCACTCAAAAATGGTGCCAAATGCTTGCAAATGCTCCCCTGAAAGGTTTGGCTGTCGAAAAAGTAGGCTTTTTATCACAGGACAAGAAATCAGCCCTCGACAAATAAACCGGCCGAATCAGGGTCACAATTTCAGCAAATATCTGACTTTTGGAAATTCACTCAAAAATGGTGCCAAATGCTTGCAAATACTCCCCTGAAAGGTTTGGCAGTCAAAACAGAAGGCTTTTTATCACAGGACGAGAAATCAGCTCTCAGCAACTTACCCGGCGGATTTTTTTTTTTTTTAAAAAAAATCCCTAAGCCCCGGGGTCACAATTTCAGCAAAAATCTGACTTTTGGCAATTCACTCATAAATGGTGCCAAACGCTTGCAAATACTCCCCTAAAAGGTTTGGCAGTCAAAACAGAAGGCTTTTTATCACAGGACAAGAAATCAGCCCTCAGCAACTTACCCGGCGGAATTTTTTTTTTGAAAAAATCCCTAAGCCCCGGGGTCACAATTTCAGCAAAAATCTGACTTTTGGCAATTCACTCAAAAATGGTGCCAAAAGTTTGCAAATGCTCCCATGAAAGGTTTGGCAGTCGAAACAGAAGGCTTTTTATCACAGGACAAGAAATCAGCCCTCAGCAACTTACCCGGCGGAATTTTTTTTTTGAAAAAACCCCTAAGCCCCGGGGTCACAATTTCAGTAAAAATCTGACTTCTGGCAATTCACTCAAAAATGGTGCCAAAAGCTTGCAAATACTCCCCTGAAAGGTTTGGCAGTCAAAACAGAAGGCTTTTTATCACAGGACAAGAAATCAGCCCTCAGCAACTTACCCGGCGGAATTTTTTTTTTGAAAAAATCCCTAAGCCCCGGGGTCACAATTTCAGCAAAAATCTGACTTTTGGCAATTCACTCAAAAATGGTGCCAAAAGCTTGCAAATGCTCCCCTGAAAGGTTTTGCAGTCAAAACAGAAGGAATTTTATGACAGGACAAGAAATCAGCCCTCAGCAACTTACCCGGCGGAATTTTTTTGATGAAAAAACCCCTAAGCCCCGGGGTCACAATTTCAGCAAAAATCTGACTTTTGGCAATTCACTCAAAAATGGTGCCAAAAGCTTGCAAATGCTCCCCTGAAAGGTTTGGCTGTCGAAAAAGAAGGCTTTTTATCACAGGACAAGAAATCAGCCCTCGACAAATAAAACGGCCGAATCAGGGTCACAATTTCAGAAAATATCTGACTTTTGGAAATTCACTCAAAAATGGTGCCAAATGCTTGCAAATGCTCCCCTGAAAGGTTTGGCTGTCGAAAAAGAAGGCTTTTTATCACAGGACAAGAAATCAGCCCTCGACAAATAAACCGGCCGAATCAGGGTCACAATTTCAGAAAATATCTGACTTTTGGAAATTCACTCAAAAATGGTGCCAAATGCTTGCAAATACTCCCCTGAAAGGTTTTGCAGTCAAAACAGAAGGATTTTTATGACAGGACAAGAAATCAGCCCTCAGCAACTTACCCGGCGGAATTTTTTTTTTGAAAAAACCCCTAAGCCCCGGGGTCACAATTTCAGCAAAAATCTGACTTTTGGCAATTCACTCAAAAATGGTGCCAAAAGCTTGCAAATGCTCCCCTGAAAGGTTTGGCTGTCGAAAAAGAAGGCTTTTTATCACAGGACAAGAAATCAGCCCTCGACAAATAAAATGGCCGAATCAGGGTCACAATTTCAGAAAATATCTGACTTTTGGAAATTCACTCAAAAATGGTGCCAAATGCTTGCAAATGCTCCCCTGAAAGGTTTGGCTGTCGAAAAAGAAGGCTTTTTATCACAGGACAAGAAATCAGCCCTCGACAAATAAACCGGCCGAATCAGGGTCACAATTTCAGCAAATATCTGACTTTTGGAAATTCACTCAAAAATGGTGCCAAATGCTTGCAAATACTCCCCTGAAAGGTTTGGCAGTCAAAACAGAAGGCTTTTTATCACAGGACGAGAAATCAGCTCTCAGCAACTTACCCGGCGGATTTAAAAAAAAAAAAAAAATCCCTAAGCCCCGGGGTCACAATTTCAGCAAAAAATCTGATTTTTGGCAATTCATTCAAAAATGCTGCCAAACTCTTGCAAATACGCCCCTGAAAGGTTTGGCAGTCAAAACAGAAGGCTTTTTATCACAGGACAAGAAATCAGCCCTCAGCAACTTACCCGGCGGAATTTTTTTTTTGAAAAAATCCCTAAGCCCCGGGGTCACAATTTCAGCAAAAATCTGACTTTTGGCAATTCACTCATAAATGGTGCCAAAAGCTTGCAAATGCTCCCCTGAAAGGTTTGGCAGTCAAAACAGAAGGATTTTTATCACAGGACAAGAAATCAGCCCTCAGCAACTTACCCGGCGGAATTTTTTTTTTGAAAAAATCCCTAAGCCCCGGGGTCACAATTTCAGCAAAAATCTGACTTTTGGCAATTCACTCAAAAATGGTGCCAAAAGCTTGCAAATGCTCCACTGAAAGGTTTTGCAGTCGAAACAGAAGGCTTTTTATCACAGGACAAGAAATCAGCCCTCAGTAACTTACCCGGCGGAATTTTTTTTTTGAAAAAATTCCTAAGCCCCGGGGTCACAATTTCAGCAAAAATCTGACTTTTGGCAATTCACTCAAAAATGGTGCCAAAAGCTTGCAAATGCTCCCCTGAAAGGTTTGACAGTCAAAACAGAAGGATTTTTATCACAGGACAAGAAATCAGCCCTCAGCAACTTACCCGGCGGAATTTTTTTTTTGAAAAAATCCCTAAGCCCCGGGGTCACAATTTCAGCAAAAATCTGACTTTTGGCAATTCACTCAAAAATGGTGCCAAAAGCTTGCAAATGCTCCCCTGAAAGGTTTGGTAGTCGAAACAGAAGGCTTTTTATCACAGGACAAGAAATCAGCCCTCAGGAACTTACCCGGCGGAATTTTTTTTTTGAAAAAATTCCTAAGCCCCGGGGTCACAATTTCAGCAAAAATCTGACTTTTGGCAATTCACTCAAAAATGGTGCCAAAAGCTAGCAAATGCTCCCCTGAAAGGTTTGGCAGTCAAAACAGAAGGCTTTTTATCACAGGACAAGAAATCAGCCCTCAGCAACTTACCCGGCGGAATTTTTTTTTTGAAAAAACCCCTAAGCCCCGGGGTCACAATTTCAGTAAAAATCTGACTTCTGGCAATTCACTCAAAAGTGGTGCCAAAAGCTTGCAAATGCTCCCCTGAAAGGTTTGGCTGTCGAAAAAGAAGGCTTTTTAGCACAGGACAAGAAATCAGCCCTTGACAAATAAACCGGCCGAATCAGGGTCACAATTTCAGCAAATATCTGACTTTTGGAAATTCACTCAAAAATGGTGCCAAATGCTTGCAAATACTCCCCTGAAAGGTTTGGAAGTCAAAACAGAAGGCTTTTTATCACAGGACAAGAAATCAGCCCTCAGCAACTTACCCGGCGGAATTTTTTTTTTGAAAAAATTCCTAAGCCCCGGGGTCACAATTTCAGCAAAAATCTGACTTTTGGCAATTCACTCAAAAATGGTGCCAAAAGCTTGCAAATGCTCCCCTGAAAGGTTTGACAGTCAAAACAGAAGGATTTTTATCACAGGACAAGAAATCAGCCCTCAGCAACTTACCCGGCGGAATTTTTTTTTTGAAAAAATCCCTAAGCCCCGGGGTCACAATTTCAGTAAAAATCTGACTTCTGGCAATTCACTCAAAAATGATGCCAAAAGCTTGCAAATGCTCCCCTGAAAGGTTTGGCAGTCGAAACAGAAGGCTTTTTATCACAGGACAAGAAATCAGCCCTCAGCAACTTATCCGGCGGAATTTTTTTTTTGAAAAAATTCCTAAGCCCCGGGGTCACAATTTCAGCAAAAATCTGACTTTTGGCAATTCACTCAAAAATGGTGCCAAAAGCTTGCAAATGCTCCCCTGAAAGGTTTTGCAGTCAAAACAGAAGGAATTTTATGACAGGACAAGAAATCAGCCCTCAGCAACTTACCCGGCGGAATTTTTTTTTTGAAAAAACCCCTAAGCCCCGGGGTCACAATTTCAGTAAAAATCTGACTTCTGGCAATTCACTCAAAAATGGTGCCAAAAGCTTGCAAATGCTCCCCTGAAATGTTTGGCTGTCGAAAAAGAAGGATTTTTATCACAGGACAAGAAATCAGCCCTCGACAAATAAACGGGCCGAATCGGGGTCACAATTTCAGAAAATATCTGACTTTTGGAAATTCACTCAAAAATGGTGTCAAATGCTTGCAAATACTCCCCTGAAAGGTTTGGCAGTCAAAACAGAAGGCTTTTTATCACAGGACAAGAAATCAGCTCTCAGCAACTTACCCGGCGGATTTTTTTTTTTTAAAAAAAAAATCCCTAAGCCCCGGGGTCACAATTTCAGCAAAAATCTGATTTTTGGCAATTCACTCAAAAATGCTGCCAAACTCTTGCAAATACGCCCCTGAAAGGTTAGGCAGTCAAAACAGAAGGCTTTTTATCACAGGACAAGAAATCAGCCCTCAGCAACTTACCCGGCGGAATTTTTTTTTTGAAAAAATCCCTAAGCCCCGGGGTCACAATTTCAGCAAAAATCTGACTTTTGGCAATTCACTCATAAATGGTGCCAAACGCTTTCAAATGCTCCCCTGAAAGGTTTGGCAGTCAAAACAGAAGGCTTTTTATCACAGGACAAGAAATCAGCCCTCAGCAACTTACCCGGCGGAATTTTTTTTTTGAAAAAATCCCTAAGCCCCGGGGTCACAATTTCAGCAAAAATCTGACTTTTGGCAATTCACTCAAAAATGGTGCCAAAAGCTTGCAAATGCTCCCCTGAAAGGTTTTGCAGTCAAAACAGAAGGATTTTTATCACAGGACAAGAAATCAGCCCTCAGCAACTTACCCGGCGGAATTTTTTTTTTGAAAAAACCCCTAAGCCCCGGGGTCACAATTTCAGCAAAAATCTGACTTTTGGCAATTCACTCAAAAATGGTGCCAAAAGCTTGCAAATGCTCCCCTGAAAGGTTTGGCTGTCGAAAAAGAAGGCTTTTTATCACAGGACAAGAAATCAGCCCTCGACAAATAAACCGGCCGAATCAGGGTCACAATTTCAGAAAATATCTGACTTTTGGAAATTCACTCAAAAATGGTGCCAAATGCTTGCAAATGCTCCCCTGAAAGGTTTGGCTGTCGAAAAAGAAGGCTTTTTATCACAGGACAAGAAATCAGCCCTCGACAAATAAACCGGCCGAATCAGGGTCACAATTTCAGCAAATATCTGACTTTTGGCAATTCACTCAAAAATGGTGCCAAACGCTTGTAAAAAAATACTCCCCTGAAAGGTTTGGCAGTCAAAACAGAAGGCTTTTTATCACAGGACAAGAAATCAGCCCTCAGCAACTTACCCGGCGGAATTTTTTTTTTGAAAAAATCCCTAAGCCCCGGGGTCAGAATTTCAGCAAAAATCTGACTTTTGGCAATTCACTCAAAAATGGTGCCAAAAGCTTGCAAATGCTCCCCTGAAAGGTTTGGCAGTCGAAACAGAAGGCTTTTTATCACAGGACAAGAAATCAGCCCTCAGGAACTTACCCGGCGGAATTTTTTTTTTGAAAAAATTCCTAAGCCCCGGGGTCACAATTTCAGCAAAAATCTGACTTTTGGCAATTCACTCAAAAATGGTGCCAAAAGCTAGCAAATGCTCCCCTGAAAGGTTTGGCAGTCAAAACAGAAGGCTTTTTATCACAGGACAAGAAATCAGCCCTCAGCAACTTACCCGGCGGAATTTTTTTTTTGAAAAAACCCCTAAGCCCCGGGGTCACAATTTCAGTAAAAATCTGACTTCTGGCAATTCACTCAAAAGTGGTGCCAAAAGCTTGCAAATGCTCCCCTGAAAGGTTTGGCTGTCGAAAAAGAAGGCTTTTTAGCACAGGACAAGAAATCAGCCCTTGACAAATAAACCGGCCGAATCAGGGTCACAATTTCAGCAAATATCTGACTTTTGGAAATTCACTCAAAAATGGTGCCAAATGCTTGCAAATACTCCCCTGAAAGGTTTGGAAGTCAAAACAGAAGGCTTTTTATCACAGGACAAGAAATCAGCCCTCAGCAACTTACCCGGCGGAATTTTTTTTTTGAAAAAATTCCTAAGCCCCGGGGTCACAATTTCAGCAAAAATCTGACTTTTGGCAATTCACTCAAAAATGGTGCCAAAAGCTTGCAAATGCTCCCCTGAAAGGTTTGACAGTCAAAACAGAAGGATTTTTATCACAGGACAAGAAATCAGCCCTCAGCAACTTACCCGGCGGAATTTTTTTTTTGAAAAAATCCCTAAGCCCCGGGGTCACAATTTCAGTAAAAATCTGACTTCTGGCAATTCACTCAAAAATGATGCCAAAAGCTTGCAAATGCTCCCCTGAAAGGTTTTGCAGTCGAAACAGAAGGCTTTTTATCACAGGACAAGAAATCAGCCCTCAGCAACTTATCCGGCGGAATTTTTTTTTTGAAAAAATTCCTAAGCCCCGGGGTCACAATTTCAGCAAAAATCTGACTTTTGGCAATTCACTCAAAAATGGTGCCAAAAGCTTGCAAATGCTCCCCTGAAAGGTTTTGCAGTCAAAACAGAAGGAATTTTATGACAGGACAAGAAATCAGCCCTCAGCAACTTACCCGGCGGAATTTTTTTTTTGAAAAAACCCCTAAGGTCACAATTTCAGTAAAAATCTGACTTCTGGCAATTCACTCAAAAATGGTGCCAAAAGCTTGCAAATGCTCCCCTGAAAGGTTTGGCTGTCGAAAAAGAAGGATTTTTATCACAGGACAAGAAATCAGCCCTCGACAAATAAACGGGCCGAATCGGGGTCACAATTTCAGAAAATATCTGACTTTTGGAAATTCACTCAAAAATGGTGTCAAATGCTTGCAAATACTCCCCTGAAAGGTTTGGCAGTCAAAACAGAAGGCTTTTTATCACAGGACAAGAAATCAGCTCTCAGCAACTTACCCGGCGGATTTTTTTAAAAAAAAAAAAAATCCCTAAGCCCCGGGGTCACAATTTCAGCAAAAATCTGATTTTTGGCAATTCACTCAAAAATGCTGCCAAACTCTTGCAAATACGCCCCTGAAAGGTTAGGCAGTCAAAACAGAAGGCTTTTTATCACAGGACAAGAAATCAGCCCTCAGCAACTTCCCCGGCGGAATTTTTTTTTTGAAAAAATCCCTAAGCCCCGGGGTCACAATTTCAGCAAAAATCTGACTTTTGGCAATTCACTCATAAATGGTGCCAAACGCTTGCAAATGCTCCCCTGAAAGGTTTGGCAGTCAAAACAGAAGGCTTTTTATCACAGGACAAGAAATCAGCCCTCACCAACTTACCCGGCGGAATTTTTTTTTTGAAAAAATCCCTAAGCCCCGGGGTCACAATTTCAGCAAAAATCTGACTTTTGGCAATTCACTCAAAAATGGTGCCAAAAGCTTGCAAATGCTCCCCTGAAAGGTTTTGCAGTCAAAACAGAAGGATTTTTATCACAGGACAAGAAATCAGCCCTCAGCAACTTACCCGGCGGAATTTTTTTTTTGAAAAAACCCCTAAGCCCCGGGGTCACAATTTCAGCAAAAATCTGACTTTTGGCAATTCACTCAAAAATGGTGCCAAAAGCTTGCAAATGCTCCCCTGAAAGGTTTGGCTGTCGAAAAAGAAGGCTTTTTATCACAGGACAAGAAATCAGCCCTCGACAAATAAACCGGCCGAATCAGGGTCACAATTTCAGAAAATATCTGACTTTTGGAAATTCACTCAAAAATGGTGCCAAATGCTTGCAAATGCTCCCCTGAAAGGTTTGGCTGTCGAAAAAGAAGGCTTTTTATCACAGGAAAAGAAATCAGCCCTCGACAAATAAACCGGCCGAATCAGGGTCACAATTTCAGCAAATATCTGACTTTTGGCAATTCACTCAAAAATGGTGCCAAACGCTTGCAAATACTCCCCTGAAAGGTTTGGCAGTCAAAACAGAAGGCTTTTTATCACAGGACAAGAAATCAGCTCTCAGCAACTTACCCGGCGGATTTTTTTTTTTTAAAAAAAAATCCCTAAGCCCCAGGGTCACAATTTCAGCAAAAATCTGATTTTTGGCAATTCACTCAAAAATGCTGCCAAACTCTTGCAAATACGCCCCTGAAAGGTTTGGCAGTCAAAACAGAAGGCTTTTTATCACAGGACAAGAAATCAGCCCTCAGCAACTTACCCGGCGGAATTTTTTTTTTGAAAAAATCCCTAAGCCCCGGGGTCACAATTTCAGCAAAAATCTGACTTTTGGCAATTCACTCATAAATGGTGCCAAACGCTTGCAAATGCTCCCCTGAAAGGTTTGGCAGTCAAAACAGAAGGCTTTTTATCACAGGACAAGAAATCAGCCCTCACCAACTTACCCGGCGGAATTTTTTTTTTGAAAAAATCCCTAAGCCCCGGGGTCACAATTTCAGCAAAAATCTGACTTTTGGCAATTCACTCAAAAATGGTGCCAAAAGCTTGCAAATGCTCCCCTGAAAGGTTTGACAGTCAAAACAGAAGGCTTTTTATCACAGGACAAGAAATCAGCCCTCAGCAACTTACCCGGCGGAATTTTTTTTTTGAAAAAATCCCTAAGCCCCGGGGTCACAATTTCTGTAAAAATCTGACTTCTGGCAATTCACTCAAAAATGGTGCCAAAAGCTTGCAAATGCTCACCTGAAAGGTTTGGCTGTCGAAAAAGAAGGCTTTTTATCACAGGACAAGAAATCAGCCCTCGACAAATAAACCGGCCGAATCGGGGTCACAATTTCAGAAAATATCTGACTTTTGGAAATTCACTCAAAAATGGTGTCAAATGCTTGCAAATACTCCCCTGAAAGGTTTGGCAGTCAAAACAGAAGGCTTTTTATCACAGGACAAGAAATCAGCTCTCAGCAACTTACCCGGCGGATTTAAAAAAAAAAAAAAAAATCCCTAAGCCCCGGGGTCACAATTTCAGCAAAAAATCTGATTTTTGGCAATTCACTCAAAAATGCTGCCAAACTCTTGCAAATACGCCCCTGAAAGGTTTGGCAGTCAAAACAGAAGGCTTTTTATCACAGGACAAGAAATCAGCCCTCAGCAACTTACCCGGCGGAATTTTTTTTTTGAAAAAATCCCTAAGCCCCGGGGTCACAATTTCAGCAAAAATCTGACTTTTGGAAATTCACTCAAAAATGGTGCCAAAAGCTTGCAAATGCTCCCCTGAAAGGTTTGGCAGTCGAAACAGAAGGCTTTTTATCACAGGACAAGAAATCAGCCCTCAGGAACTTACCCGGCGGAATTTTTTTTTTGAAAAAATTCCTAAGCCCCGGGGTCACAATTTCAGCAAAAATCTGACTTTTGGCAATTCACTCAAAAATGGTGCCAAAAGCTTGCAAATGCTCCCCTGAAAGGTTTGGCAGTCAAAACAGAAGGATTTTTATCACAGGACAAGAAATCAGCCCTCAGCAACTTACCCGGCGGAATTTTTTTTTGAAAAAATCCCTAAGCCCCGGGGTCACAATTTCAGCAAAAATCTGACTTTTGGCAATTCACTCAAAAATGGTGCCAAAAGCTTGCAAATGCTCCCCTGAAAGGTTTTGCAGTCGAAACAGAAGGCTTTTTATCACAGGACAAGAAATCAGCCCTCAGCAACTTACCCGGCGGAATTTTTTTTTTGAAAAAATTCCTAAGCCCCGGGGTCACAATTTCAGCAAAAATCTGACTTTTGGCAATTCACTCAAAAATGGTGCCAAAAGCTTGCAAATGCTCCCCTGAAAGGTTTGACAGTCAAAACAGAAGGATTTTTATCACAGGACAAGAAATCAGCCCTCAGCAACTTACCCGGCGGAATTTTTTTTTTGAAAAAATCCCTAAGCCCCGGGGTCACAATTTCAGCAAAAATCTGACTTTTGGCAATTCACTCAAAAATGGTGCCAAAAGCTTGCAAATGCTCCCCTGAAAGGTTTGGCAGTCGAAACAGAAGGCTTTTTATCACAGGACAAGAAATCAGCCCTCAGGAACTTACCCGGCGGAATTTTTTTTTTGAAAAAATTCCTAAGCCCCGGGGTCACAATTTCAGCAAAAATCTGACTTTTGGCAATTCACTCAAAAATGGTGCCAAAAGCTAGCAAATGCTCCCCTGAAAGGTTTGGCAGTCAAAACAGAAGGATTTTTATCACAGGACAAGAAATCAGCCCTCAGCAACTTACCCGGCGGAATTTTTTTTTTGAAAAAACCCCTAAGCCCCGGGGTCACAATTTCAGTAAAAATCTGACTTCTGGCAATTCACTCAAAAGTGGTGCCAAAAGCTTGCAAATGCTCCCCTGAAAGGTTTGGCTGTCGAAAAAGAAGGCTTTTTAGCACAGGACAAGAAATCAGCCCTTGACAAATAAACCGGCCGAATCAGGGTCACAATTTCAGCAAATATCTGACTTTTGGAAATTCACTCAAAAATGGTGCCAAATGCTTGCAAATACTCCCCTGAAAGGTTTGGAAGTCAAAACAGAAGGCTTTTTATCACAGGACAAGAAATCAGCCCTCAGCAACTTACCCCGCGGAATTTTTTTTTTGAAAAAATTCCTAAGCCCCGGTGTCACAATTTCAGCAAAAATCTGACTTTTGGCAATTCACTCAAAAATGGTGCCAAAAGCTTGCAAATGCTCCCCTGAAAGGTTTGACAGTCAAAACAGAAGGATTTTTATCACAGGACAAGAAATCA
The DNA here is from genome assembly GCF_964252035.2 of Podarcis erhardii. Taxonomy (NCBI): domain Eukaryota; kingdom Metazoa; phylum Chordata; class Lepidosauria; order Squamata; family Lacertidae; genus Podarcis; species Podarcis erhardii. Next base: position 44,421,944 of record NC_138502.1, read on the forward strand.
GCCCTCAGCAACTTACCCGGCGGAATTTTTTTTTTGAAAAAATCCCTAAGCCCCGGGGTCACAATTTCAGTAAAAATCTGACTTCTGGCAATTCACTCAAAAATGATGCCAAAAGCTTGCAAATGCTCCCCTGAAAGGTTTTGCAGTCGAAACAGAAGGCTTTTTATCACAGGACAAGAAATCAGCCCTCAGCAACTTATCCGGCGGAATTTTTTTTTTGAAAAAATTCCTAAGCCCCGGGGTCACAATTTCAGCAAAAATCTGACTTTTGGCAATTCACTCAAAAATGGTGCCAAAAGCTTGCAAATGCTCCCCTGAAAGGTTTTGCAGTCAAAACAGTAGGAATTTTATGACAGGACAAGAAATCAGCCCTCAGCAACTTACCCGGCGGAATTTTTTTTTTGAAAAAACCCCTAAGCCCCGGGGTCACAATTTCAGTAAAAATCTGACTTCTGGCAATTCACTCAAAAATGGTGCCAAAAGCTTGCAAATGCTCCCCTGAAAGGTTTGGCTGTCGAAAAAGAAGGATTTTTATCACAGGACAAGAAATCAGCCCTCGACAAATAAACGGGCCGAATCGGGGTCACAATTTCAGAAAATATCTGACTTTTGGAAATTCACTCAAAAATGGTGCCAAAAGCTAGCAAATGCTCCCCTGAAAGGTTTGGCAGTCAAAACAGAAGGATTTTTATCACAGGACAAGAAATCAGCCCTCAGCAACTTACCCGGCGGAATTTTTTTTTTGAAAAAACCCCTAAGCCCCGGGGTCACAATTTCAGTAAAAATCTGACTTCTGGCAATTCACTCAAAAATGGTGCCAAATGCTTGCAAATGCTCCCCTGAAAGGTTTGGCTGTCGAAAAAGAAGGCTTTTTATCACAGGACAAGAAATCAGCCCTCGACAAATAAACCGGCCGAATCAGGGTTCACAATTTCAGAAAATATCTGACTTTTGGAAATTTACTCATAAATGGTGCCAAACGCTTGCAAATACTCCCCTGAAAGGTTTGGCAGTCAAAACAGAAGGCTTTTTATCACAGGACAAGAAATCAGCCCTCAGCAACTTACCCGGCGGAATTTTTTTTTTAAAAAAATCCCTAAGCCCCGGGGTCACAATTTCAGCAAAAATCTGACTTTTGGCAATTCACTCAAAAATGGTGCCAAAAGCTTGCAAATGCTCCCCTGAAAGGTTTGGCAGTCAAAACAGAAGGCTTTTTATCACAGGACAAGAAATCAGCCCTCAGAAACTTACCCGGCGGAATTTTTTTTTTGAAAAAATTCCTAAGCCCCGGGGTCACAATTTCAGCAAAAATCTGACTTTTGGCAATTCACTCAAAAATGGTGCCAAAAGCTTGCAAATGCTCCCCTGAAAGGTTTGGCAGTCAAAACAGAAGGATTTTTATCACAGGACAAGAAATCAGCCCTCAGCAACTTACCCGGCGGATTTTTTTTTTTGAAAAAATCCCTAAGCCCCGGGGTCACGATTTCAGCAAAAATCTGACTTTTGGCAATTCAATCAAAAATGGTGCCAAAAGCTTGCAAATGCTCCCCTGAAAGGTTTGGCTGTCGAAAAAGAAGGCTTTTTATCACAGGACAAGAAATCAGCCCTCGACAAATAAACCGGCCGAATCAGGGTCACAATTTCAGAAAATATCTGACTTTTGGCAATTCACTCAAAAATGGTGCCAAAAGCTAGCAAATGCTCCCCTGAAAGGTTTGGCAGTCAAAACAGAAGGATTTTTATCACAGGACAAGAAATCAGCCCTCAGCAACTTACCCGGCGGATTTTTTTTTTTTGAAAAAATCCCTAAGCCCCGGGGTCACAATTTCAGCAAAAATCTGACTTTTGGCAATTCACTCAAAAATGGTGCCAAAAGCTTGCAAATGCTCCCCTGAAAGGTTTGGCTGTCGAAAAAGAAGGCTTTTTATCACAGGACAAGAAATGAGCCCTCGACAAATAAACCGGCCGAATCAGGGTCACAATTTCAGAAAATATCTGACTTTTGGAAATTCACTCAAAAATGGTGCCAAATGCATGCAAATGCTCCCCTGAAAGGTTTGGCTGTCGAAAAAGAAGGCTTTTTATCACAGGACAAGAAATCAGCCCTCGACAAATAAACCGGCCGAATCAGGGTCACAATTTCAGAAAATATCTGACTTTTGGCAATTCACTCAAAAATGGTGCCAAACGCTTGCAAATACTCCCCTGAAAGGTTTGGCAGTCGAAACAGAAGGCTTTTTATCACAGGACAAGAAATCAGCCCTCAGCAACTTACCCGTCGGAATTATTATTTTTTGAAAAAATCCCTAAGCCCCGGGGTCACAATTTCAGCAAAAATCTGACTTTTGGAAATTCACTCAAAAATGGTGCCAAAAGCTTGCAAATGCTCCCCTGAAAGGTTTGGCAGTCAAAACAGAAGGCTTTTTATCACAGGACAAGAAATCAGCCCTCGACAAATAAACCGGCCGAATCGGGGTCACAATTTCAGCAAATATCTGACTTTTGGAAATTCACTCAAAAATGGGGCCAAAAGCTTGCAAATGCTCCCCTGAAAGGTTTGGCAGTCAAAACAGAAGGCTTTTTATCACAGGACAAGAAATCAGCCCTCAGCAAATTACCAGGCGGAATTTTTTTTTTGAAAAAATCCCTAAGCCCCGGGGTCACAATTTCAGCAAAAATCTGACTTTTGGCAATTCACTCAAAAATGGTGCCAAAAGCTTGCAAATGCTCCCCTGAAAGGTTTTGCAGTCAAAACAGAAGGAATTTTATGACAGGACAAGAAATCAGCCCTCAGCAACTTACCCGGCGGAATTTTTTTTTTGAAAAAACCCCTAAGCCCCGGGGTCACAATTTCAGTAAAAATCTGACTTCTGGCAATTCACTCAAAAATGGTGCCAAAAGCTTGCAAATGCTCCCCTGAAAGGTTTGGCTGTCGAAAAAGAAGGATTTTTATCACAGGACAAGAAATCAGCCCTCGACAAATAAAAGGGCCGAATCGGGGTCACAATTTCAGAAAATATCTGACTTTTGGAAATTCACTCAAAAATGGTGTCAAATGCTTGCAAATACTCCCCTGAAAGGTTTGGCAGTCAAAACAGAAGGCTTTTTATCACAGGACAAGAAATCAGCTCTCAGCAACTTACCCGGCGGATTTTTTTTTAAAAAAAAAAAATCCCTAAGCCCCGGGGTCACAATTTCAGCAAAAATCTGATTTTTGGCAATTCACTCAAAAATGCTGCCAAACTCTTGCAAATACGCCCCTGAAAGGTTTGGCAGTCAAAACAGAAGGCTTTTTATCACAGGACAAGAAATCAGCCCTCAGCAACTTACCCGGCGGAATTTTTTTTTTGAAAAAATCCCTAAGCCCCGGGGTCACAATTTCAGCAAAAATCTGACTTTTGGCAATTCACTCATAAATGGTGCCAAACGCTTGCAAATGCTCCCCTGAAAGGTTTGGCAGTCAAAACAGAAGGCTTTTTATCACAGGACAAGAAATCAGCCCTCAGCAACTTACCCGGCGGAATTTTTTTTTTGAAAAAACCCCTAAGCCCCGGGGTCACAATTTCAGCAAAAATCTGACTTTTGGCAATTCACTCAAAAATGGTGCCAAAAGCTTGCAAATGCTCCCCTGAAAGGTTTGGCTGTCGAAAAAGAAGGCTTTTTATCACAGGACAAGAAATCAGCCCTCGACAAATAAACCGGCCGAATCAGGGTCACAATTTCAGAAAATATCTGACTTTTGGAAATTCACTCAAAAATGGTGCCAAATGCTTGCAAATGCTCCCCTGAAAGGTTTGGCTGTCGAAAAAGAAGGCTTTTTATCACAGGACAAGAAATCAGCCCTCGACAAATAAACCGGCCGAATCAGGGTTCACAATTTCAGCAAAAATCTGACTTTTGGCAATTTACTCATAAATGGTGCCAAACGCTTGCAAATACTCCCCTGAAAGGTTTGGCAGTCAAAACAGAAGGCTTTTTATCACAGGACAAGAAATCAGCCCTCAGCAACTTACCCGGCGGAATTTTTTTTTTAAAAAATCCCTAAGCCCCGGGGTCACAATTTCAGCAAAAATCTGACTTTTGGCAATTCACTCAAAAATGGTGCCAAAAGCTTGCAAATGCTCCCCTGAAAGGTTTGGCAGTCAAAACAGAAGGCTTTTTATCACAGGACAAGAAATCAGCCCTCAGAAACTTACCCGGCGGAATTTTTTTTTTGAAAAAATTCCTAAGCCCCGGGGTCACAATTTCAGCAAAAATCTGACTTTTGGCAATTCACTCAAAAATGGTGCCAAAAGCTTGCAAATGCTCCCCTGAAAGGTTTGGCAGTCAAAACAGAAGGATTTTTATCACAGGACAAGAAATCAGCCCTCAGCAACTTACCCGGCGGATTTTTTTTTTTGAAAAAATCCCTAAGCCCCGGGGTCACGATTTCAGCAAAAATCTGACTTTTGGCAATTCACTCAAAAATGGTGCCAAAAGCTTGCAAATGCTCCCCTGAAAGGTTTGGCTGTCGAAAAAGAAGGCTTTTTATCACAGGACAAGAAATCAGCCCTCGACAAATAAACCGGCCGAATCAGGGTCACAATTTCAGAAAATATCTGACTTTTGGCAATTCACTCAAAAATGGTGCCAAAAGCTAGCAAATGCTCCCCTGAAAGGTTTGGCAGTCAAAACAGAAGGATTTTTATCACAGGACAAGAAATCAGCCCTCAGCAACTTACCCGGCGGATTTTTTTTTTTTTTGAAAAAATCCCTAAGCCCCGGGGTCACAATTTCAGCAAAAATCTGACTTTTGGCAATTCACTCAAAAATGGTGCCAAAAGCTTGCAAATGCTCCCCTGAAAGGTTTGGCTGTCGAAAAAGAAGGCTTTTTATCACAGGACAAGAAATGAGCCCTCGACAAATAAACCGGCCGAATCAGGGTCACAATTTCAGAAAATATCTGACTTTTGGAAATTCACTCAAAAATGGTGCCAAATGCATGCAAATGCTCCCCTGAAAGGTTTGGCTGTCGAAAAAGAAGGCTTTTTATCACAGGACAAGAAATCAGCCCTCGACAAATAAACCGGCCGAATCAGGGTCACAATTTCAGAAAATATCTGACTTTTGGCAATTCACTCAAAAATGGTGCCAAACGCTTGCAAATACTCCCCTGAAAGGTTTGGCAGTCGAAACAGAAGGCTTTTTATCACAGGACAAGAAATCAGCCCTCAGCAACTTACCCGTCGGAATTATTATTTTTTGAAAAAATCCCTAAGCCCCGGGGTCACAATTTCAGCAAAAATCTGACTTTTGGAAATTCACTCAAAAATGGTGCCAAAAGCTTGCAAATGCTCCCCTGAAAGGTTTGGCAGTCAAAACAGAAGGCTTTTTATCACAGGACAAGAAATCAGCCCTCGACAAATAAACCGGCCGAATCGGGGTCACAATTTCAGCAAATATCTGACTTTTGGAAATTCACTCAAAAATGGGGCCAAAAGCTTGCAAATGCTCCCCTGAAAGGTTTGGCAGTCAAAACAGAAGGCTTTTTATCACAGGACAAGAAATCAGCCCTCAGCAACTTACCCGGCGGAATTTTTTTTTTGAAAAAATCCCTAAGCCCCGGGGTCACAATTTCAGCAAAAATCTGACTTTTGGCAATTCACTCATAAATGGTGCCAAACGCTTGCAAATGCTCCCCTGAAAGGTTTGGCAGTCAAAACAGAAGGCTTTTTATCACAGGACAAGAAATCAGCCCTCACCAACTTACCCGGCGGAATTTTTTTTTTGAAAAAATCCCTAAGCCCCGGGGTCACAATTTCAGCAAAAATCTGACTTTTGGCAATTCACTCAAAAATGGTGCCAAAAGCTTGCAAATGCTCCCCTGAAAGGTTTTGCAGTCAAAACAGAAGGATTTTTATCACAGGACAAGAAATCAGCCCTCAGCAACTTACCCGGCGGAATTTTTTTTTTGAAAAAACCCCTAAGCCCCGGGGTCACAATTTCAGTAAAAATCTGACTTTTGGCAATTCACTCAAAAATGGTGCCAAAAGCTTGCAAATGCTCCCCTGAAAGGTTTGGCAGTCGAAACAGAAGGCTTTTTATCACAGGACAAGAAATCAGCCCTCGACAAATAAACCGGCCGAATCAGGGTCACAATTTCAGAAAATATCTGACTTTTGGAAATTCACTCAAAAATGGTGCCAAATGCTTGCAAATGCTCCCCTGAAAGGTTTGGCTGTCGAAAAAGAAGGCTTTTTATCACAGGACAAGAAATCAGCCCTCGACAAATAAACCGGCCGAATCAGGGTCACAATTTCAGCAAATATCTGACTTTTGGCAATTCACTCAAAAATGGTGCCAAACGCTTGCAAATACTCCCCTGAAAGGTTTGGCAGTCAAAACAGAAGGCTTTTTATCACAGGACAAGAAATCAGCTCTCAGCAACTTACCCGGCGGATTTTTTTTTAAAAAAAAAAATCCCTAAGCCCCAGGGTCACAATTTCAGCAAAAATCTGATTTTTGGCAATTCACTCAAAAATGCTGCCAAACTCTTGCAAATACGCGCCTGAAAGGTTTGGCAGTCGAAACAGAAGGCTTTTTATCACAGGACAAGAAATCAGCCCTCAGCAACCTACCCGGCGGAATTTTTTTTTCGAAAAAATCCCTAAGCCCCGGGTTCACAATTTCAGCAAAAATCTGACTTTTGGCAATTTACTCATAAATGGTGCCAAACGCTTGCAAATACTCCCCTGAAAGGTTTGGCAGTCAAAACAGAAGGCTTTTTATCACAGGACAAGAAATCAGCCCTCAGCAACTTACCCGGCGGAATTTTTTTTTTAAAAAATCCCTAAGCCCCGGGGTCACAATTTCAGCAAAAATCTGACTTTTGGCAATTCACTCAAAAATGGTGCCAAAAGCTTGCAAATGCTCCCCTGAAAGGTTTGGCAGTCAAAACAGAAGGCTTTTTATCACAGGACAAGAAATCAGCCCTCAGAAACTTACCCGGCGGAATTTTTTTTTTGAAAAAATTCCTAAGCCCCGGGGTCACAATTTCAGCAAAAATCTGACTTTTGGCAATTCACTCAAAAATGGTGCCAAAAGCTAGCAAATGCTCCCCTGAAAGGTTTGGCAGTCAAAACAGAAGGATTTTTATCACAGGACAAGAAATCAGCCCTCAGCAACTTACCCGGCGGATTTTTTTTTTTGAAAAAATCCCTAAGCCCCGGGGTCACGATTTCAGCAAAAATCTGACTTTTGGCAATTCACTCAAAAATGGTGCCAAAAGCTTGCAAATGCTCTCCTGAAAGGTTTGGCTGTCGAAAAAGAAGGCTTTTTATCACAGGACAAGAAATCAGCCCTCGACAAATAAACCGGCCGAATCAGGGTCACAATTTCAGAAAATATCTGACTTTTGGAAATTCACTCAAAAATGGTGCCAAATGCATGCAAATGCTCCCCTGAAAGGTTTGGCTGTCGAAAAAGAAGGCTTTTTATCACAGGACAAGAAATCAGCCCTCGACAAATAAACCGGCCGAATCAGGGTCACAATTTCAGCAAATATCTGACTTTTGGCAATTCACTCAAAAATGGTGCCAAACGCTTGCAAATACTCCCCTGAAAGGTTTGGCAGTCAAAACAGAAGGCTTTTTATCACAGGACAAGAAATCAGCCCTCAGCAACTTACCCGTCGGAATTATTATTTTTTGAAAAAATCCCTAAGCCCCGGGGTCACAATTTCAGCAAAAATCTGACTTTTGGAAATTCACTCAAAAATGGTGCCAAAAGCTTGCAAATGCTCCCCTGAAAGGTTTGGCAGTCAAAACAGAAGGCTTTTTATCACAGGACAAGAAATCAGCCCTCGACAAATAAACCGGCCGAATCGGGGTCACAATTTCAGCAAATATCTGACTTTTGGAAATTCACTCAAAAATGGGGCCAAAAGCTTGCAAATGCTCCCCTGAAAGGTTTGGCAGTCAAAACAGAAGGCTTTTTATCACAGGACAAGAAATCAGCCCTCAGCAAATTACCAGGCGGAATTTTTTTTTTGAAAAAATCCCTAAGCCCCGGGGTCACAATTTCAGCAAAAATCTGACTTTTGGCAATTCACTCAAAAATGGTGCCAAAAGCTTGCAAATGCTCCCCTGAAAGGTTTTGCAGTCAAAACAGAAGGAATTTTATGACAGGACAAGAAATCAGCCCTCAGCAACTTACCCGGCGGAATTTTTTTTTTGAAAAAACCCCTAAGCCCCGGGGTCACAATTTCAGTAAAAATCTGACTTCTGGCAATTCACTCAAAAATGGTGCCAAAAGCTTGCAAATGCTCCCCTGAAAGGTTTGGCTGTCGAAAAAGAAGGATTTTTATCACAGGACAAGAAATCAGCCCTCGACAAATAAACGGGCCGAATCGGGGTCACAATTTCAGAAAATATCTGACTTTTGGCAATTCACTCAAAAATGCTGCCAAACTCTTGCAAATACGCCCCTGAAAGGTTTGGCAGTCAAAACAGAAGGCTTTTTATCACAGGACAAGAAATCAGCCCTCAGCAACTTACCCGGCGGAATTTTTTTTTTGAAAAAATCCCTAAGCCCCGGGGTCACAATTTCAGCAAAAATCTGACTTTTGGCAATTCACTCATAAATGGTGCCAAACGCTTGCAAATGCTCCCCTGAAAGGTTTGGCAGTCAAAACAGAAGGCTTTGTATCACAGGACAAGAAATCAGCCCTCACCAACTTACCCGGCGGAATTTTTTTTTTGAAAAAATCCCTAAGCCCCGGGGTCACAATTTCAGCAAAAATCTGACTTTTGGCAATTCACTCAAAAATGGTGCCAAAAGCTTGCAAATGCTCCCCTGAAAGGTTTGGCTGTCGAAAAAGAAGGATTTTTATCACAGGACAAGAAATCAGCCCTCGACAAATAAACGGGCCGAATCGGGGTCACAATTTCAGAAAATATCTGACTTTTGGAAATTCACTCAAAAATGGTGTCAAATGCTTGCAAATACTCCCCTGAAAGGTTTGGCAGTCAAAACAGAAGGCTTTTTATCACAGGACAAGAAATCAGCTCTCAGCAACTTACCCGGCGGATTTTTTTTTTAAAAAAAAAAATCCCTAAGCCCCGGGGTCACGATTTCAGCAAAAATCTGACTTTTGGCAATTCACTCAAAAATGGTGCCAAAAGCTTGCAAATGCTCCCCTGAAAGGTTTGGCTGTCGAAAAAGAAGGCTTTTTATCACAGGACAAGAAATCAGCCCTCGACAAATAAACCGGCCGAATCAGGGTCACAATTTCAGAAAATATCTGACTTTTGGAAATTCACTCAAAAATGGTGCCAAATGCATGCAAATGCTCCCCTGAAAGGTTTGGCTGTCGAAAAAGAAGGCTTTTTATCACAGGACAAGAAATCAGCCCTCGACAAATAAACCGGCCGAATCAGGGTCACAATTTCAGCAAATATCTGACTTTTGGCAATTCACTCAAAAATGGTGCCAAACGCTTGCAAATACTCCCCTGAAAGGTTTGGCAGTCAAAACAGAAGGCTTTTTATCACAGGACAAGAAATCAGCCCTCAGCAACTTACCCGTCGGAATTATTATTTTTTGAAAAAATCCCTAAGCCCCGGGGTCACAATTTCAGCAAAAATCTGACTTTTGGAAATTCACTCAAAAATGGTGCCAAAAGCTTGCAAATGCTCCCCTGAAAGGTTTGGCAGTCAAAACAGAAGGCTTTTTATCACAGGACAAGAAATCAGCCCTCGACAAATAAACCGGCCGAATCGGGGTCACAATTTCAGCAAATATCTGACTTTTGGAAATTCACTCAAAAATGGGGCCAAAAGCTTGCAAATGCTCCCCTGAAAGGTTTGGCAGTCAAAACAGAAGGCTTTTTATCACAGGACAAGAAATCAGCCCTCAGCAAATTACCAGGCGGAATTTTTTTTTTGAAAAAATCCCTAAGCCCCGGGGTCACAATTTCAGCAAAAATCTGACTTTTGGCAATTCACTCAAAAATGGTGCCAAAAGCTTGCAAATGCTCCCCTGAAAGGTTTTGCAGTCAAAACAGAAGGAATTTTATGACAGGACAAGAAATCAGCCCTCAGCAACTTACCCGGCGGAATTTTTTTTTTGAAAAAACCCCTAAGCCCCGGGGTCACAATTTCAGTAAAAATCTGACTTCTGGCAATTCACTCAAAAATGGTGCCAAAAGCTTGCAAATGCTCCCCTGAAAGGTTTGGCTGTCGAAAAAGAAGGATTTTTATCACAGGACAAGAAATCAGCCCTCGACAAATAAACGGGCCGAATCGGGGTCACAATTTCAGAAAATATCTGACTTTTGGAAATTCACTCAAAAATGGTGTCAAATGCTTGCAAATACTCCCCTGAAAGGTTTGGCAGTCAAAACAGAAGGCTTTTTATCACAGGACAAGAAATCAGCTCTCAGCAACTTACCCGGCGGATTTTTTTTTTAAAAAAAAAAATCCCTAAGCCCCGGGGTCACAATTTCAGCAAAAATCTGATTTTTGGCAATTCACTCAAAAATGCTGCCAAACTCTTGCAAATACGCCCCTGAAAGGTTTGGCAGTCAAAACAGAAGGCTTTTTATCACAGGACAAGAAATCAGCCCTCAGCAACTTACCCGGCGGAATTTTTTTTTGAAAAAATCCCTAAGCCCCGGGGTCACAATTTCAGCAAAAATCTGACTTTTGGCAATTCACTCATAAATGGTGCCAAACGCTTGCAAATGCTCCCCTGAAAGGTTTGGCAGTCAAAACAGAAGGCTTTTTATCACAGGACAAGAAATCAGCCCTCACCAACTTACCCGGCGGAATTTTTTTTTTGAAAAAATCCCTAAGCCCCGGGGTCACAATTTCAGCAAAAATCTGACTTTTGGCAATTCACTCAAAAATGGTGCCAAAAGCTTGCAAATGCTCCCCTGAAAGGTTTGGCTGTCGAAAAAGAAGGATTTTTATCACAGGACAAGAAATCAGCCCTCGACAAATAAACGGGCCGAATCGGGGTCACAATTTCAGAAAATATCTGACTTTTGGAAATTCACTCAAAAATGGTGTCAAATGCTTGCAAATACTCCCCTGAAAGGTTTGGCAGTCAAAACAGAAGGCTTTTTATCACAGGACAAGAAATCAGCTCTCAGCAACTTACCCGGCGGATTTTTTTTTAAAAAAAAAAAATCCCTAAGCCCCGGGGTCACAATTTCAGCAAAAATCTGATTTTTGGCAATTCACTCAAAAATGCTGCCAAACTCTAGCAAATACGCCCCTGAAAGGTTTGGCAGTCAAAACAGAAGGCTTTTTATCACAGGACAAGAAATCAGCCCTCAGCAACTTACCCGGCGGAATTTTTTTTTTGAAAAAATCCCTAAGCCCCGGGGTCACAATTTCAGCAAAAATCTGACTTTTGGCAATTCACTCATAAATGGTGCCAAACGCTTGCAAATGCTCCCCTGAAAGGTTTGGCAGTCAAAACAGAAGGCTTTTTATCACAGGACAAGAAATCAGCCCTCACCAACTTACCCGGCGGAATTTTTTTTTTGAAAAAATCCCTAAGCCCCGGGGTCACAATTTCAGCAAAAATCTGACTTTTGGCAATTCACTCAAAAATGGTGCCAAAAGCTTGCAAATGCTCCCCTGAAAGGTTTTGCAGTCAAAACAGAAGGATTTTTATCACAGGACAAGAAATCAGCCCTCAGCAACTTACCCGGCGGAATTTTTTTTTTGAAAAAACCCCTAAGCCCCGGGGTCACAATTTCAGCAAAAATCTGACTTTTGGCAATTCACTCAAAAATGGTGCCAAAAGCTTGCAAATGCTCCCCTGAAAGGTTTGGCTGTCGAAAAAGAAGGCTTTTTATCACAGGACAAGAAATCAGCCCTCGACAAATAAACCGGCCGAATCAGGGTCACAATTTCAGAAAATATCTGACTTTTGGAAATTCACTCCAAAATGGTGCCAAATGCTTGCAAATGCTCCCCTGAAAGGTTTGGCTGTCGAAAAAGAAGGCTTTTTATCACAGGACAAGAAATCAGCCCTCGACAAATAAACCGGCCGAATCAGGGTCACAATTTCAGCAAATATCTGACTTTTGGCAATTCACTCAAAAATGGTGCCAAACGCTTGCAAATACTCCCCTGAAAGGTTTGGCAGTCAAAACAGAAGGCTTTTTATCACAGGACAAGAAATCAGCTCTCAGCAACTTACCCGGCGGATTTTTTTTTTTTTAAAAAAAATCCCTAAGCCCCAGGGTCACAATTTCAGCAAAAATCTGATTTTTGGCAATTCACTCAAAAATGCTGCCAAACTCTTGCAAATACGCGCCTGAAAGGTTTGGCAGTCGAAACAGAAGGCTTTTTATCACAGGACAAGAAATCAGCCCTCAGCAACCTACCCGGCGGAATTTTTTTTCCGAAAAAATCCCTAAGCCCCGGGTTCATGATTTCAGCAAAAATCTGACTTTTGGCAATTTACTCAAAAATGGTGCCAAAAGCTAGCAAATGCTCCCCTGAAAGGTTTGGCAGTCAAAACAGAAGGATTTTTATCACAGGACAAGAAATCAGCCCTCAGCAACTTACCCGGCGGATTTTTTTTTTTGAAAAAATCCCTAAGCCCCGGGGTCACGATTTCAGCAAAAATCTGACTTTTGGCAATTCACTCAAAAATGGTGCCAAAAGCTTGCAAATGCTCCCCTGAAAGGTTTGGCTGTCGAAAAAGAAGGCTTTTTATCACAGGACAAGAAATCAGCCCTCGACAAATAAACCGGCCGAATCAGGGTCACAATTTCAGAAAATATCTGACTTTTGGAAATTCACTCAAAAATGGTGCCAAATGCATGCAAATGCTCCCCTGAAAGGTTTGGCTGTCGAAAAAGAAGGCTTTTTATCACAGGACAAGAAATCAGCCCTCGACAAATAAACCGGCCGAATCAGGGTCACAATTTCAGAAAATATCTGACTTTTGGCAATTCACTCAAAAATGGTGCCAAACGCTTGCAAATACTCCCCTGAAAGGTTTGGCAGTCAAAACAGAAGGCTTTTTATCACAGGACAAGAAATCAGCTCTCAGCAACTTACCCGGCGGATTTTTTTTTTTAAAAAAAAATCCCTAAGCCCCGGGGTCACAATTTCAGCAAAAATCTGACTTTTGGCAATTCACTCAAAAATGGTGCCAAAAGCTTGCAAATACGCGCCTGAAAGGTTTGGCAGTCGAAACAGAAGGCTTTTTATCACAGGACAAGAAATCAGCCCTCAGCAACCTACCCGGCGGAATTTTTTTTTCGAAAAAATCCCTAAGCCCCGGGGTCACAATTTCAGCAAAAATCTGACTTTTGGCAATTCACTCAAAAATGGTGCCAAACGCTTGCAAATACTCCCCTGAAAGGTTTGGCAGTCAAAACAGAAGGATTTTTATCACAGGACAAGAAATCAGCCCTCAGCAACTTACCCGGCGGAATTTTTTTTTTGAAAAAATTCCTAAGCCCCGGGGTCACAATTTCAGCAAAAATCTGACTTTTGGCAATTCACTCAAAAATGGTGCCAAAAGCTAGCAAATGCTCCCCTGAAAGGTTTGGCAGTCAAAACAGAAGGATTTTTATCACAGGACAAGAAATCAGCCCTCAGCAACTTACCCGGCGGATTTTTTTTTTTTGAAAAAATCCCTAAGCCCCGGGGTCACAATTTCAGCAAAAATCTGACTTTTGGCAATTCACTCAAAAATGGTGCCAAAAGCTTGCAAATGCTCCCCTGAAAGGTTTGGCTGTCGAAAAAGAAGGCTTTTTATCACAGGACAAGAAATGAGCCCTCGACAAATAAACCGGCCGAATCAGGGTCACAATTTCAGAAAATATCTGACTTTTGGAAATTCACTCAAAAATGGTGCCAAATGCATGCAAATGCTCCCCTGAAAGGTTTGGCTGTCGAAAAAGAAGGCTTTTTATCACAGGACAAGAAATCAGCCCTCGTCAAATAAACCGGCCGAATCAGGGTCACAATTTCAGCAAATATCTGACTTTTGGCAATTCACTCAAAAATGGTGCCAAACGCTTGCAAATACTCCCCTGAAAGGTTTGGCAGTCGAAACAGAAGGCTTTTTATCACAGGACAAGAAATCAGCCCTCAGCAACTTACCCGTCGGAATTATTATTTTTTGAAAAAATCCCTAAGCCCCGGGGTCACAATTTCAGCAAAAATCTGACTTTTGGAAATTCACTCAAAAATGGTGCCAAAAGCTAGCAAATGCTCCCCTGAAAGGTTTGGCAGTCAAAACAGAAGGCTTTTTATCACAGGACAAGAAATCAGCCCTCGACAAATAAACCGGCCGAATCGGGGTCACAATTTCAGCAAATATCTGACTTTTGGAAATTCACTCAAAAATGGGGCCAAAAGCTTGCAAATGCTCCCCTGAAAGGTTTGGCAGTCAAAACAGAAGGCTTTTTATCACAGGACAAGAAATCAGCCCTCAGCAACTTACCCGGCGGATTTTTTTTTTTGAAAAAATTCCTAAGCCCCGGGGTCACAATTTCAGCAAAAATCTGACTGTTGGCAATTCACTCAAAAATGGTGCCAAACACTTGCAAATACTCCTCTGAAAGGTTTGGCAGTCAAAACAGAAGGTTTTTTATCACAGGACAGGAAATCAGCCCTCAGCAACTTAACCGGCGGAATTTTTTTTTTGAAAAAATCCCTAAGCCCCGGGGTCACAATTTCAGCAAAAATCTGACTTTTGGCAATTCACTCAAAAATGGTGCCAAAAGCTTGCGAATGCTCCCCTGAAAGGTTTGGCAGTCAAAACAGAAGGCTTTTTATCACAGGACAAGAAATCAGCCCTCGACAAATAAACCGGCCGAATCGGGGTCACAATTTCAGCAAATATCTGACTTTTGGAAATTCACTCAAAAATGGGGCCAAAAGCTTGCAAATGCTCCCCTGAAAGGTTTGGCAGTCAAAACAGAAGGCTTTTTATCACAGGACAAGAAATCAGCCCTCAGCAAATAACCCGGCGGAATTTTTTTTTTGAAAAAATCCCTAAGCCCCGGGGTCACAATTTCAGCAAAAATCTGACTGTTGGCAATTCACTCAAAAATGGTGCCAAAAGCTTGCAAATGCTCCCCTGAAAGGTTTGGCAGTCAAAACAGAAGGCTTTTTATCACAGGACAAGAAATCAGCCCTCGACAAATAAACCGGCCGAATCAGGGTCACAATTTCAGCAAATATCTGACTTTTGGCAATTCACTCAAAAATGGTGCCAAAAGCTTGCAAATGCTCCCCTGAAAGGTTTGGCAGTCGAAACAGAAGGCTTTTTATCACATGACAAGAAATCAGCCCTCAGCAACTTACCCGGCGGAATTTTTTTTTTGAAAAAATCCCTAAGCCCCGGGGTCACAATTTCAGCAAAAATCTGACTTTTGGCAATTCACTCATAAATGGTGCCAAACGCTTGCAAATGCTCCCCTGAAAGGTTTGGCAGTCAAAACAGAAGGCTTTTTATCACAGGACAAGAAATCAGCCCTCACCAACTTACCCGGCGGAATTTTTTTTTTGAAAAAATCCCTAAGCCCCGGGGTCACAATTTCAGCAAAAATCTGACTTTTGGCAATTCACTCAAAAATGGTGCCAAAAGCTTGCAAATGCTCCCCTGAAAGGTTTGACAGTCAAAACAGAAGGCTTTTTATCACAGGACAAGAAATCAGCCCTCAGCAACTTACCTGGCGGAATTTTTTTTTTGAAAAAATCCCTAAGCCCCGGGGTCACAATTTCAGCAAAAATCTGACTTCTGGCAATTCACTCAAAAATGGTGCCAAAAGCTTGCAAATGCTCCCCTGAAAGGTTTGGCTGTCGAAAAAGAAGGATTTTTATCACAGGACAAGAAATCAGCCCTCGACAAATAAACGGGCCGAATCGGGGTCACAATTTCAGAAAATATCTGACTTTTGGAAATTCACTCAAAAATGGTGTCAAATGCTTGCAAATACTCCCCTGAAAGGTTTGGCAGTCAAAACAGAAGGCTTTTTATCACAGGACAAGAAATCAGCTCTCAGCAACTTACCCGGCGGATTTTTTTTTTAAAAAAAAGAATCCCTAAGCCCCGGGGTCACAATTTCAGCAAAAATCTGATTTTTGGCAATTCACTCAAAAATGCTGCCAAACTCTTGCAAATACGCCCCTGAAAGGTTTGGCAGTCAAAACAGAAGGCTTTTTATCACAGGACAAGAAATCAGCCCTCAGCAACTTACCCGGCGGAATTTTTTTTTTGAAAAAATCCCTAAGCCCCGGGGTCACAATTTCAGCAAAAATCTGACTTTTGGCAATTCACTCATAAATGGTGCCAAACGCTTGCAAATGCTCCCCTGAAAGGTTTGGCAGTCAAAACAGAAGGCTTTTTATCACAGGACAAGAAATCAGCCCTCACCAACTTACCCGGCGGAATTTTTTTTTTGAAAAAATCCCTAAGCCCCGGGGTCACAATTTCAGCAAAAATCTGACTTTTGGCAATTCACTCAAAAATGGTGCCAAAAGCTTGCAAATGCTCCCCTGAAAGGTTTGACAGTCAAAACAGAAGGCTTTTTATCACAGGACAAGAAATCAGCCCTCAGCAACTTACCCGGCGGAATTTTTTTTTTGAAAAAATCCCTAAGCCCCGGGGTCACAATTTCTGTAAAAATCTGACTTCTGGCAATTCACTCAAAAATGGTGCCAAAAGCTTGCAAATGCTCCCCTGAAAGGTTTGGCTGTCGAAAAAGAAGGCTTTTTATCACAGGACAAGAAATCAGCCCTCGACAAATAAACCGGCCGAATCGGGGTCACAATTTCAGAAAATATCTGACTTTTGGAAATTCACTCAAAAATGGTGTCAAATGCTTGCAAATACTCCCCTGAAAGGTTTGGCAGTCAAAACAGAAGGCTTTTTATCACAGGACAAGAAATCAGCTCTCAGCAACTTACCCGGCGGATTTAAAAAAAAAAAAAAAAATCCCTAAGCCCCGGGGTCACAATTTCAGCAAAAAATCTGATTTTTGGCAATTCACTCAAAAATGCTGCCAAACTCTTGCAAATACGCCCCTGAAAGGTTTGGCAGTCAAAACAGAAGGCTTTTTATCACAGGACAAGAAATCAGCCCTCAGAAACTTACCCGGCGGAATTTTTTTTTTGAAAAAATCCCTAAGCCCCGGGGTCACAATTTCAGCAAAAATCTGACTTTTGGCAATTCACTCATAAATGGTGCCAAACGCTTGCAAATGCTCCCCTGAAAGGTTTGGCAGTCAAAACAGAAGGCTTTTTATCACAGGACAAGAAATCAGCCCTCAGCAACTTACCCGGCGGAATTTTTTTTTTGAAAAAATCCCTAAGCCCCGGGGTCACAATTTCAGCAAAAATCTGACTTTTGGCAATTCACTCAAAAATGGTGCCAAAAGCTTGCAAATGCTCCCCTGAAAGGTTTGGCAGTCGAAACAGAAGGCTTTTTATCACAGGACAAGAAATCAGCCCTCAGGAACTTACCCGGCGGAATTTTTTTTTTGAAAAAATTCCTAAGCCCCGGGGTCACAATTTCAGCAAAAATCTGACTTTTGGCAATTCACTCAAAAATGGTGCCAAAAGCTTGCAAATGCTCCCCTTAAAGGTTTGACAGTCAAAACAGAAGGATTTTTATCACAGGACAAGAAATCAGCCCTCAGCAACTTACCCGGCGGAATTTTTTTTTTGAAAAAATCCCTAAGCCCCGGGGTCACAATTTCAGCAAAAATCTGACTTTTGGCAATTCACTCAAAAATGGTGCCAAAAGCTTGCAAATGCTCCCCTGAAAGGTTTGGCAGTCAAAACAGAAGGCTTTTTATCACAGGACAAGAAATCAGCCCTCAGGAACTTACCCGGCGGAATTTTTTTTTTGAAAAAATTCCTAAGCCCCGGGGTCACAATTTCAGCAAAAATCTGACTTTTGGCAATTCACTCAAAAATGGTGCCAAAAGCTAGCAAATGCTCCCCTGAAAGGTTTGGCAGTCAAAACAGAAGGATTTTTATCACAGGACAAGAAATCAGCCCTCAGCAACTTACCCGGCGGAATTTTTTTTTTGAAAAAACCCCTAAGCCCCGGGGTCACAATTTCAGTAAAAATCTGACTTCTGGCAATTCACTCAAAAGTGGTGCCAAAAGCTTGCAAATGCTCCCCTGAAAGGTTTGGCTGTCGAAAAAGAAGGCTTTTTATCACAGGACAAGAAATCAGCCCTTGACAAATAAACCGGCCGAATCAGGGTCACAATTTCAGCAAATATCTGACTTTTGGAAATTCACTCAAAAATGGTGCCAAATGCTTGCAAATACTCCCCTGAAAGGTTTGGAAGTCAAAACAGAAGGCTTTTTATCACAGGACAAGAAATCAGCCCTCAGCAACTTACCCGGCGGAATTTTTTTTTGGAAAAAATTCCTAAGCCCCGGGGTCACAATTTCAGCAAAAATCTGACTTTTGGCAATTCACTCAAAAATGGTGCCAAAAGCTTGCAAATGCTCCCCTGAAAGGTTTGACAGTCAAAACAGAAGGATTTTTATCACAGGACAAGAAATCAGCCCTCAGCAACTTACCCGGCGGAATTTTTTTTTTGAAAAAATCCCTAAGCCCCGGGGTCACAATTTCAGTAAAAATCTGACTTCTGGCAATTCACTCAAAAATGATGCCAAAAGCTTGCAAATGCTCCCCTGAAAGGTTTTGCAGTCGAAACAGAAGGCTTTTTATCACAGGACAAGAAATCAGCCCTCAGCAACTTATCCGGCGGAATTTTTTTTTTGAAAAAATTCCTAAGCCCCGGGGTCACAATTTCAGCAAAAATCTGACTTTTGGCAATTCACTCAAAAATGGTGCCAAAAGCTTGCAAATGCTCCCCTGAAAGGTTTGGCTGTCGAAAAAGAAGGCTTTTTATCACAGGACAAGAAATCAGCCCTCGACAAATAAACCGGCCGAATCAGGGTCACAATTTCAGAAAATATCTGACTTTTGGAAATTCACTCAAAAATGGTGCCAAATGCTTGCAAATGCTCCCCTGAAAGGTTTGGCTGTCGAAAAAGAAGGCTTTTTATCACAGGACAAGAAATCAGCCCTCGACAAATAAACCGGCCGAATCAGGGTCACAATTTCAGCAAATATCTGACTTTTGGCAATTCACTCAAAAATGGTGCCAAACGCTTGCAAATACTCCCCTGAAAGGTTTGGCAGTCAAAACAGAAGGCTTTTTATCACAGGACAAGAAATCAGCCCTCGACAAATAAACCGGCCGAATCAGGGTCACAATTTCAGAAAATATCTGACTTTTGGAAATTCACTCAAAAATGGTGCCAAATGCTTGCAAATGCTCCCCTGAAAGGTTTGGCTGTCGAAAAAGAAGGCTTTTTATCACAGGACAAGAAATCAGCCCTCAGCAACCTACCTGGCGGAATTTTTTTTTCGAAAAAATCCCTAAGCCCCGGGGTCACAATTTCAGCAAAAATCTGACTTTTGGCAATTCACTCAAAAATGGTGCCAAACGCTTGCAAATACTCCCCTGAAAGGTTTGACAGTCAAAACAGAAGGATTTTTATCACAGGACAAGAAATCAGCCCTCAGCAACTTACCCGGCGGAATATTTTTTTTGAAAAAACCCCTAAGCCCCGGGGTCACAATTTCAGCAAAAATCTGACTTTTGGCAATTCACTCAAAAATGGTGCCAAAAGCTTGCAAATGCTCCCCTGAAAGGTTTTGCAGTCGAAACAGAAGGCTTTTTATCACAGGACAAGAAATCAGCCCTCAGCAACTTACCCGGCGGAATTTTTTTTTTGAAAAAATTCCTAAGCCCCGGGGTCACAATTTCAGCAAAAATCTGACTTTTGGCAATTCACTCAAAAATGGTGCCAAAAGCTAGCAAATGCTCCCCTGAAAGGTTTGGCAGTCAAAACAGAAGGATTTTTATCACAGGACAAGAAATCAGCCCTCAGCAACTTACCCGGCGGAATTTTTTTTTTGAAAAAACCCCTAAGCCCCGGGGTCACAATTTCAGTAAAAATCTGACTTCTGGCAATTCACTCAAAAGTGGTGCCAAAAGCTTGCAAATGCTCCCCTGAAAGGTTTGGCTGTCAAAAAAGAAGGCTTTTTATCACAGGACAAGAAATCAGACCTTGACAAATAAACCGGCCGAATCAGGGTCACAATTTCAGCAAATATCTGACTTTTGGAAATTCACTCAAAAATGGTGCCAAATGCTTGCAAATACTCCCCTGAAAGGTTTGGAAGTCAAAACAGAAGGCTTTTTATCACAGGACAAGAAATCAGCCCTCAGGAACTTACCCGGCGGAATTTTTTTTTTGAAAAAATTCCTAAGCCCCGGGGTCACAATTTCAGCAAAAATCTGACTTTTGGCAATTCACTCAAAAATGGTGCCAAAAGCTAGCAAATGCTCCCCTGAAAGGTTTGGCAGTCAAAACAGAAGGATTTTTATCACAGGACAAGAAATCAGCCCTCAGCAACTTACCCGGCGGAATTTTTTTTTTGAAAAAACCCCTAAGCCCCGGGGTCACAATTTCAGTAAAAATCTGACTTCTGGCAATTCACTCAAAAGTGGTGCCAAAAGCTTGCAAATGCTCCCCTGAAAGGTTTGGCTGTCAAAAAAGAAGGCTTTTTATCACAGGACAAGAAATCAGACCTTGACAAATAAACCGGCCGAATCAGGGTCACAATTTCAGCAAATATCTGACTTTTGGAAATTCACTCAAAAATGGTGCCAAATGCTTGCAAATACTCCCCTGAAAGGTTTGGAAGTCAAAACAGAAGGCTTTTTATCACAGGATAAGAAATCAGCCCTCAGCAACTTACCCGGCGGAATTTTTTTTTTGAAAAAATTCCTAAGCCCCGGGGTCACAATTTCAGCAAAAATCTGACTTTTGGCAATTCACTCAAAAATGGTGCCAAAAGCTTGCAAATGCTCCCCTGAAAGGTTTGACAGTCAAAACAGAAGGATTTTTATCACAGGACAAGAAATCAGCCCTCAGCAACTTACCCGGCGGAATTTTTTTTTTGAAAAAATCCCTAAGCCCCGGGGTCACAATTTCAGTAAAAATCTGACTTCTGGCAATTCACTCAAAAATGATGCCAAAAGCTTGCAAATGCTCCCCTGAAAGGTTTTGCAGTCGAAACAGAAGGCTTTTTATCACAGGACAAGAAATCAGCCCTCAGCAGCTTACCCGGCGGAATTTTTTTTTTGAAAAAATTCCTAATCCCCGGGGTCACAATTTCAGCAAAAATCTGACTTTTGGCAATTCACTCAAAAATGGTGCCAAAAGCTTGCAAATGCTCCCCTGAAAGGTTTTGCAGTCAAAACAGAAGGAATTTTATGACAGGACAAGAAATCAGCCCTCAGCAACTTACCCGGCGGAATTTTTTTTTTGAAAAAACCCCTAAGCCCCGGGGTCACAATTTCAGTAAAAATCTGACTTCTGGCAATTCACTCAAAAATGGTGCCAAAAGCTTGCAAATGC
This sequence comes from Podarcis erhardii, assembly GCF_964252035.2. Taxonomy (NCBI): domain Eukaryota; kingdom Metazoa; phylum Chordata; class Lepidosauria; order Squamata; family Lacertidae; genus Podarcis; species Podarcis erhardii. The sequence goes on from NC_138502.1 coordinate 44,443,423, forward strand.
TCCCCTGAAAGGTTTGGCTGTCGAAAAAGAAGGATTTTTATCACAGGACAAGAAATCAGCCCTCGACAAATAAACGAGCCGAATCGGGGTCACAATTTCAGAAAATATCTGACTTTTGGAAATTCACTCAAAAATGGTGTCAAATGCTTGCAAATACTCCCCTGAAAGGTTTGGCAGTCAAAACAGAAGGCTTTTTATCACAGGACAAGAAATCAGCTCTCAGCAACTTACCCGGCGGATTTTTTTTTAAAAAAAAAAAATCCCTAAGCCCCGGGGTCACAATTTCATCAAAAATCTGATTTTTGGCAATTCACTCAAAAATGCTGCCAAACTCTTGCAAATACGCCCCTGAAAGGTTTGGCAGTCAAAACAGAAGGCTTTATATCACAGGACAAGAAATCAGCCCTCAGCAACTTACCCGGCGGAATTTTTTTTTTGAAAAAATCCCTAATCCCCGGGGTCACAATTTCAGCAAAAATCTGACTTTTGGCAATTCACTCATAAATGGTGCCAAACGCTTGCAAATGCTCCCCTGAAAGGTTTGGCAGTCAAAACAGAAGGCTTTTTATCACAGGACAAGAAATCAGCCCTCAGCAACTTACCCGGCGGAATTTTTTTTTTGAAAAAATCCCTAAGCCCCGGGGTCACAATTTCAGCAAAAATCTGACTTTTGGCAATTCACTCAAAAATGGTGCCAAATGCATGCAAATGCTCCCCTGAAAGGTTTGGCTGTCGAAAAAGAAGGCTTTTTATCACAGGACAAGAAATCAGCCCTCGACAAATAAACCGGCCGAATCAGGGTCACAATTTCAGAAAATATCTGACTTTTGGAAATTCACTCAAAAATGGTGCCAAATGCTTGCAAATGCTCCCCTGAAAGGTTTGGCTGTCGAAAAAGAAGGCTTTTTATCACAGGACAAGAAATCAGCCCTCGACAAATAAACCGGCCGAATCAGGGTCACAATTTCAGCAAAAATCTGACTTTTGGCAATTCACTCAAAAATGGTGCAAAACGCTTGCAAATACTCCCCTGAAAGGTTTGGCAGTCAAAACAGAAGGCTTTTTATCACAGGACAAGAAATCAGCCCTCAGCAACTTACCCGGCGGAATTTTTTTTTTTGAAAAAATTCCTAAGCCCCGGGGTCACAATTTCAGCAAAAATCTGACTTTTGGCAATTCACTCAAAAATGGTGCCAAAAGCTAGCAAATGCTCCCCTGAAAGGTTTGGCAGTCAAAACAGAAGGATTTTTATCACAGGACAAGAAATCAGCCCTCAGCAACTTACCCGGCGGATTTTTTTTTTTGAAAAAATCCCTAAGCCCCGGGGTCACAATTTCAGCAAAAATCTGACTTTTGGCAATTCACTCAAAAATGGTGCCAAAAGCTTGCAAATGCTCCCCTGAAAGGTTTGGCTGTCGAAAAAGAAGGCTTTTTATCACAGGACAAGAAATGAGCCCTCGACAAATAAACCGGCCGAATCAGGGTCACAATTTCAGAAAATATCTGACTTTTGGAAATTCACTCAAAAATGGTGCCAAATGCATGCAAATGCTCCCCTGAAAGGTTTGGCTGTCGAAAAAGAAGGCTTTTTATCACAGGACAAGAAATCAGCCCTCGACAAATAAACCGGCCGAATCGGGGTCACAATTTCAGAAAATATCTGACTTTTGGAAATTCACTCAAAAATGGTGCCAAATGCATGCAAATGCTCCCCTGAAAGGTTTGGCTGTCGAAAAAGAAGGCTTTTTATCACAGGACAAGAAATCAGCTCTCAGCAACTTACCCGGCGGATTTTTTTTTTTAAAAAAAAAATCCCTAAGCCCCGGGGTCACAATTTCAGCAAAAATCTGACTTTTGGAAATTCACTCAAAAATGGTGCCAAAAGCTTGCAAATGCTCCCCTGAAAGGTTTGGCAGTCAAAACAGAAGGCTTTTTATCACAGGACAAGAAATCAGCCCTCGACAAATAAACCGGCCGAATCGGGGTCACAATTTCAGCAAATATCTGACTTTTGGAAATTCACTCAAAAATGGGGCCAAAAGCTTGCAAATGCTCCCCTGAAAGGTTTGGCAGTCAAAACAGAAGGCTTTTTATCACAGGACAAGAAATCAGCCCTCAGCAAATTACCCGGCGGAATTTTTTTTTTGAAAAAATCCCTAAGCCCCGGGGTCACAATTTCAGCAAAAATCTGACTTTTGGCAATTCACTCAAAAATGGTGCCAAAAGCTTGCAAATGCTCCCCTGAAAGGTTTTGCAGTCGAAACAGAAGGCTTTTTATCACAGGAGAAGAAGTCAGCCCTCAGCAACTTACCCGGCGGATTTTTTTTTTTGAAAAAATTCCTAAGCCCCGGGGTCACAATTTCAGCAAAAATCTGACTGTTGGCAATTCACTCAAAAATGGTGCCAAACACTTGCAAATACTCTTCTGAAAGGTTTGGCAGTCAAAACAGAAGGTTTTCTATCACAGGACAGGAAATCAGCCCTCAGCAACTTAACCGGCGGAATTTTTTTTTTGAAAAAATCCCTAAGCCCCGGGGTCACAACTTCAGAAAAATCTGACTTTTGGCAATTCACTCAAAAATGGTGCCAAACGCTTGCAAATACTCCCCTGAAAGGTTTGGCAGTCAAAACAGAAGGCTTTTTATCACAGGACAAGAAATCAGCTCTCAGCAACTTACCCGGCGGATTTTTTTTTTTTAAAAAAAAATCCCTAAGCCCCGGGGTCACAATTTCAGCAAAAATCTGACTTTTGGAAATTCACTCAAAAATGGTGCCAAAAGCTTGCAAATGCTCCCCTGAAAGGTTTGGCAGTCAAAACAGAAGGCTTTTTATCACAGGACAAGAAATCAGCCCTCGACAAATAAACCGGCCGAATCGGGGTCACAATTTCAGCAAATATCTGACTTTTGGAAATTCACTCAAAAATGGGGCCAAAAGCTTGCAAATGCTCCCCTGAAAGGTTTGGCAGTCAAAACAGAAGGCTTTTTATCACAGGACAAGAAATCAGCCCTCAGCAAATTACCCGGCGGAATTTTTTTTTTGAAAAAATCCCTAAGCCCCGGGGTCACAATTTCAGCAAAAATCTGACTTTTGGCAATTCACTCAAAAATGGTGCCAAAAGCTTGCAAATGCTCCCCTGAAAGGTTTTGCAGTCGAAACAGAAGGCTTTTTATCACAGGATAAGAAGTCAGCCCTCAGCAACTTACCCGGCGGATTTTTTTTTTTGAAAAAATTCCTAAGCCCCGGGGTCACAATTTCAGCAAAAATCTGACTGTTGGCAATTCACTCAAAAATGGTGCCAAACACTTGCAAATACTCTTCTGAAAGGTTTGGCAGTCAAAACAGAAGGTTTTCTATCACAGGACAGGAAATCAGCCCTCAGCAACTTAACCGGCGGAATTTTTTTTTTGAAAAAATCCCTAAGCCCCGGGGTCACAATTTCAGAAAAATCTGACTTTTGGCAATTCACTCAAAAATGGTGCCAAAAGCTTGCAAATGCTCCCCTGAAAGGTTTGGCAGTCGAAACAGAAGGCTTTTTATCACAGGACAAGAAATCAGCCCTCAGCAAATAACCCGGCGGAATTTTTTTTTTTGAAAAAATCCCTAAGCCCCGGGGTCACAATTTCAGCAAAAATCTGACTGTTGGCAATTCACTCAAAAATGGTGCCAAAAGCTTGCAAATGCTCCCCTGAAACGTTTGGCAGTCGAAACAGAAGGCTTTTTCTCACAGGACAAGAAATCAGCCCTCCATAATTACACCGGCCGAAAAGGGGTCACAATTTCAGCAAATATCTGACTTTTGGAAATTCACTCAAAAATGGTGCCAAATGCTTGCAAATGCTCCCCTGAAAGGTTTGGCAGTCAAAACAGAAGGCTTTTTATCACAGGACAAGAAATCAGCCCTCGACAAATAAACCGGCCGAATCAGGGTCACAATTTCAGCAAATATCTGACTTTTGGCAATTCACTCAAAAATGGTGCCAAAAGCTTGCAAATGCTCCCCTGAAAGGTTTGGCAGTCGAAACAGAAGGCTTTTTATCACAGGACAAGAAATCAGCCCTCAGCAACTTACCCGGCGGAATTTTTTTTTAAAAAAAATCCCTAAGCCCCGGGGTCACAATTTCAGCAAAAATCAGACTTTTGGCAATTCACTCAAAAATGGTGCCAAAAGCTTGCAAATGCTCCCCTGAAAGGTTTTGCAGTCGAAACAGAAGGCTTTTTATCACAGGATAAGAAGTCAGCCCTCAGCAACTTACCCGGCGGATTTTTTTTTTTGAAAAAATTCCTAAGCCCCGGGGTCACAATTTCAGCAAAAATCTGACTGTTGGCAATTCACTCAAAAATGGTGCCAAACACTTGCAAATACTCTTCTGAAAGGTTTGGCAGTCAAAACAGAAGGTTTTCTATCACAGGACAGGAAATCAGCCCTCAGCAACTTAACCGGCGGAATTTTTTTTTTGAAAAAATCCCTAAGCCCCGGGGTCACAATTTCAGAAAAATCTGACTTTTGGCAATTCACTCAAAAATGGTGCCAAAAGCTTGCAAATGCTCCCCTGAAAGGTTTGGCAGTCGAAACAGAAGGCTTTTTATCACAGGACAAGAAATCAGCCCTCAGCAAATAACCCGGCGGAATTTTTTTTTTTGAAAAAATCCCTAAGCCCCGGGGTCACAATTTCAGCAAAAATCTGACTGTTGGCAATTCACTCAAAAATGGTGCCAAAAGCTTGCAAATGCTCCCCTGAAACGTTTGGCAGTCGAAACAGAAGGCTTTTTCTCACAGGACAAGAAATCAGCCCTCCATAATTACACCGGCCGAAACGGGGTCACAATTTCAGCAAATATCTGACTTTTGGAAATTCACTCAAAAATGGTGCCAAATGCTTGCAAATGCTCCCCTGAAAGGTTTGGCAGTCAAAACAGAAGGCTTTTTATCACAGGACAAGAAATCAGCCCTCGACAAATAAACCGGCCGAATCAGGGTCACAATTTCAGCAAATATCTGACTTTTGGCAATTCACTCAAAAATGGTGCCAAAAGCTTGCAAATGCTCCCCTGAAAGGTTTGGCAGTCGAAACAGAAGGCTTTTTATCACAGGACAAGAAATCAGCCCTCAGCAACTTACCCGGCGGAATTTTTTTTTTAAAAAAATCCCTAAGCCCCGGGGTCACAATTTCAGCAAAAATCAGACTTTTGGCAATTCACTCAAAAATGGTGCCAAAAGCTTGCAAATGCTCCCCTGAAAGGTTGTGAATTCGAAATAGTAGGCTTTTTATCACAGGACAAGAAATCAGCCCTCAGCAACTTACCCGGCGGAATTTTTTTTTGAAAAAATCCCTAAGCCCCGGGGTCACAATTTCAGCAAAAATCTGACTTTTGGAAATTCACTCAAAAATGGTGCCAAAAGCTTGCAAATGCTCCCCTGAAAGGTGTGGCAGTCAAAACAGAAGGCTTTTTATCACAGGACAAGAAATCAGCCCTCAGCAACTTACCCGTCGGAATTTTTTTTTTTGAAAAAATCCCTAAGCCCCGGGGTCACAATTTCAGCAAAAATCTGACTTTTGGCAATTCACTCAAAAATGGGGCCAAAAGCTTGCATATGCTCCCCTGAAATGTTTGGCAGTCAAAACAGAAGGCTTTTTATCACAGGACAAGAAATCAGCCCTCAGCAACTTAACCGGCGGAATTTTTTTTTGAAAAAATCCCTAAGCCCCGGGGTCACAATTTCAGAAAAATCTGACTTTTGGCAATTCACTCAAAAATGGTGCCAAAAGCTTGCAAATGCTCCCCTGAAAGGTTTGGCAGTCAAAACAGAAGGCTTTTTATCACAGGACAAGAAATCAGCCCTCGACAAATAAACCGGCCGAATCAGGGTCACAATTTCAGCAAATATCTGACTTTTGGCAATTCACTCAAAAATGGTGCCAAACAATTGCAAATACTCCCCTGAAAGGTTTGGCAGTCAAAACAGAAGGCTTTTTATCACAGGACAAGAAATCAGCCCTCGACAAATAAACCGGCCGAATCAGGGTCACAATTTCAGAAAATATCTGACTTTTGGAAATTCACTCAAAAATGGTGCCAAATGCTTGCAAATGCTCCCCTGAAAGGTTTGGCTGTCGAAAAAGAAGGCTTTTTATCACAGGACAAGAAATCAGCCCTCAGCAACCTACCCGGCGGAATTTTTTTTTCGAAAAAATCCCTAAGCCCCGGGGTCACAATTTCAGCAAAAATCTGACTTTTGGCAATTCACTCAAAAATGGTGCCAAACGCTTGCAAATACTCCCCTGAAAGGTTTGGCAGTCAAAACAGAAGGCTTTTTATCACAGGACAAGAAATCAGCCCTCAGCAACTTACCCGGCGGAATTTTTTTTTTGAAAAAATTCCTAAGCCCCGGGGTCACAATTTCAGCAAAAATCTGACTTTTGGCAATTCACTCAAAAATGATGCCAAAAGCTAGCAAATGCTCCCCTGAAAGGTTTGGCAGTCAAAACAGAAGGATTTTTATCACAGGACAAGAAATCAGCCCTCAGCAACTTACCCGGCGGATTTTTTTTTTGAAAAAATCCCTAAGCCCCGGGGTCACAATTTCAGCAAAAATCTGACTTTTGGCAATTCACTCAAAAATGGTGCCAAAAGCTTGCAAATGCTCCCCTGAAAGGTTTGGCTGTCGAAAAAGAAGGCTTTTTATCACAGGACAAGAAATGAGCCCTCGACAAATAAACCGGCCGAATCAGGGTCACAATTTCAGAAAATATCTGACTTTTGGAAATTCACTCAAAAATGGTGCCAAATGCATGCAAATGCTCCCCTGAAAGGTTTGGCTGTCGAAAAAGAAGGCTTTTTATCACAGGACAAGAAATCAGCCCTCGACAAACAAACCGGCCGAATCAGGGTCACAATTTCAGCAAATATCTGACTTTTGGCAATTCACTCAAAAATGGTGCCAAACGCTTGCAAATACTCCCCTGAAAGGTTTGGCAGTCAAAACAGAAGGCTTTTTATCACAGGACAAGAAATCAGCTCTCAGCAACTTACCCGGCGGATTTTTTTTTAAAAAAAAAAAAATCCCTAAGCCCCGGGGTCACAATTTCAGCAAAAATCTGACTTTTGGAAATTCACTCAAAAATGGTGCCAAAAGCTTGCAAATGCTCCCCTGAAAGGTTTGGCAGTCAAAACAGAAGGCTTTTTATCACAGGACAAGAAATCAGCTCTCAGCAACTTACCCGGCGGATTTTTTTTTTAAAAAAAAAAAAATCCCTAAGCCCCGGGGTCACAATTTCAGCAAAAATCTGACTTTTGGCAATTCACTCAAAAAAGGTGCCAAAAGCTTGCAAATGCTCCCCTGAAAGGTTTTGCAGTCGAAACAGAAGGCTTTTTATCACAGGACAAGAAGTCAGCCCTCAGCAACTTACCCGGCGGATTTTTTTTTTGAAAAAATTCCTAAGCCCCGGGGTCACAATTTCAGCAAAAATCTGACTGTTGGCAATTCACTCAAAAATGGTGCCAAACACTTGCAAATACTCTTCTGAAAGGTTTGGCAGTCAAAACAGGTTTTCTATCACAGGACAGGAAATCAGCCCTCAGCAACTTAACCGGCGGAATTTTTTTTTTGAAAAAATCCCTAAGCCCCGGGGTCACAATTTCAGAAAAATCTGACTTTTGGCAATTCACTCAAAAATGGTGCCAAAAGCTTGCAAATGCTCCCCTGAAAGGTTTGGCAGTCAAAACAGAAGGCTTTTTATCACAGGACAAGAAATCAGCCCTCGACAAATAAACCGGCCGAATCGGGGTCACAATTTCAGCAAATATCTGACTTTTGGAAATTCACTCAAAAATGGGGCCAAAAGCTTGCAAATGCTCCCCTGAAAGGTTTGGCAGTCGAAACAGAAGGCTTTTTATCACAGGACAAGAAATCAGCCCTCAGCAAATAACCCGGCGGAATTTTTTTTTTGAAAAAATCCCTAAGCCCCGGGGTCACAATTTCAGCAAAAATCTGACTGTTGGCAATTCACTCAAAAATGGTGCCAAAAGCTTGCAAATGCTCCCCTGAAAGGTTTGGCAGTCAAAACAGAAGGATTTTTATCACAGGACAAGAAATCAGCCCTCGACAAATAAACCGGCCGAATCAGGGTCACAATTTCAGCAAATATCTGACTTTTGGCAATTCACTCAAAAATGGTGCCAAAAGCTTGCAAATGCTCCCCTGAAAGGTTTGGCAGTCGAAACAGAAGGCTTTTTATCACAGGACAAGAAATCAGCCCTCAGCAACTTACCCGGCGGAATTTTTTTTAAAAAAAAATCCCTAAGCCCCGGGGTCACAATTTCAGCAAAAATCAGACTTTTGGCAATTCACTCAAAAATGGTGCCAAAAGCTTGCAAATGCTCCCCTGAAACGTTTGGCAGTCGAAACAGAAGGCTTTTTCTCACAGGACAAGAAATCAGCCCTCCATAATTACACCGGCCGAAACGGGGTCACAATTTCAGCAAATATCTGACTTTTGGAAATTCACTCAAAAATGGTGCCAAATGCTTGCAAATGCTCCCCTGAAAGGTTTGGCAGTCAAAACAGAAGGCTTTTTATCACAGGACAAGAAATCAGCCCTCGACAAATAAACCGGCCGAATCAGGGTCACAATTTCAGCAAATATCTGACTTTTGGCAATTCACTCAAAAATGGTGCCAAAAGCTTGCAAATGCTCCCCTGAAAGGTTTGGCAGTCGAAACAGAAGGCTTTTTATCACAGGACAAGAAATCAGCCCTCAGCAACTTACCCGGCGGAATTTTTTTTTAAAAAAAATCCCTAAGCCCCGGGGTCACAATTTCAGCAAAAATCAGACTTTTGGCAATTCACTCAAAAATGGTGCCAAAAGCTTGCAAATGCTCCCCTGAAAGGTTGTGAATTCGAAATAGTAGGTTTTTTATCACAGGACAAGAAATCAGCCCTCAGCAACTTACCCGGCGGAATTTTTTTTTTTTGAAAAAATCCCTAAGCCCCGGGGTCACAATTTCAGCAAATATCTGACTTTTGGCAATTCACTCAAAAATGGTGCCAAAAGCTTGCAAATGCTCCCCTGAAAGGTTTGGCACTCAAAACAGAAGGCTTTTTATCACAGGACAAGAAATCAGCCCTCAGCAACTTACCCGGCGGAATTTTTTTTTTGAAAAAATCCCTAAGCCCCGGGGTCACAATTTCAACAAAAATCTGACTTTTGGAAATTCACTCAAAAATGGTGCCAAAAGCTTGCAAATGCTCCCCTGAAAGGTGTGGCAGTCAAAACAGAAGGCTTTTTATCACAGGACAAGAAATCAGCCCTCAGCAACTTACCCGTCGGAATTTTTTTTTTAAAAAAAATCCCAAACCCCGGGGTCACAATTTCAGCAAAAATCTGACTTTTGGCAATTCACTCAAAAATGGTGCCAAAAGCTTGCAAATGCTCCCCTGAAAGGTTTGGCTGTCGAGAAAGAAGGCTTTTTATCACAGGACAAGAAATCAGCCCTCGACAAATAAACCGGCCGAATCGGGGTCACAATTTCAGCAAATATCTGACTTTTGGAAATTCACTCAAAAAATGGGGCCAAAAGCTTGCATATGCTCCCCTGAAAGGTTTGGCAGTCAAAACAGAAGGCTTTTTATCACAGGACAAGAAATCAGCCCTCAGCAACTTAACCGGCGGAATTTTTTTTTGAAAAAATCCCTAAGCCCCGGGGTCACAATTTCAGAAAAATCTGACTTTTGGCAATTCACTCAAAAATGGTGCCAAAAGCTTGCAAATGCTCCCCTGAAAGGTTTGGCAGTCAAAACAGAAGGCTTTTTATCACAGGACAAGAAATCAGCCCTCGACAAATAAACCGGCCGAATCAGGGTCACAATTTCAGCAAATATCTGACTTTGGCAATTCACTCAAAAATGGTGCCAAAAGCTTGCAAATGCTCCCCTGAAAGGTTTGGCAGTCGAAACAGAAGGCTTTTTATCACAGGACAAGAAATCAGCCCTCAGCAACTTACCCGGCAGAATTTTTTTTAAAAAAAAATCCCTAAGCCCCGGGGTCACAATTTCAGCAAAAATCTGACTTTTGGCAATTCACTCAAAAATGGTGCCAAAAGCTTGCAAATGCTCCCCTGAAACGTTTGGCAGTCAAAACAGAAGGATTTTTATCACAGGACAAGAAATCAGCCCTCAGCAACTTACCCGGCGGAATTTTTTTTTTGAAAAAATCCCTAAGCCCCGGGGTCACAATTTCAGCAAAAATCTGACTGTTGGCAATTCTCTCAAAAATGGTGCCAAAAGCTTGCAAATGCTCCCCTGAAAGGTGTGGCAGTCAAAACAGAAGGCTTTTTATCACAGGACAAGAAATCAGCCCTCAGCAACTTACCCGTCGGAATTTTTTTTTAAAAAAATATCCCTAAGCCCCGGGGTCACAATTTCAGCAAAAATCTGACTTTTGGCAATTCACTCAAAAATGGTGCCAAAAGCTTGCAAATGCTCCCCTGAAAGGTTTGGCTGTCGAGAAAGAAGGCTTTTTTCTCACAGGACAAGAAATCAGCCCTCCATAATTACACCGGCCGAAACGGGGTCACAATTTCAGCAAATATCTGACTTTTGGAAATTCACTCAAAAATGGTGCCAAATGCTTGCAAATGCTCCCCTGAAAGGTTTGGCAGTCAAAACAGAAGGCTTTTTATCACAGGACAAGAAATCAGCCCTCATCAACTTACCCGGCGGAATTTTTTTTTTGAAAAAATCCCTAAGCCCCGGGGTCACAATTTCAGCAAAAATCTGACTTTTGGCAATTCACTCAAAAATGGTGCCAAAAGCTTGCAAATGCTCCCCTGAAAGGTTTGGCAGTCAAAACAGAAGGCTTTTTATCACAGGACAAGAAATCAGCCCTCGACAAATAAACCGGCCGAATCAGGGTCACAATTTCAGAAAATATCTGACTTTTGGAAATTCACTCAAAAATGGTGCCAAATGCATGCAAATGCTCCCCTGAAAGGTTTGGCTGTCGAAAAAGAAGGCTTTTTATCACAGGACAAGAAATCAGCCCTCGACAAACAAACCGGCCGAATCAGGGTCACAATTTCAGAAAATATCTGACTTTTGGCAATTCACTCAAAAATGGTGCCAAACGCTTGCAAATACTCCCCTGAAAGGTTTGGCAGTCAAAACAGAAGGCTTTTTATCACAGGACAAGAAATCAGCTCTCAGCAACTTACCCGGCGGATTTTTTTTTTAAAAAAAAAAAATCCCTAAGCCCCGGGGTCACAATTTCAGCAAAAATCTGACTTTTGGAAATTCACTCAAAAATGGTGCCAAAAGCTTGCAAATGCTCCCCTGAAAGGTTTGGCAGTCAAAACAGAAGGCTTTTTATCACAGGACAAGAAATCAGCCCTCGACAAATAAACCGGCCGAATCGGGGTCACAATTTCAGCAAATATCTGACTTTTGGAAATTCACTCAAAAATGGGGCCAAAAGCTTGCAAATGCTCCCCTGAAAGGTTTGGCAGTCAAAACAGAAGGCTTTTTATCACAGGACAAGAAATCAGCCCTCAGCAAATTACCCGGCGGAATTTTTTTTTGAAAAAATCCCTAAGCCCCGGGGTCACAATTTCAGCAAAAATCTGACTTTTGGCAATTCACTCAAAAAAGGTGCCAAAAGCTTGCAAATGCTCCCCTGAAAGGTTTTGCAGTCGAAACAGAAGGCTTTTTATCACAGGACAAGAAGTCAGCCCTCAGCAACTTACCCGGCGGATTTTTTTTTTTGAAAAAATTCCTAAGCCCCGGGGTCACAATTTCAGCAAAAATCTGACTGTTGGCAATTCACTCAAAAATGGTGCCAAACACTTGCAAATACTCTTCTGAAAGGTTTGGCAGTCAAAACAGAAGGTTTTCTATCACAGGACAGGAAATCAGCCCTCAGCAACTTAACCGGCGGAATTTTTTTTTTGAAAAAATCCCTAAGCCCCGGGGTCACAATTTCAGAAAAATCTGACTTTTGGCAATTCACTCAAAAATGGTGCCAAAAGCTTGCAAATGCTCCCCTGAAAGGTTTGGCAGTCAAAACAGAAGGCTTTTTATCACAGGACAAGAAATCAGCCCTCGACAAATAAACCGGCCGAATCGGGGTCACAATTTCAGCAAATATCTGACTTTTGGAAATTCACTCAAAAATGGGGCCAAAAGCTTGCAAATGCTCCCCTGAAAGGTTTGGCAGTCGAAACAGAAGGCTTTTTATCACAGGACAAGAAATCAGCCCTCAGCAAATAACCCGGCGGAATTTTTTTTTGAAAAATCCCTAAGCCCCGGGGTCACAATTTCAGCAAAAATCTGACTGTTGGCAATTCACTCAAAAATGGTGCCAAAAGCTTGCAAATGCTCCCCTGAAAGGTTTGGCAGTCAAAACAGAAGGCTTTTTATCACAGGACAAGAAATCAGCCCTCGACAAATAAACCGGCCGAATCAGGGTCACAATTTCAGCAAATATCTGACTTTTGGCAATTCACTCAAAAATGGTGCCAAAAGCTTGCAAATGCTCCCCTGAAAGGTTTGGCAGTCGAAACAGAAGGCTTTTTATCACAGGACAAGAAATCAGCCCTCAGCAACTTACCCGGCGGAATTTTTTTTTAAAAAAAATCCCTAAGCCCCAGGGTCACAATTTCAGCAAAAATCAGACTTTTGGCAATTCACTCAAAAATGGTGCCAAAAGCTTGCAAATGCTCCCCTGAAACGTTTGGCAGTCGAAACAGAAGGCTTTTTCTCACAGGACAAGAAATCAGCCCTCCATAATTACACCGGCCGAAACGGGGTCACAATTTCAGCAAATATCTGACTTTTGGAAATTCACTCAAAAATGGTGCCAAATGCTTGCAAATGCTCCCCTGAAAGGTTTGGCAGTCAAAACAGAAGGCTTTTTATCACAGGACAAGAAATCAGCCCTCGACAAATAAACCGGCCGAATCAGGGTCACAATTTCAGCAAATATCTGACTTTTGGCAATTCACTCAAAAATGGTGCCAAAAGCTTGCAAATGCTCCCCTGAAAGGTTTGGCAGTCGAAACAGAAGGCTTTTTATCACAGGACAAGAAATCAGCCCTCAGCAACTTACCCGGCGGAATTTTTTTTTAAAAAAAATCCCTAAGCCCCGGGGTCACAATTTCAGCAAAAATCAGACTTTTGGCAATTCACTCAAAAATGGTGCCAAAAGCTTGCAAATGCTCCCCTGAAAGGTTGTGAATTCGAAATAGTAGGTTTTTTATCACAGGACAAGAAATCAGCCCTCAGCAACTTACCCGGCGGAATTTTTTTTTTTTGAAAAAATCCCTAAGCCCCGGGGTCACAATTTCAGCAAATATCTGACTTTTGGCAATTCACTCAAAAATGGTGCCAAAAGCTTGCAAATGCTCCCCTGAAAGGTTTGGCACTCAAAACAGAAGGCTTTTTATCACAGGACAAGAAATCAGCCCTCAGCAACTTACCCGGCGGAATTTTTTTTTTGAAAAAATCCCTAAGCCCCGGGGTCACAATTTCAGCAAAAATCTGACTTTTGGAAATTCACTCAAAAATGGTGCCAAAAGCTTGCAAATGCTCCCCTGAAAGGTGTGGCAGTCAAAACAGAAGGCTTTTTATCACAGGACAAGAAATCAGCCCTCAGCAACTTACCCGTCGGAATTTTTTTTTTTAAAAAAAAATCCCAAACCCCGGGGTCACAATTTCAGCAAAAATCTGACTTTTGGCAATTCACTCAAAAATGGTGCCAAAAGCTTGCAAATGCTCCCCTGAAAGGTTTGGCTGTCGAGAAAGAAGGCTTTTTATCACAGGACAAGAAATCAGCCCTCGACAAATAAACCGGCCGAATCGGGGTCACAATTTCAGCAAATATCTGACTTTTGGAAATTCACTCAAAAATGGGGCCAAAAGCTTGCATATGCTCCCCTGAAAGGTTTGGCAGTCAAAACAGAAGGCTTTTTATCACAGGACAAGAAATCAGCCCTCAGCAACTTAACCGGCGGAATTTTTTTTTTGAAAAAATCCCTAAGCCCCGGGGTCACAATTTCAGAAAAATCTGACTTTTGGCAATTCACTCAAAAATGGTGCCAAAAGCTTGCAAATGCTCCCCTGAAAGGTTTGGCAGTCAAAACAGAAGGCTTTTTATCACAGGACAAGAAATCAGCCCTCGACAAATAAACCGGCCGAATCAGGGTCACAATTTCAGCAAATATCTGACTTTTGGCAATTCACTCAAAAATGGTGCCAAAAGCTTGCAAATGCTCCCCTGAAAGGTTTGGCAGTCGAAACAGAAGGCTTTTTATCACAGGACAAGAAATCAGCCCTCAGCAACTTACCCGGCAGAATTTTTTTTAAAAAAAAATCCCTAAGCCCCGGGGTCACAATTTCAGCAAAAATCTGACTTTTGGCAATTCACTCAAAAATGGTGCCAAAAGCTTGCAAATGCTCCCCTGAAAGGTTTGGCAGTCAAAACAGAAGGCTTTTTATCACAGGACAAGAAATCAGCCCTCGACAAATAAACCGGCCGAATCAGGGTCACAATTTCAGCAAATATCTGACTTTTGGCAATTCACTCAAAAATGGTGCCAAAAGCTTGCAAATGCTCCCCTGAAAGGTTTGGGAGTCGAAACAGAAGGCTTTTTATCACAGGACAAGAAATCAGCCCTCAGCAACTTACCCGGCGGAATTTTTTTTTAAAAAAAATCCCTAAGCCCCGGGGTCACAATTTCAGCAAAAATCAGACTCTTGGCAATTCACTCAAAAATGGTGCCAAAAGCTTGCAAATGCTCCCCTGAAAGGTTGTGAATTCGAAATAGTAGGCTTTTTATCACAGGACAAGAAATCAGCCCTCAGCAACTTACCCGGCGGAATTTTTTTTTTTTGAAAAAATCCCTAAGCCCCGGGGTCACAATTTCAGCAAATATCTGACTTTTGGCAATTCACTCAAAAATGGTGCCAAAAGTGTGCAAATGCTCCCCTGAAAGGTTTGGCAGTCAAAACAGAAGGCTTTTTATCACAGGACAAGAAATCAGCCCTCAGCAACTTACCCGGCGGAATTTTTTTTTTGAAAAAATCCCTAAGCCCCGGGGTCACAATTTCAGCAAAAATCTGACTTTTGGCAATTCACTCAAAAATGGTGCCAAACACTTGCAGATACTCCTCTGAAAGGTTTGGCAGTCAAAACAGAAGGCTTTTTATCACAGGACAAGAAATCAGCCCTCAGCAACTTAACCGGCGGAATTTTTTTTTTGAAAAAATCCCTAAGCCCCGGGGTCACAATTTCAGAAAAATCTGACTTTTGGCAATTCACTCAAAAATGGTGCCAAAAGCTTGCAAATGCTCCCCTGAAAGGTTTGGCAGTCAAAACAGAAGGCTTTTTATCACAGGACAAGAAATCAGCCCTCGACAAATAAACCGGCCGAATCGGGGTCACAATTTCAGCAAATATCTGACTTTAGAAATTCACTCAAAAATGGGGCCAAAAGCTTGCAAATGCTCCCCTGAAAGGTTTGGCAGTCAAAACAGAAGGCTTTTTATCACAGGACAAGAAATCAGCCCTCAGCAAATTACCCGGCGGAATTTTTTTTTTGAAAAAATCCCTAAGTCCCGGGTTCACAATTTCAGCAAAAATCTGACTGTTGGCAATTCACTCAAAAATGGTGCCAAAAGCTTGCAAATGCTCCCCTGAAAGGTTTGGCAGTCAAAACAGAAGGCTTTTTATCACAGGACAAGAAATCAGCCCTCGACAAATAAACCGGCCGAATCAGGGTCACAATTTCAGCAAATATCTGACTTTTGGCAATTCACTCAAAAATGGTGCCAAAAGCTTGCAAATGCTCCCCTGAAAGGTTTGGCAGTCGAAACAGAAGGCTTTTTATCACAGGACAAGAAATCAGCCCTCAGCAACTTACCCGGCGGAATTTTTTTTTACAAAAAATCCCTAAGCCCCGGGGTCACAATTTCAGCAAAAATCAGACTTTTGGCAATTCACTCAAAAATGGTGCCAAAAGCTTGCAAATGCTCCCCTGAAACGTTTGGCAGTCGAAACAGAAGGCTTTTTCTCACAGGACAAGAAATCATCCCTCCATAATTACACCGGCCGAAACGGGGTCACAATTTCAGCAAATATCTGACTTTTGGAAATTCACTCAAAAATGGTGCCAAAAGCTTGCAAATGCTCCCCTGAAAGGTGTGGCAATCAAAACAGAAGGCTTTTTATCACAGGACAAGAAATCAGCCCTCAGCAACTTACCCGGCAGAAATTGTTTTTTTTTAAAAAATCCCTAAGCCCCAGGGTCACAATTTCAGCAAAAATCTGACTTTTGGCAATTCACTCAAAAATGGTGCCAAAAGCTTGCAAATGCTCCCCTGAAAGGTTTGGCAGTCAAAACAGAAGGCTTTTTATCACAGGACAAGAAATCAGCCCTCGACAAATAAACCGGCCGAATCAGGGTCACAATTTCAGCAAATATCTGACTTTTGGCAATTCACTCAAAAATGGTGCCAAAAGCTTGCAAATGCTCCCCTGAAAGGTTTGGCAGTCGAAACAGAAGGCTTTTTATCACAGGACAAGAAATCAGCCCTCAGCAACTTACCCGGCGGAATTTTTTTTTTTTGAAAAAATCCCTAAGCCCCGGGGTCACAATTTCAGCAAAAATCAGACTTTTGCCAATTCACTCAAAAATGGTGCCAAAAGCTTGCAAATGCTCCCCTGAAAGGTTGTGAATTCGAAATAGTAGGCTTTTTATCACAGGACAAGAAATCAGCCCTCAGCAAGTTACCCGGCGGAATTTTTTTTTTTGAAAAAATCCCTAAGCCCCGGGGTCACAATTTCAGCAAATATCTGACTTTTGGCAATTCACTCAAAAATGGTGCCAAAAGTGTGCAAATGCTCCCCTGAAAGGTTTGGCAGTCAAAACAGAAGGCTTTTTATCACAGGACAAGAAATCAGCCCTCAGCAACTTACCCGGCGGAATTTTTTTTTTGAAAAAATCCCTAAGCCCCGGGGTCACAATTTCAGCAAAAATCTGACTTTTGGAAATTCACTCAAAAATGGTGCCAAAAGCTTGCAAATGCTCCCCTGAAAGGTGTGGCAGTCAAAACAGAAGGCTTTTTATCACAGGACAAGAAATCAGCCCTCAGCAACTTACCCGTCGGAATTTTTTTTTTTAAAAAAAATCCCAAACCCCGGGGTCACAATTTCAGCAAAAATCTGACTTTTGGCAATTCACTCAAAAATGGTGCCAAAAGCTTGCAAATGCTCCCCTGAAAGGTTTGGCTGTCGAGAAAGAAGGCTTTTTATCACAGGACAAGAAATCAGCCCTCGACAAATAAACCGGCCGAATCGGGGTCACAATTTCAGCAAATATCTGACTTTTGGAAATTCACTCAAAAATGGGGCCAAAAGCTTGCATATGCTCCCCTGAAAGGTTTGGCAGTCAAAACAGAAGGCTTTTTATCACAGGACAAGAAATCAGCCCTCAGCAACTTAACCGGCGGAATTTTTTTTTTGAAAAAATCCCTAAGCCCCGGGGTCACAATTTCAGAAAAATCTGACTTTTGGCAATTCACTCAAAAATGGTGCCAAAAGCTTGCAAATGCTCCCCTGAAAGTTTTGGCAGTCAAAACAGAAGGCTTTTTATCACAGGACAAGAAATCAGCCCTCGACAAATAAACCGGCCGAATCAGGGTCACAATTTCAGCAAATATCTGACTTTTGGCAATTCACTCAAAAATGGTGCCAAAAGCTTGCAAATGCTCCCCTGAAAGGTTTGGCAGTCGAAACAGAAGGCTTTTTATCACAGGACAAGAAATCAGCCCTCAGCAACTTACCCGGCAGAATTTTTTTTAAAAAAAAATCCCTAAGCCCCGGGGTCACAATTTCAGCAAAAATCTGACTTTTGGCAATTCACTCAAAAATGGTGCCAAAAGCTTGCAAATGCTCCCCTGAAAGGTTTGGCAGTCAAAACAGAAGGCTTTTTATCACAGGACAAGAAATCAGCCCTCGACAAATAAACCGGCCGAATCAGGGTCACAATTTCAGCAAATATCTGACTTTTGGCAATTCACTCAAAAATGGTGCCAAAAGCTTGCAAATGCTCCCCTGAAAGGTTTGGGAGTCGAAACAGAAGGCTTTTTATCACAGGACAAGAAATCAGCCCTCAGCAACTTACCCGGCGGAATTTTTTTTTAAAAAAAATCCCTAAGCCCCGGGGTCACAATTTCAGCAAAAATCAGACTTTTGGCAATTCACTCAAAAATGGTGCCAAAAGCTTGCAAATGCTCCCCTGAAAGGTTGTGAATTCGAAATAGTAGGCTTTTTATCACAGGACAAGAAATCAGCCCTCAGCAACTTACCCGGCGGAATTTTTTTTTTTTGAAAAAATCCCTAAGCCCCGGGGTCACAATTTCAGCAAATATCTGACTTTTGGCAATTCACTCAAAAATGGTGCCAAAAGTGTGCAAATGCTCCCCTGAAAGGTTTGGCAGTCAAAACAGAAGGCTTTTTATCACAGGACAAGAAATCAGCCCTCAGCAACTTACCCGGCGGAATTTTTTTTTTGAAAAAATCCCTAAGCCCCGGGGTCACAATTTCAGCAAAAATCTGACTTTTGGCAATTCACTCAAAAATGGTGCCAAACACTTGCAGATACTCCTCTGAAAGGTTTGGCAGTCAAAACAGAAGGCTTTTTATCACAGGACAAGAAATCAGCCCTCAGCAACTTAACCGGCGGAATTTTTTTTTTGAAAAAATCCCTAAGCCCCGGGGTCACAATTTCAGAAAAATCTGACTTTTGGCAATTCACTCAAAAATGGTGCCAAAAGCTTGCAAATGCTCCCCTGAAAGGTTTGGCAGTCAAAACAGAAGGCTTTTTATCACAGGACAAGAAATCAGCCCTCGACAAATAAACCGGCCGAATCGGGGTCACAATTTCAGCAAATATCTGACTTTAGAAATTCACTCAAAAATGGGGCCAAAAGCTTGCAAATGCTCCCCTGAAAGGTTTGGCAGTCAAAACAGAAGGCTTTTTATCACAGGACAAGAAATCAGCCCTCAGCAAATTACCCGGCGGAATTTTTTTTTTGAAAAAATCCCTAAGTCCCGGGTTCACAATTTCAGCAAAAATCTGACTGTTGGCAATTCACTCAAAAATGGTGCCAAAAGCTTGCAAATGCTCCCCTGAAAGGTTTGGCAGTCAAAACAGAAGGCTTTTTATCACAGGACAAGAAATCAGCCCTCGACAAATAAACCGGCCGAATCAGGGTCACAATTTCAGCAAATATCTGACTTTTGGCAATTCACTCAAAAATGGTGCCAAAAGCTTGCAAATGCTCCCCTGAAAGGTTTGGCAGTCGAAACAGAAGGCTTTTTATCACAGGACAAGAAATCAGCCCTCAGCAACTTACCCGGCGGAATTTTTTTTTACAAAAAATCCCTAAGCCCCGGGGTCACAATTTCAGCAAAAATCAGACTTTTGGCAATTCACTCAAAAATGGTGCCAAAAGCTTGCAAATGCTCCCCTGAAACGTTTGGCAGTCGAAACAGAAGGCTTTTTCTCACAGGACAAGAAATCATCCCTCCATAATTACACCGGCCGAAACGGGGTCACAATTTCAGCAAATATCTGACTTTTGGAAATTCACTCAAAAATGGTGCCAAAAGCTTGCAAATGCTCCCCTGAAAGGTGTGGCAATCAAAACAGAAGGCTTTTTATCACAGGACAAGAAATCAGCCCTCAGCAACTTACCCGGCAGAAATTGTTTTTTTTTAAAAAATCCCTAAGCCCCAGGGTCACAATTTCAGCAAAAATCTGACTTTTGGCAATTCACTCAAAAATGGTGCCAAAAGCTTGCAAATGCTCCCCTGAAAGGTTTGGCAGTCAAAACAGAAGGCTTTTTATCACAGGACAAGAAATCAGCCCTCGACAAATAAACCGGCCGAATCAGGGTCACAATTTCAGCAAATATCTGACTTTTGGCAATTCACTCAAAAATGGTGCCAAAAGCTTGCAAATGCTCCCCTGAAAGGTTTGGCAGTCGAAACAGAAGGCTTTTTATCACAGGACAAGAAATCAGCCCTCAGCAACTTACCCGGCGGAATTTTTTTTTTTTGAAAAAATCCCTAAGCCCCGGGGTCACAATTTCAGCAAAAATCAGACTTTTGCCAATTCACTCAAAAATGGTGCCAAAAGCTTGCAAATGCTCCCCTGAAAGGTTGTGAATTCGAAATAGTAGGCTTTTTATCACAGGACAAGAAATCAGCCCTCAGCAAGTTACCCGGCGGAATTTTTTTTTTTTGAAAAAATCCCTAAGCCCCGGGGTCACAATTTCAGCAAATATCTGACTTTTGGCAATTCACTCAAAAATGGTGCCAAAAGTGTGCAAATGCTCCCCTGAAAGGTTTGGCAGTCAAAACAGAAGGCTTTTTATCACAGGACAAGAAATCAGCCCTCAGCAACTTACCCGGCGGAATTTTTTTTTTGAAAAAATCCCTAAGCCCCGGGGTCACAATTTCAGCAAAAATCTGACTTTTGGCAATTCACTCAAAAATGGTGCCAAAAGCTTGCAAATGCTCCCCTGAAAGGTGTGGCAGTCAAAACAGAAGGCTTTTTATCACAGGACAAGAAATCAGCCCTCAGCAACTTACCCGGCAGAAATTGTTTTTTTTTAAAAAATCCCTAAGCCCCAGGGTCACAATTTCAGCAAAAATCTGACTTTTGGCAATTCACTCAAAAATGGTGCCAAAAGCTTGCAAATGCTCCCCTGAAAGGTTTGGCAGTCAAAACAGAAGGCTTTTTATCACAGGACAAGAAATCAGCCCTCGACAAATAAACCGGCCGAATCAGGGTCACAATTTCAGCAAATATCTGACTTTTGGCAATTCACTCAAAAATGGTGCCAAAAGCTTGCAAATGCTCCCCTGAAAGGTTTGGCAGTCGAAACAGAAGGCTTTTTATCACAGGACAAGAAATCAGCCCTCAGCAACTTACCCGGCGGAATTTTTTTTTAAAAAAAAAATCCCTAAGCCCCGGGGTCACAATTTCAGCAAAAATCAGACTTTTGGCAATTCACTCAAAAATGGTGCCAAAAGCTTGCAAATGCTCCCCTGAAAGGTTGTGAATTCGAAATAGTAGGCTTTTTATCACAGGACAAGAAATCAGCCCTCAGCAACTTACCCGGCGGAATTTTTTTTTTTTGAAAAAATGCCTAAGCCCCGGGGTCACAATTTCAGCAAATATCTGACTTTTGGCAATTCACTCAAAAATGGTGCCAAAAACTTGCAAATGCTCCCCTGAAAGGTTTGGCAGTCAAAACAGAAGGCTTTTTATCACAGGACAAGAAATCAGCCCTCAGCAACTTACCCGGCGGAATTTTTTTTTTGAAAAAATCCCTAAGCCCCGGGGTCACAATTTCAGCAAAAATCTGACTTTTGGCAATTCACTCAAAAATGGTGCCAAAAGCTTGCAAATGCTCCCCTGAAAGGTGTGGCAGTCAAAACAGAAGGCTTTTTATCACAGGACAAGAAATCAGCCCTCAGCAACTTACCCGGCGGAATTTTTTTTTTGAAAAAATCCCTAAGCCCCGGGGTCACAATTTCAGCAAAAATCTGACTTTTGGCAATTCACTCAAAAATGGTGCCAAAAGCTTGCAAATGCTCCCCTGAAAGGTGTGGCAGTCAAAACAGAAGGCTTTTTATCACAGGACAAGAAATCAGCCCTCAGCAACTTACCCGTCGGAATTTTTTTTTTTTGAAAAAATCCCTAAGCCCCGGGGTCACAATTTCAGCAAAAATCTGACTTTTGGCAATTCACTCAAAAATGGTGCCAAAAGCTTGCAAATGCTCCCCTGAAAGGTTTGGCTGTCGAGAAAGAAGGCTTTTTATCACAGGACAAGAAATCAGCCCTCGACAAATAAACCGGCCGAATCGGGGTCACAATTTCAGCAAATATCTGACTTTTGGAAATTCACTCAAAAATGGGGCCAAAAGCTTGCATATGCTCCCCTGAAAGGTTTGGCAGTCAAAACAGAAGGCTTTTTATCACAGGACAAGAAATCAGCCCTCAGCAACTTACCCGGCGGATTTTTTTTTTTGAAAAAAAAAAATTTCAGCAAAAATCTGACTGTTGGCAATTCACTCAAAAATGGTGCCAAACACTTGCAAATACTCCTCTGAAAGGTTTGGCAGTCAAAACAGAAGGCTTTTTATCACAGGACAAGAAATCAGCCCTCAGCAACTTAACTGGCGGAATTTTTTTTTGAAAAAATCCCTAAGCCCCGGGGTCACAATTTCAGAAAAATCTGACTTTTGGCAATTCACTCAAAAATGGTGCCAAAAGCTTGCAAATGCTCCCCTGAAAGGTTTGGCAGTCAAAACAGAAGGCTTTTTATCACAGGACAAGAAATCAGCCCTCGACAAATAAACCGGCCGAATCGGGGTCACAATTTCAGCAAATATCTGACTTTTGGAAATTCACTCAAAAATGGGGCCAAAAGCTTGCAAATGCTCCCCTGAAAGGTTTGGCAGTCAAAACAGAAGGCAATTTATCACAGGAAAAGAAATCAGCCCTCAGCAAATTACCCGGCGGAATTTTTTTTTTGAAAAAATCCCTAAGTCCCGGGTTCACAATTTCAGCAAAAATCTGACTGTTGGCAATTCACTCAAAAATGGTGCCAAAAGCTTGCAAATGCTCCCCTGAAAGGTTTGGCAGTCAAAACAGAAGGCTTTTTATCACAGGACAAGAAATCAGCCCTCGACAAATAAACCGGCCGAATCAGGGTCACAATTTCAGCAAATATCTGACTTTTGGCAATTCACTCAAAAATGGTGCCAAAAGCTTGCAAATGCTCCCCTGAAAGGTTTGGCAGTCGAAACAGAAGGCTTTTTATCACAGGAAAAGAAATCAGCCCTCAGCAACTTACCCGGCGGAATTTTTTTTTACAAAAAATCCTAAAGCCCCGGGGTCACAATTTCAGCAAAAATCAGACTTTTGGCAATTCACTCAAAAATGGTGCCAAATGCTTGCAAATGCTCCCCTGAAACGTTTGGCAGTCGAAACAGAAGGCTTTTTCTCACAGGACAAGAAATCATCCCTCCATAATTACACCGGCCGAAACGGGGTCACAATTTCAGCAAATATCTGACTTTTGGAAATTCACTCAAAAATGGTGCCAAAAGCTTGCAAATGCTCCCCTGAAAGGTGTGGCAGTCAAAACAGAAGGCTTTTTATCACAGGACAAGAAATCAGCCCTCAGCAACTTACCCGGCAGAAATTGTTTTTTTTTAAAAAATCCCTAAGCCCCAGGGTCACAATTTCAGCAAATATCTGACTTTTGGCAATTCACTCAAAAATGGTGCCAAAAGCTTGCAAATGCTCCCCTGAAAGGTTTGGCAGTCGAAACAGAAGGCTTTTTATCACAGGACAAGAAATCAGCCCTCAGCAACTTACCCGGCGGAATTTTTTTTTTAAAAAAATCCCTAAGCCCCGGGGTCACAATTTCAGCAAAAATCAGACTTTTGGCAATTCACTCAAAAATGGTGCCAAAAGCTTGCAAATGCTCCCCTGAAACGTTTGGCAGTCGAAACAGAAGGCTTTTTCTCACAGGACAAGAAATCAGCCCTCCATAATTACACCGGCCGAAACGGGGTCACAATTTCAGCAAATATCTGACTTTTGGAAATTCACTCAAAAATGGTGCCAAATGCTTGCAAATGCTCCCCTGAAAGGTTTGGCAGTCAAAACAGAAGGCTTTTTATCACAGGACAAGAAATCAGCCCTCAGCAACTTACCCGGCGGAATTTTTTTTTTAAAAAAATCCCTAAGCCCCGGGGTCACAATTTCAGCAAAAATCAGACTTTTGGCAATTCACTCAAAAATGGTGCCAAAAACTTGCAAATGCTCCCCTGAAAGGTTGTGAATTCGAAATAGTAGGCTTTTTATCACAGGACAAGAAATCAGCCCTCAGCTACTTACCCGGCGGAATTTTTTTTTTTTTGAAAAAATCCCTAAGCCCCGGGGTCACAATTTCAGCAAATATCTGACTTTTGGCAATTCACTCAAAAATGGTGCCAAAAGTGTGCAAATGCTCCCCTGAAAGGTTTGGCAGTCAAAACAGAAGGCTTTTTATCACAGGACAAGAAATCAGCCCTCAGCAACTTACCCGGCGGAATTTTTTTTTTGAAAAAATCCCTAAGCCCCGGGGTCACAATTTCAGCAAAAATCTGACTTTTGGCAATTCACTCAAAAATGGTGCCAAAAGCTTGCAAATGCTCCCCTGAAAGGTGTGGCAGTCAAAACAGAAGGCTTTTTATCACAGGACAAGAAATCAGCCCTCAGCAACTTACCCGTCGGAATTTTTTTTTTTTGAAAAAATCCCTAAGCCCCGGGGTCACAATTTCAGCAAAAATCTGACTTTTGGCAATTCACTCAAAAATGGTGCCAAAAGCTTGCAAATGCTCCCCTGAAAGGTTTGGCTGTCGAGAAAGAAGGCTTTTTATCACAGGACAAGAAATCAGCCCTCGACAAATAAACCGGCCGAATCGGGGTCACAATTTCAGCAAATATCTGACTTTTGGAAATTCACTCAAAAATGGGGCCAAAAGCTTGCATATGCTCCCCTGAAAGGTTTGGCAGTCAAAACAGAAGGCTTTTTATCACAGGAAAAGAAAACAGCCCTCAGCAACTTACCCGGCGGATTTTTTTTTTTGAAAAAATTCCTAAGCCCCGGGGTCACAATTTCAGCAAAAATCTGACTGTTGGCAATTCACTCAAAAATGGTGCCAAACACTTGCAAATACTCCTCTGAAAGGTTTGGCAGTCAAAACAGAAGGCTTTTTATCACAGGACAAGAAATCAGCCCTCAGCAACTTAACCGGCGGAATTTTTTTTTGAAAAAATCCCTAAGCCCCGGGGTCACAATTTCAGAAAAATCTGACTTTTGGCAATTCACTCAAAAATGGTGCCAAAAGCTTGCAAATGCTCCCCTGAAAGGTTTGGCAGTCAAAACAGAAGGCTTTTTATCACAGGACAAGAAATCAGCCCTCGACAAATAAACCGGCCGAATCGGGGTCACAATTTCAGCAAATATCTGACTTTTGGAAATTCACTCAAAAATGGGGCCAAAAGCTTCAAAATGCTCCCCTGAAAGGTTTGGCAGTCAAAACAGAAGGCTTTTTATCACAGGACAAGAAATCAGCCCTCAGCAAATTACCCGGCGGAATTTTTTTTTTGAAAAAATCCCTAAGTCCCGGGTTCACAATTTCAGCAAAAATCTGACTGTTGGCAATTCACTCAAAAATGGTGCCAAAAGCTTGCAAATGCTCCCCTGAAAGGTTTGGCAGTCAAAACAGAAGGCTTTTTATCACAGGACAAGAAATCAGCCCTCGACAAATAAACCGGCCGAATCAGGGTCACAATTTCAGCAAATATCTGACTTTTGGCAATTCACTCAAAAATGGTGCCAAAAGCTTGCAAATGCTCCCCTGAAAGGTTTGGCAGTCGAAACAGAAGGCTTTTTATCACAGGACAAGAAATCAGCCCTCAGCAACTTACCCGGCGGAATTTTTTTTTACAAAAAATCCCTAAGCCCCGGGGTCACAATTTCAGCAAAAATCAGACTTTTGGCAATTCACTCAAAAATGGTGCCAAAAGCTTGCAAATGCTCCCCTGAAACGTTTGGCAGTCGAAACAGAAGGCTTTTTCTCACAGGACAAGAAATCATCCCTCCATAATTACACCGGCCGAAACGGGGTCACAATTTCAGCAAATATCTGACTTTTGGAAATTCACTCAAAAATGGTGCCAAAAGCTTGCAAATGCTCCCCTGAAAGGTGTGGCAGTCAAAACAGAAGGCTTTTTATCACAGGACAACAAATCAGCCCTCAGCAACTTACCCGGCAGAAATTGTTTTTTTTAAAAAAATCCCTAAGCCCCAGGGTCACAATTTCAGCAAAAATCTGACTTTTGGCAATTCACTCAAAAATGGTGCCAAAAGCTTGCAAATGCTCCCCTGAAAGGTTTGGCAGTCGAAACAGAAGGCTTTTTATCACAGGACAAGAAATCATCCCTCAGCAACTTACCCGTCGGAATTATTATTTTTTGAAAAAATCCCTAAGCCCCGGGGTCACAATTTCAGCAAAAATCTGACTTTTGGAAATTCACTCAAAAATGGTGCCAAAAGCTTGCAAATGCTCCCCTGAAAGGTTTGGCAGTCAAAACAGAAGGCTTTTTATCACAGGACAAGAAATCAGCCCTCGACAAATAAACCGGCCGAATCGGGGTCACAATTTCAGCAAATATCTGACTTTTGGAAATTCACTCAAAAATGGGGCCAAAAGCTTGCATATGCTCCCCTGAAAGGTTTGGCAGTCAAAACAGAAGGCTTTTTATCACAGGACAAGAAATCAGCCCTCAGCAACTTAACCGGCGGAATTTTTTTTTTGAAAAAATCCCTAAGCCCCGGGGTCACAATTTCAGCAAAAATCAGACTTTTGGCAATTCACTCAAAAATGGTGCCAAAAGCTTGCAAATGCTCCCCTGAAACGTTTGGCAGTCGAAACAGAAGGCTTTTTCTCACAGGACAAGAAATCAGCCCTCCATAATTACACCGGCCGAAACGGGGTCACAATTTCAGCAAATATCTGACTTTTGGAAATTCACTCAAAAATGGTGCCAAATGCTTGCAAATGCTCCCCTGAAAGGTTTGGCAGTCAAAACAGAAGGCTTTTTATCACAGGACAAGAAATCAGCCCTCAGCAACTTACCCGGCGGAATTTTTTTTAAAAAAAAATACCTAAGCCCCGGGGTCACAATTTCAGCAAAAATCAGACTTTTGGCAATTCACTCAAAAATGGTGCCAAAAGCTTGCAAATGCTCCCCTGAAACGTTTGGCAGTCGAAACAGAAGGCTTTTTCTCACAGGACAAGAAATCAGCCCTCCATAATTACACCGGCCGAATCGGGATCACAATTTCAGCAAATATCTGACCTTTGGAAATTCACTCAAAAATGGTGCCAAATGCTTGCAAATGCTCCCCTGAAAGATTTGGCAATCAAAACAGAAGGCTTTTTATCACAGGACAAGAAATCAGCCCGTAGCATCTTAACTAGCAGAATTTTTCTTTTCGAAAAAATCCCTAAGCTCTGGTGTCACAATTTCAGCAAAAATTTGACTTTTGGCAATTCACTCAAAAATGGTGCCAAAAGCTTGCAAATGCTCCCCTGAAACGTTTGGCAGTCAAAACAGAAGGATTTTTATCACAGGACAAGAAATCAGCCCTCAGCAACTTACCCGGCGGAATTTTTTTTTTGAAAAAATCCCTAAGCCCCGGGGTCACAATTTCAGCAAAAATCTGACTGTTGGCAATTCACTCAAAAATGGTGCCAAAAGCTTGCAAATGCTCCCCTGAAAGGTGTGGCAGTCAAAACAGAAGGCTTTTTATCACAGGACAAGAAATCAGCCCTCAGCAACTTACCCGTCGGAATTTTTTTTTTTTGAAAAAATCCCTAAGCCCCGGGGTCACAATTTCAGCAAAAATCTGACTTTTGGCAATTCACTCAAAAATGGTGCCAAAAGCTTGCAAATGCTCCCCTGAAAGGTTTGGCTGTCGAGAAAGAAGGCTTTTTCTCACAGGACAAGAAATCAGCCCTCCATAATTACACCGGCCGAAACGGGGTCACAATTTCAGCAAATATCTGACTTTTGGCAATTCACTCAAAAATGGTGCCAAATGCTTGCAAATGCTCCCCTGAAAGGTTTGGCAGTCAAAACAGAAGGCTTTTTATCACAGGACAAGAAATCAGCCCTCAGCAACTTACCCGGCAGAAATTGTTTTTTTTTTAAAAAATCCCTAAGCCCCAGGGTCACAATTTCAGCAAATATCTGACTTTTGGCAATTCACTCAAAAATGGTGCCAAAAGCTTGCAAATGCTCCCCTGAAAGGTTTGGCAGTCGAAACAGAAGGCTTTTTATCACAGGACAAGAAATCAGCCCTCAGCAACTTACCCGGCGGAATTTTTTTTTTAAAAAAATCCCTAAGCCCCGGGGTCACAATTTCAGCAAAAATCAGACTTTTGGCAATTCACTCAAAAATGGTGCCAAAAGCTTGCAAATGCTCCCCTGAAACGTTTGGCAGTCGAAACAGAAGGCTTTTTCTCACAGGACAAGAAATCAGCCCTCCATAATTACACCGGCCGAAACGGGGTCACAATTTCAGCAAATATCTGACTTTTGGAAATTCACTCAAAAATGGTGCCAAATGCTTGCAAATGCTCCCCTGAAAGGTTTGGCAGTCAAAACAGAAGGCTTTTTATCACAGGACAAGAAATCAGCCCTCAGCAACTTACCCGGCGGAATTTTTTTTTAAAAAAAATCCCTAAGCCCCGGGGTCACAATTTCAGCAAAAATCAGACTTTTGGCAATTCACTCAAAAATGGTGCCAAAAACTTGCAAATGCTCCCCTGAAAGGTTGTGAATTCGAAATAGTAGGCTTTTTATCACAGGACAAGAAATCAGCCCTCAGCTACTTACCCGGCGGAATTTTTTTTTTTTGAAAAAATCCCTAAGCCCCGGGGTCACAATTTCAGCAAATATCTGACTTTTGGCAATTCACTCAAAAATGGTGCCAAAAGTGTGCAAATGCTCCCCTGAAAGGTTTGGCAGTCAAAACAGAAGGCTTTTTATCACAGGACAAGAAATCAGCCCTCAGCAACTTACCCGGCGGAATTTTTTTTTTGAAAAAATCCCTAAGCCCCGGGGTCACAATTTCAGCAAAAATCTGACTTTTGGCAATTCACTCAAAAATGGTGCCAAAAGCTTGCAAATGCTCCCCTGAAAGGTGTGGCAGTCAAAACAGAAGGCTTTTTATCACAGGACAAGAAATCAGCCCTCAGCAACTTACCCGTCGGAATTTTTTTTTTTTGAAAAAATCCCTAAGCCCCGGGGTCACAATTTCAGCAAAAATCTGACTTTTGGCAATTCACTCAAAAATGGTGCCAAAAGCTTGCAAATGCTCCCCTGAAAGGTTTGGCTGTCGAGAAAGAAGGCTTTTTATCACAGGACAAGAAATCAGCCCTCGACAAATAAACCGGCCGAATCGGGGTCACAATTTCAGCAAATATCTGACTTTTGGAAATTCACTCAAAAATGGGGCCAAAAGCTTGCATATGCTCCCCTGAAAGGTTTGGCAGTCAAAACAGAAGGCTTTTTATCACAGGAAAAGAAAACAGCCCTCAGCAACTTACCCGGCGGATTTTTTTTTTTGAAAAAATTCCTAAGCCCCGGGGTCACAATTTCAGCAAAAATCTGACTGTTGGCAATTCACTCAAAAATGGTGCCAAACACTTGCAAATACTCCTCTGAAAGGTTTGGCAGTCAAAACAGAAGGCTTTTTATCACAGGACAAGAAATCAGCCCTCAGCAACTTAACCGGCGGAATTTTTTTTTTGAAAAAATCCCTAAGCCCCGGGGTCACAATTTCAGAAAAATCTGACTTTTGGCAATTCACTCAAAAATGGTGCCAAAAGCTTGCAAATGCTCCCCTGAAAGGTTTGGCAGTCAAAACAGAAGGCTTTTTATCACAGGACAAGAAATCAGCCCTCGACAAATAAACCGGCCGAATCGGGGTCACAATTTCAGCAAATATCTGACTTTTGGAAATTCACTCAAAAATGGGGCCAAAAGCTTGCAAATGCTCCCCTGAAAGGTTTGGCAGTCAAAACAGAAGGCTTTTTATCACAGGACAAGAAATCAGCCCTCAGCAAATTACCCGGCGGAATTTTTTTTTTGAAAAAATCCCTAAGTCCCGGGTTCACAATTTCAGCAAAAATCTGACTGTTGGCAATTCACTCAAAAATGGTGCCAAAAGCTTGCAAATGCTCCCCTGAAAGGTTTGGCAGTCAAAACAGAAGGCTTTTTATCACAGGACAAGAAATCAGCCCTCGACAAATAAACCGGCCGAATCAGGGTCACAATTTCAGCAAATATCTGACTTTTGGCAATTCACTCAAAAATGGTGCCAAAAGCTTGCAAATGCTCCCCTGAAAGGTTTGGCAGTCGAAACAGAAGGCTTTTTATCACAGGACAAGAAATCAGCCCTCAGCAACTTACCCGGCGGAATTTTTTTTTACAAAAAATCCCTAAGCCCCGGGGTCACAATTTCAGCAAAAATCAGACTTTTGGCAATTCACTCAAAAATGGTGCCAAAAGCTTGCAAATGCTCCCCTGAAACGTTTGGCAGTCGAAACAGAAGGCTTTTTCTCACAGGACAAGAAATCATCCCTCCATAATTACACCGGCCGAAACGGGGTCACAATTTCAGCAAATATCTGACTTTTGGAAATTCACTCAAAAATGGTGCCAAAAGCTTGCAAATGCTCCCCTGAAAGGTGTGGCAGTCAAAACAGAAGGCTTTTTATCACAGGACAAGAAATCAGCCCTCAGCAACTTACCCGGCAGAAATTGTTTTTTTTAAAAAAATCCCTAAGCCCCAGGGTCACAATTTCAGCAAAAATCTGACTTTTGGCAATTCACTCAAAAATGGTGCCAAAAGCTTGCAAATGCTCCCCTGAAAGGTTTGGCAGTCGAAACAGAAGGCTTTTTATCACAGGACAAGAAATCATCCCTCAGCAACTTACCCGTCGGAATTATTATTTTTTGAAAAAATCCCTAAGCCCCGGGGTCACAATTTCAGCAAAAATCTGACTTTTGGAAATTCACTCAAAAATGGTGCCAAAAGCTTGCAAATGCTCCCCTGAAAGGTTTGGCAGTCAAAACAGAAGGCTTTTTATCACAGGACAAGAAATCAGCCCTCGACAAATAAACCGGCCGAATCGGGGTCACAATTTCAGCAAATATCTGACTTTTGGAAATTCACTCAAAAATGGGGCCAAAAGCTTGCATATGCTCCCCTGAAAGGTTTGGCAGTCAAAACAGAAGGCTTTTTATCACAGGACAAGAAATCAGCCCTCAGCAACTTAACCGGCGGAATTTTTTTTTTGAAAAAATCCCTAAGCCCCGGGGTCACAATTTCAGCAAAAATCAGACTTTTGGCAATTCACTCAAAAATGGTGCCAAAAGCTTGCAAATGCTCCCCTGAAACGTTTGGCAGTCGAAACAGAAGGCTTTTTCTCACAGGACAAGAAATCAGCCCTCCATAATTACACCGGCCGAAACGGGGTCACAATTTCAGCAAATATCTGACTTTTGGAAATTCACTCAAAAATGGTGCCAAATGCTTGCAAATGCTCCCCTGAAAGGTTTGGCAGTCAAAACAGAAGGCTTTTTATCACAGGACAAGAAATCAGCCCTCAGCAACTTACCCGGCGGAATTTTTTTTTAAAAAAAATACCTAAGCCCCGGGGTCACAATTTCAGCAAAAATCAGACTTTTGGCAATTCACTCAAAAATGGTGCCAAAAGCTTGCAAATGCTCCCCTGAAACGTTTGGCAGTCGAAACAGAAGGCTTTTTCTCACAGGACAAGAAATCAGCCCTCCATAATTACACCGGCCGAATCGGGATCACAATTTCAGCAAATATCTGACCTTTGGAAATTCACTCAAAAATGGTGCCAAATGCTTGCAAATGCTCCCCTGAAAGATTTGGCAATCAAAACAGAAGGCTTTTTATCACAGGACAAGAAATCAGCCCGTAGCATCTTAACTAGCAGAATTTTTCTTTTCGAAAAAATCCCTAAGCTCTGGTGTCACAATTTCAGCAAAAATTTGACTTTTGGCAATTCACTCAAAAATGGTGCCAAAAGCTTGCAAATGCTCCCCTGAAACGTTTGGCAGTCAAAACAGAAGGATTTTTATCACAGGACAAGAAATCAGCCCTCAGCAACTTACCCGGCGGAATTTTTTTTTTGAAAAAATCCCTAAGCCCCGGGGTCACAATTTCAGCAAAAATCTGACTGTTGGCAATTCACTCAAAAATGGTGCCAAAAGCTTGCAAATGCTCCCCTGAAAGGTGTGGCAGTCAAAACAGAAGGCTTTTTATCACAGGACAAGAAATCAGCCCTCAGCAACTTACCCGTCGGAATTTTTTTTTTTTGAAAAAATCCCTAAGCCCCGGGGTCACAATTTCAGCAAAAATCTGACTTTTGGCAATTCACTCAAAAATGGTGCCAAAAGCTTGCAAATGCTCCCCTGAAAGGTTTGGCTGTCGAGAAAGAAGGCTTTTTCTCACAGGACAAGAAATCAGCCCTCCATAATTACACCGGCCGAAACGGGGTCACAATTTCAGCAAATATCTGACTTTTGGAAATTCACTCAAAAATGGTGCCAAATGCTTGCAAATGCTCCCCTGAAAGGTTTGGCAGTCAAAACAGAAGGCTTTTTATCACAGGACAAGAAATCAGCCCTCATCAACTTACCCGGCGGAATTTTTTTTTTGAAAAAATCCCTAAGCCCCGGGGTCACAATTTCAGCAAAAATCTGACTTTTGGCAATTCACTCAAAAATGGTGCCAAAAGCTTGCAAATGCTCCCCTGAAAGGTTTGGCAGTCAAAACAGAAGGCTTTTTATCACAGGACAAGAAATCAGCCCTCGACAAATAAACCGGCCGAATCAGGGTCACAATTTCAGCAAATATCTGACTTTTGGCAATTCACTCAAAAATGGTGCCAAAAGCTTGCAAATGCTCCCCTGAAAGGTTTGGCAGTCGAAACAGAAGGCTTTTTATCACAGGACAAGAAATCAGCCCTCAGCAACTTACCCGGCGGAATTTTTTTTTAAAAAAAATCCCTAAGCCCCGGGGTCACAATTTCAGCAAAAATCTGACTGTTGGCAATTCACTCAAAAATGGTGCCAAAAGCTTGCAAATGCTCCCCTGAAAGGTTGTGAATTCGAAATAGTAGGCTTTTTATCACAGGACAAGAAATCAGCCCTCAGCAACTGACCCGGCGGAATTTTTTTTTTGAAAAAATCCCTAAGCCCCGGGGTCACAATTTCAGCAAAAATCTGACTTTTGGCAATTCACTCAAAAATGGTGCCAAAAGCTTGCAAATGCTCCCCTGAAAGGTGTGGCAGTCAAAACAGAAGGCTTTTTATCACAGGACAAGAAATCAGCCCTCGACAAATAAACCGGCCGAATCAGGGTCACAATTTCAGCAAATATCTGACTTTTGGAAATTCACTCAAAAATGGGGCCAAAAGCTTGCAAATGCTCCCCTGAAAGGTTTGGCAGTCAAAACAGAAGGCTTTTTATCACAGGACAAGAAATCAGCCCTCAGCAAATTACCCGGCGGAATTTTTTTTTTGAAAAAATCCCTAAGTCCCGGGTTCACAATTTCAGCAAAAATCTGACTGTTGGCAATTCACTCAAAAATGGTGCCAAAAGCTTGCAAATGCTCCCCTGAAAGGTTTGGCAGTCAAAACAGAAGGCTTTTTATCACAGGACAAGAAATCAGCCCTCGACAAATAAACCGGCCGAATCAGGGTCACAATTTCAGCAAATATCTGACTTTTGGCAATTCACTCAAAAATGGTGCCAAAAGCTTGCAAATGCTCCCCTGAAAGGTTTGGCAGTCGAAACAGAAGGCTTTTTATCACAGGACAAGAAATCAGCCCTCAGCAACTTACCCGGCGGAATTTTTTTTTACAAAAAATCCCTAAGCCCCGGGGTCACAATTTCAGCAAAAATCAGACTTTTGGCAATTCACTCAAAAATGGTGCCAAAAGCTTGCAAATGCTCCCCTGAAACGTTTGGCAGTCGAAACAGAAGGCTTTTTCTCACAGGACAAGAAATCATCCCTCCATAATTACACCGGCCGAAACGGGGTCACAATTTCAGCAAATATCTGACTTTTGGAAATTCACTCAAAAATGGTGCCAAAAGCTTGCAAATGCTCCCCTGAAAGGTTTGGCAGTCGAAACAGAAGGCTTTTTATCACAGGACAAGAAATCAGCCCTCAGCAACTTAACCGGCGGAATTTTTTTTTTGAAAAAATCCCTAAGCCCCGGGGTCACAATTTCAGAAAAATCTGACTTTTGGCAATTCACTCAAAAATGGTGCCAAAAGCTTGCAAATGCTCCCCTGAAAGGTTTGGCAGTCAAAACAGAAGGCTTTTTATCACAGGACAAGAAATCAGCCCTCGACAAATAAACCGGCCGAATCGGGGTCACAATTTCAGCAAATATCTGACTTTTGGAAATTCACTCAAAAATGGGGCCAAAAGCTTGCAAATGCTCCCCTGAAAGGTTTGGCAGTCAAAACAGAAGGCTTTTTATCACAGGACAAGAAATCAGCCCTCAGCAAATTACCCGGCGGAATTTTTTTTTTGAAAAAATCCCTAAGCCCCGGGGTCACAATTTCAGCAAAAATCTGACTGTTGGCAATTCACTCAAAAATGGTGCCAAAAGCTTGCAAATGCTCCCCTGAAAGGTTTGGCAGTCAAAACAGAAGGCTTTTTATCACAGGACAAGAAATCAGCCCTCGACAAATAAACCGGCCGAATCAGGGTCACAATTTCAGCAAATATCTGACTTTTGGCAATTCACTCAAAAATGGTGCCAAAAGCTTGCAAATGCTCCCCTGAAAGGTTTGGCAGTCGAAACAGAAGGCTTTTTATCACAGGACAAGAAATCAGCCCTCAGCAACTTACCCGGCGGAATTTTTTTTTAAAAAAAATCCCTAAGCCCCGGGGTCACAATTTCAGCAAAAATCAGACTTTTGGCAATTCACTCAAAAATGGTGCCAAAAGCTTGCAAATGCTCCCCTGAAACGTTTGGCAGTCGAAACAGAAGGCTTTTTCTCACAGGACAAGAAATCAGCCCTCCATAATTACACCGGCCGAAACGGGGTCACAATTTCAGCAAATATCTGACTTTTGGAA
Source organism: Podarcis erhardii (assembly GCF_964252035.2). Taxonomy (NCBI): domain Eukaryota; kingdom Metazoa; phylum Chordata; class Lepidosauria; order Squamata; family Lacertidae; genus Podarcis; species Podarcis erhardii. Next base: position 44,478,255 of record NC_138502.1, read on the forward strand.
ATTCACTCAAAAATGGTGCCAAATGCTTGCAAATGCTCCCCTGAAAGGTGTGGCAGTCAAAACAGAAGGCTTTTTATCACAGGACAAGAAATCAGCCCTCATCAACTTACCCGGCGGAATTTTTTTTTTGAAAAAATCCCTAAGCCCCGGGGTCACAATTTCAGCAAAAATCTGACTTTTGGCAATTCACTCAAAAATGGTGCCAAAAGCTTGCAAATGCTCCCCTGAAAGGTTTGGCAGTCAAAACAGAAGGCTTTTTATCACAGGACAAGAAATCAGCCCTCGACAAATAAACCGGCCGAATCAGGGTCACAATTTCAGCAAATATCTGACTTTTGGCAATTCACTCAAAAATGGTGCCAAAAGCTTGCAAATGCTCCCCTGAAAGGTTTGGCAGTCGAAACAGAAGGCTTTTTATCACAGGACAAGAAATCAGCCCTCAGCAACTTACCCGGCGGAATTTTTTTTTTAAAAAAATCCCTAAGCCCCGGGGTCACAATTTCAGCAAAAATCAGACTTTTGGCAATTCACTCAAAAATGGTGCCAAAAGCTTGCAAATGCTCCCCTGAAACGTTTGGCAGTCGAAACAGAAGGCTTTTTCTCACAGGACAAGAAATCAGCCCTCCATAATTACACCGGCCGAATCGGGATCACAATTTCAGCAAATATCTGACCTTTGGAAATTCACTCAAAAATGGTGCCAAATGCTTGCAAATGCTCCCCTGAAAGATTTGGCAATCAAAACAGAAGGCTTTTTATCACAGGACAAGAAATCAGCCCTTAGCATCTTAACTAGCAGAATTTTTCTTTTCGAAAAAATCCCTAAGCTCCGGTGTCACAATTTCAGCAAAAATTTGACTTTTGGCAATTCACTCAAAAATGGTGTCAAAAGTTTGCAAATGCTCCCCTGAAAGGTTGTGAATTCGAAATAGTAGGCTTTTTATCACAGGACAAGAAATCAGCCCTCAGCAAATTACCCGGCGGAATTTTTTTTTTTGAAAAAATCCCTAAGCCCCGGGGTCACAATTTCAGCAAATATCTGACTTTTGGCAATTCACTCAAAAATGGTGCCAAAAGCTTGCAAATGCTCCCCTGAAAGGTTTGGCAGTCAAAACAGAAGGCTTTTTATCACAGGACAAGAAATCAGCCCTCAGCAACTTACCCGGCGGAATTTTTTTTTAAAAAAAAAATCCCTAAGCCCCGGGGTCACAATTTCAGCAAAAATCTGACTTTTGGCAATTCACAAAAAAAATGATGCCAAAAGCTTGCAAATGCTCCCCTGAAAGGTTTGGCAGTCGAAACAGAAGGCTTTTTCTCACAGGACAAGAAATCAGCCCTCCACAATTACACCGGCCGAATCGGGGTCACAATTTCAGCAAATATCTGACTTTTGGAAATTCACTCAAAAATGGTGCCAAATGCTTGCAAATGCTCCCCTGAAAGTTTTGGCAGTCAAAATAGAAGGCTTTTTATCACAGGACAAGAAATCAGCCCTCAGCAACTTAACCAGCAGAATTATTATTTTTCAAAAAATCCCTAAGCCTCGGGGTCAAAATTTCAGCAAAAATCTGACTTTTGGCAATTCACTCAAAAATGGTGCCAAACGCTTGCAAATACTCCCCTGAAAGGTTTGGCAGTCAAAACAGAAGGCTTTTTATCACAGGACAAGAAATCAGCCCTCAGCAACTTACCCGGTGGATTTTTCTTTTTGAAAAAATCCCTAAGCCCCGGGGTCACAATTTCAGCAAAAATCTGACTTTTGGCATTTCACTCAAAAATGGTGCCAAAAGCTAGCAAATGCTCCCCTGAAAGGTTTGGCAGTCAAAACAGAAGGCTTTTTATCACAGGACAAGAAATCAGCCCTCAGCAACTTACCCGGTGGATTTTTCTTTTTGAAAAAATCCCTAAGCCCCGGAGTCACAATTTCAGCAAAAATCTGACTTTTGGCAATTCACTCAAAAATGTTGCCAAAAGCTTGCAAGTGATCCCCTGAAAGGTTTGGCAGTCAAAAGAGAAGGCTTTTTATCACAGGACAAGAAATCAGCCCTCAGCAACTTACCCGGCAGAAATTGATTTTTTTAAAAAAAATCGCTAAGCCCCGGGGTCACAATTTCAGCAAAAATCTGACTTTTGGCAATTCACTCAAAAATGGTGCCAAACGCTTGCAAATACTCCCCTGAAAGGTTTGGCAATCGAAACAGAAGGCTTTTTATCACAGGACAAGAAATCAGCCCTCAGCAACTTACCCGGTGGATTTTTCTTTTTGAAAAAATCCCTAAGCCCCGGAGTCACAATTTCAGCAAAAATCTGACTTTTGGCAATTCACTCAAAAATGTTGCCAAAATCTTGCAAGTGATCCCCTGAAAGGTTTGGCAGTCAAAAGAGAAGGCTTTTTATCACAGGACAAGAAATCAGCCCTCAACAACTTAACCGGCGGAAAAAGATTTTTTTGAAAAAATCCCTAAGCCCCGGGGTCACAATTTCAGCAAAAATCTGACTTTTGGCAATTCACTCAAAAATGGTGCCAAACGCTTGCAAATACTCCCCTGAAAGGTTTGGCAATCGAAACAGAAGGCTTTTTATCACAGGACAAGAAATCAGCCCTCGACAAATAAACCGGCCGAATCGGGGTCACAATTTCAGCAAATATCTGACTTTTGGAAATTCACTCAAAAATGGGGGCAAAAGCTTGCAAATGCTCCCCTGAAAGGTTTGGCAGTCAAAACAGAAGGCTTTTTATCACAGGACAAGAAATCAGCCCTCAGCAAATTACCCGGCGGAATTTTTTTTTTGAAAAAATCCCTAAGCCCCGGGGTCACAATTTCAGCAAAAATCTGACTGTTGGCAATTCACTCAAAAATGGTGCCAAAAGCTTGCAAATGCTCCCCTGAAAGGTTTGGCAGTCAAAACAGAAGGCTTTTTATCACAGGACAAGAAATCAGCCCTCGACAAATAAACCGGCCGAATCAGGGTCACAATTTCAGCAAATATCTGACTTTTGGCAATTCACTCAAAAATGGTGCCAAAAGCTTGCAAATGCTCCCCTGAAAGGTTTGGCAGTCGAAACAGAAGGCTTTTTATCACAGGACAAGAAATCAGCCCTCAGCAACTTACCCGGCGGAATTTTTTTTTAAAAAAAATCCCTAAGCCCCGGGGTCACAATTTCAGCAAAAATCAGACTTTTGGCAATTCACTCAAAAATGGTGCCAAAAGCTTGCAAATGCTCCCCTGAAACGTTTGGCAGTCGAAACAGAAGGCTTTTTCTCACAGGACAAGAAATCAGCCCTCCATAATTACACCGGCCGAAACGGGGTCACAATTTCAGCAAATATCTGACTTTTGGAAATTCACTCAAAAATGGTGCCAAATGCTTGCAAATGCTCCCCTGAAAGGTGTGGCAGTCAAAACAGAAGGCTTTTTATCACAGGACAAGAAATCAGCCCTCATCAACTTACCCGGCGGAATATTTTTTTTGAAAAAATCCCTAAGCCCCGGGGTCACAATTTCAGCAAAAATCTGACTTTTGGCAATTCACTCAAAAATGGTGCCAAAAGCTTGCAAATGCTCCCCTGAAAGGTTTGGCAGTCAAAACAGAAGGCTTTTTATCACAGGACAAGAAATCAGCCCTCGACAAATAAACCGGCCGAATCAGGGTCACAATTTCAGCAAATATCTGACTTTTGGCAATTCACTCAAAAATGGTGCCAAAAGCTTGCAAATGCTCCCCTGAAAGGTTTGGCAGTCGAAACAGAAGGCTTTTTATCACAGGACAAGAAATCAGCCCTCAGCAACTTACCCGGCGGAATTTTTTTTTTAAAAAAATCCCTAAGCCCCGGGGTCACAATTTCAGCAAAAATCAGACTTTTGGCAATTCACTCAAAAATGGTGCCAAAGGCTTGCAAATGCTCCCCTGAAACGTTTGGCAGTCGAAACAGAAGGCTTTTTCTCACAGGACAAGAAATCAGCCCTCCATAATTACACCGGCCGAATCGGGATCACAATTTCAGCAAATATCTGACCTTTGGAAATTCACTCAAAAATGGTGCCAAATGCTTGCAAATGCTCCCCTGAAAGATTTGGCAATCAAAACAGAAGGCTTTTTATCACAGGACAAGAAATCAGCCCTTAGCATCTTAACTAGCAGAATTTTTCTTTTCGAAAAAATCCCTAAGCTCCGGTGTCACAATTTCAGCAAAAATTTGACTTTTGGCAATTCACTCAAAAATGGTGTCAAAAGTTTGCAAATGCTCCCCTGAAAGGTTGTGAATTCGAAATAGTAGGCTTTTTATCACAGGACAAGAAATCAGCCCTCAGCAACTTACCCGGCGGAATTTTTTTTTTTTGAAAAAATCCCTAAGCCCCGGGGTCACAATTTCAGCAAATATCTGACTTTTGGCAATTCACTCAAAAATGGTGCCAAAAGCTTGCAAATGCTCCCCTGAAAGGTTTGGCAGTCAAAACAGAAGGCTTTTTATCACAGGACAAGAAATCAGCCCTCAGCAACTTACCCGGCGGAATTTTTTTTTAAAAAAAAAAATCCCTAAGCCCCGGGGTCACAATTTCAGCAAAAATCTGACTTTTGGCAATTCACAAAAAAAATGATGCCAAAAGCTTGCAAATGCTCCCCTGAAAGGTTTGGCAGTCGAAACAGAAGGCTTTTTCTCACAGGACAAGAAATCAGCCCTCCACAATTACACCGGCCGAATCGGGGTCACAATTTCAGCAAATATCTGACTTTTGGAAATTCACTCAAAAATGGTGCCAAATGCTTGCAAATGCTCCCCTGAAAGTTTTGGCAGTCAAAATAGAAGGCTTTTTATCACAGGACAAGAAATCAGCCCTCAGCAACTTAACCAGCAGAATTATTATTTTTCAAAAAATCCCTAAGCCTCGGGGTCAAAATTTCAGCAAAAATCTGACTTTTGGCAATTCACTCAAAAATGGTGCCAAACGCTTGCAAATACTCCCCTGAAAGGTTTGGCAGTCAAAACAGAAGGCTTTTTATCACAGGACAAGAAATCAGCCCTCAGCAACTTACCCGGTGGATTTTTCTTTTTGAAAAAATCCCTAAGCCCCGGGGTCACAATTTCAGCAAAAATCTGACTTTTGGCATTTCACTCAAAAATGGTGCCAAAAGCTAGCAAATGCTCCCCTGAAAGGTTTGGCAGTCAAAACAGAAGGCTTTTTATCACAGGACAAGAAATCAGCCCTCAGCAACTTACCCGGTGGATTTTTCTTTTTGAAAAAATCCCTAAGCCCCGGAGTCACAATTTCAGCAAAAATCTGACTTTTGGCAATTCACTCAAAAATGTTGCCAAAAGCTTGCAAGTGATCCCCTGAAAGGTTTGGCAGTCAAAAGAGAAGGCTTTTTATCACAGGACAAGAAATCAGCCCTCAGCAACTTACCCGGCAGAAATTGATTTTTTTAAAAAAAATCGCTAAGCCCCGGGGTCACAATTTCAGCAAAAATCTGACTTTTGGCAATTCACTCAAAAATGGTGCCAAACGCTTGCAAATACTCCCCTGAAAGGTTTGGCAATCGAAACAGAAGGCTTTTTATCACAGGACAAGAAATCAGCCCTCAGCAACTTACCCGGTGGATTTTTCTTTTTGAAAAAATCCCTAAGCCCCGGAGTCACAATTTCAGCAAAAATCTGACTTTTGGCAATTCACTCAAAAATGTTGCCAAAATCTTGCAAGTGATCCCCTGAAAGGTTTGGCAGTCAAAAGAGAAGGCTTTTTATCACAGGACAAGAAATCAGCCCTCAACAACTTAACCGGCGGAAAAAGATTTTTTTGAAAAAATCCCTAAGCCCCGGGGTCACAATTTCAGCAAAAATCTGACTTTTGGCAATTCACTCAAAAATGGTGCCAAACGCTTGCAAATACTCCCCTGAAAGGTTTGGCAATCGAAACAGAAGGCTTTTTATCACAGGACAAGAAATCAGCCCTCAGCAACTTACCCGGTGGATTTTTCTTTTTGAAAAAATCCCTAAGCCCCGGAGTCACAATTTCAGCAAAAATCTGACTTTTGGCAATTCAATCAAAAATGTTGCCAAAAGCTTGCAAGTGATCCCCTGAAAGGTTTGGCAGTCAAAAGAGAAGGCTTTTTCTCACAGGACAAGAAATCAGCCCTCAGCAACTTACACTGGCAGAAATTGATTTTTTTTAAAAAATCCCTAAGCCCCAGGGTCACAATTTCAGCAAAAATCTGACTTTTGGCAATTCACTCAAAAATGGTGCCAAAAGTGTGCAAATGCTCCGCTGAAAAGTTTGGCAGTCGAAACAGAAGGCTTTTTATCACAGGACAAGAAATAAGCCCTCAGCAACTTACCCGGTGGTTGTTGTTTTTTGAAAAAATCCCTAAGCCCTGGGTCACAATTTTAGAAAAAATCTGACTTTTGGCAATTCACTCAAAAATGTTGCCAAAAGTTTGCAAATGCTCCCCTGAAAGGTTTGGCAGCCAAAACAGAAGGCTTTTTATCACAGGACAAGAAATCAGCCCTTAGCTACTTAACTAGCAGAATTTTTCTTTTCGAAAAAATCCCTAACCTCCGGTGAAACAATTTCAGCAAAAATTTGACTTTTAGCAATTCACTCAAAAATGGTCCCAAAAGTTTGCAAATGCTCCCCTGAAAGGTTGTGAAGTCGAAACAGAAGGCTTTTTATCACAGGACAAGAAGTCAGCCCTCAGCAACTTACCCGGCAGAAATTGTTTTTTTTAAAAAAATCCCTAAGCCCCGGGGTCACAATTTCAGCAAAAATCTGACTTTTGGCAATTCACTCAAAAATGGTGCCAAACGCTTGCAAGTACTCCCCTGAAAGGTTTGGCAGTCAAAACAGAAGGCTTTTTATCACAGGACAAGAAATCAGCCCTCAGCAACTTACCCGGTGGATTTTTCTTTTTGAAAAAATCCCTAAGCCCCGGGGTCACAATTTCAGCAAAAATCTGACTTTTGGCATTTCACTCAAAAATGGTGCCAAAAGCTTGCAAATGCTCCCCTGAAAGGTTTGGCAGTCAAAACAGAAGGCTTTTTATCACAGGACAAGAAATCAGCCCTCAGCAACTTACCCGGCGGAATTTTTTTTTAAAAAAAAAATCCCTAAGCCCCGGGGTCACAATTTCAGCAAAAATCTGACTTTTGGCAATTCACAAAAAAAATGATGCCAAAAGCTTGCAAATGCTCCCCTGAAAGGTTTGGCAGTCGAAACAGAAGGCTTTTTCTCACAGGACAAGAAATCAGCCCTCCACAATTACACCGGCCGAATCGGGGTCACAATTTCAGCAAATATCTGACTTTTGGAAATTCACTCAAAAATGGTGCCAAATGCTTGCAAATGCTCCCCTGAAAGTTTTGGCAGTCAAAATAGAAGGCTTTTTATCACAGGACAAGAAATCAGCCCTCAGCAACTTAACCAGCAGAATTATTATTTTTCAAAAATTCCCTAAGCCTCGGGGTCAAAATTTCAGCAAAAATCTGACTTTTGGCAATTCACTCAAAAATGGTGCCAAACGCTTGCAAATACTCCCCTGAAAGGTTTGGCAGTCAAAACAGAAGGCTTTTTATCACAGGACAAGAAATCAGCCCTCAGCAACTTACCCGGTGGATTTTTCTTTTTGAAAAAATCCCTAAGCCCCGGGGTCACAATTTCAGCAAAAATCTGACTTTTGGCATTTCACTCAAAAATGTTGCCAAAAGCTTGCAAGTGATCCCCTGAAAGGTTTGGCAGTCAAAAGAGAAGGCTTTTTATCACAGGACAAGAAATCAGCCCTCAGCAACTTACCCGGCAGAAATTGATTTTTTTAAAAAAAATCGCTAAGCCCCGGGGTCACAATTTCAGCAAAAATTTGACTTTTGGCAATTCACTCAAAAATGGTGCCAAACGCTTGCAAATACTCCCCTGAAAGGTTTGGCAATCGAAACAGAAGGCTTTTTATCACAGGACAAGAAATCAGCCCTCAGCAACTTACCCGGTGGATTTTTCTTTTTGAAAAAATCCCTAAGCCCCGGAGTCACAATTTCAGCAAAAATCTGACTTTTGGCAATTCACTCAAAAATGTTGCCAAAAGCTTGCAAGTGATCCCCTGAAAGGTTTGGCAGTCAAAAGAGAATGCTTTTTATCACAGGACAAGAAATCAGCCCTCAACAACTTAACCGGCGGAAAAAGATTTTTTTGAAAAAATCCCTAAGCCCCGGGGTCACAATTTCAGCAAAAATCTGACTTTTGGCAATTCACTCAAAAATGGTGCCAAACGCTTGCAAATACTCCCCTGAAAGGTTTGGCAATCGAAACAGAAGGCTTTTTATCACAGGACAAGAAATCAGCCCTCAGCAACTTACCCGGTGGATTTTTCTTTTTGAAAAAATCCCTAAGCCCCGGAGTCACAATTTCAGCAAAAATCTGACTTTTGGCAATTCAATCAAAAATGTTGCCAAAAGCTTGCAAGTGATCCCCTGAAAGGTTTGGCAGTCAAAAGAGAAGGCTTTTTCTCACAGGACAAGAAATCAGCCCTCAGCAACTTACACAGGCAGAAATTGATTTTTTTAAAAAAATCCCTAAGCCCCAGGGTCACAATTTCAGCAAAAATCTGACTTTTGGCAATTCACTCAAAAATGGTGCCAAAAGTGTGCAAATGCTCCCCTGAAAAGTTTGGCAGCCAAAACAGAAGGCTTTTTATCACAGGACAAGAAATCAGCCCTTAGCTACTTAACTAGCAGAATTTTTCTTTTCGAAAAAATCCCTAACCTCCGGTGAAACAATTTCAGCAAAAATTTGACTTTTAGCAATTCACTCAAAAATGGTCCCAAAAGTTTGCAAATGCTCCCCTGAAAGGTTGTGAAGTCGAAACAGAAGGCTTTTTATCACAGGACAAGAAGTCAGCCCTCAGCAACTTACCCGGCAGAAATTGTTTTTTTTAAAAAAATCCCTAAGCCCCGGGGTCACAATTTCAGCAAAAATCTGACTTTTGGCAATTCACTCAAAAATGGTGCCAAACGCTTGCAAATACTCCCCTGAAAGGTTTGGCAGTCAAAACAGAAGGCTTTTTATCACAGGACAAGAAATCAGCCCTCAGCAACTTACCCGGTGGATTTTTCTTTTTGAAAAAATCCCTAAGCCCCGGGGTCACAATTTCAGCAAAAATCTGACTTTTGGCATTTCACTCAAAAATGGTGCCAAAAGCTTGCAAATGCTCCCCTGAAAGGTTTGGCAGTCAAAACAGAAGGCTTTTTATCACAGGACAAGAAATCAGCCCTCAGCAACTTACCCGGTGGATTTTTCTTTTTGAAAAAATCCCTAAGCCCCGGAGTCACAATTTCAGCAAAAATCTGACTTTTGGCAATTCACTCAAAAATGTTGCCAAAAGCTTGCAAGTGATCCCCTGAAAGGTTTGGCAGTCAAAAGAGAAGGCTTTTTATCACAGGACAAGAAATCAGCCCTCAGCAACTTACCCGGCAGAAATTGATTTTTTTAAAAAAAATCGCTAAGCCCCGGGGTCACAATTTCAGCAAAAATCTGACTTTTGGCAATTCACTCAAAAATGGTGCCAAACGCTTGCAAATACTCCCCTGAAAGGTTTGGCAATCGAAACAGAAGGCTTTTTATCACAGGACAAGAAATCAGCCCTCAGCAACTTACCCGGTGGATTTTTCTTTTTGAAAAAATCCCTAAGCCCCGGAGTCACAATTTCAGCAAAAATCTGACTTTTGGCAATTCACTCAAAAATGTTGCCAAAAGCTTGCAAGTGATCCCCTGAAAGGTTTGGCAGTCAAAAGAGAAGGCTTTTTATCACAGGACAAGAAATCAGCCCTCAACAACTTAACCGGCGGAAAAAGATTTTTTTGAAAAAATCCCTAAGCCCCGGGGTCACAATTTCAGCAAAAATCTGACTTTTGGCAATTCACTCAAAAATGGTGCCAAACGCTTGCAAATACTCCCCTGAAAGGTTTGGCAATCGAAACAGAAGGCTTTTTATCACAGGACAAGAAATCAGCCCTCAGCAACTTACCCGGTGGATTTTTCTTTTTGAAAAAATCCCTAAGCCCCGGAGTCACAATTTCAGCAAAAATCTGACTTTTGGCAATTCAATCAAAAATGTTGCCAAAAGCTTGCAAGTGATCCCCTGAAAGGTTTGGCAGTCAAAAGAGAAGGCTTTTTATCACAGGACAAGAAATCAGCCCTCAGCAACTTACCCGGCAGAAATTGATTTTTTTAAAAAAATCCCTAAGCCCCAGGGTCACAATTTCAGCAAAAATCTGACTTTTGGCAATTCACTCAAAAATGGTGCCAAAAGTGTGCAAATGCTCCCCTGAAAGGTTTGGCAGTCAAAACAGAAGGCTTTTTATCACAGGACAAGAAATCAGCCCTCGACAAATAAACCGGCCGAATCAGGGTCACAATTTCAGCAAATATCTGACTTTTGGCAATTCACTCAAAAATGGTGCCAAAAGTGTGCAAATGCTCCCCTGAAAAGTTTGGCAGTCGAAACAGAAGGCTTTTTATCACAGGACAAGAAATAAGCCCTCAGCAACTTACCCGGTGGTTGTTGTTTTTTGAAAAAATCCCTAAGCCCTGGGTCACAATTTTAGAAAAAATCTGACTTTTGGCAATTCACTCAAAAATGTTGCCAAAAGTTTGCAAATGCTCCCCTGAAAGGTTTGGCAGCCAAAACAGAAGGCTTTTTATCACAGGACAAGAAATCAGCCCTTAGCTACTTAACTAGCAGAATTTTTCTTTTCGAAAAAATCCCTAACCTCCGGTGAAACAATTTCAGCAAAAATTTGACTTTTAGCAATTCACTCAAAAATGGTCCCAAAAGTTTGCAAATGCTCCCCTGAAAGGTTGTGAAGTCGAAACAGAAGGCTTTTTATCACAGGACAAGAAGTCAGCCCTCAGCAACTTACCCGGCAGAAATTGTTTTTTTTTAAAAAATCCCTAAGCCCCGGGGTCACAATTTCAGCAAAAATCTGACTTTTGGCAATTCATTCAAAAATGGTGCCAAAAGTTTGCAAATGCTCCCCTGAAAGGTTTGGCACTGAAAACAGAAGGCTTTTTATCACAGGACAAGAAATCAGCCCTCAGCAACTTACCCGGCGGATTTTTTCTTTTTGAAAAAACCCCTAAGCCACGGGGTCACAATTTCAGCAAAAATCTGACTTTTGGCAATTCATGCAAAAATGGTGCCAAAAGCTTGCAAATGCTCCCCTGAAAGGTTTGGCAGCCAAAACAGAAGGCTTTTTATCACAGGACAAGAAATCAGCCCTCAGCAACTTACCCAGTGGATTTTTTTTTTAAAAAAAAATCCCTTAGCCCCGGGGTCACAATTTCAGCAAAAATCTGACTTTTGGCAATTCACTCAAAAATGGTGCCAAACACTTGCAAATACTCCCCTGAAAGGTTTGGCAGTCGAAACCGAAGGCTTTTTATCACAGGACAAGAAATCAGCCCTTAGCAACTTAACTAGCTGAATTTTTCTTTTCGAAAAAATCCCTAACCTCCGGTGTCACAATTTCAGCAAAAATTTGACTTTTGGCAATTCACTTAAAAATGGTGCCAAAAGTTTGCAAATGCTCCCCTGAAAGGTTGTGAAGTCGAAACAGAAGGCTTTTTATCACAGGACAAGAAGTCAGCCCTCAGCAACTTAACAAGCAGAATTTTTCTTTTTTAAAAAATCCCTAAGCCCCGGGGTCAAAATTTCAGTAAAAATCTGACTTTTGGCAATTCACTCAAAAACGGTGCCAAAAGTTTGCAAATGCTCAACTGAAAGGTTTGGCAGTCAAAACAGAAGGCTTTTTATCACAGGACAAGAAATCAGCCCTCAGCAACTTAACAAGCAGAATTTTTCTTTTTGAAAAAATCCCTAAGCCCCGGGGTCACAATTTCAGTAAAAATCTGACTTTTGGCAATTCACTCAAAAATGGTGCCAAACGCTTGCAAATACTCCCCTGAAAGGTTTGGCAATCGAAACAGAAGGCTTTTTATCACAGGACAAGAAATCAGCCCTCAGCAACTTAACGAGCAGAATTTTTCTTTTTGAAAAAATCCCTAAGCCCCGGGTTCACAATTTCAGGAAAAATTTGACTTTTGGCAATTCACTCAAAAATGGTGCCAAACGCTTGCAAATACTCCCCTGAAAGGTTTGGCTATCGAAACAGAAGGCTTTTTATCACAGGACAAGAAATCAGCCCGCAGCAACTTACCCGGTGGATTTTTCTTTTTGAAAAAATCCCTAAGTCCCGGGGTCACAATTTCAGCAAAAATCTGACTTTTGGCAATTCACTCAAAAATGGTGCCAAAAGGGTGCAAATGCTCCCCTGAAAAGTTTGGCAGCCAAAACAGAAGGCTTTTTATCACAGGACAAGAAATAAGCCCTTAGCAACTTAACTAGCAGAATTTTTCTTTTCGAAAAAATCCCTAACCTCCGGTGAAACAATTTCAGCAAAAATTTGACTTTTAGCAATTCACTCAAAAATGGTCCCAAAAGTTTGCAAATGCTCCCCTGAAAGGTTGTGAAGTCGAAACAGAAGGCTTTTTATCACAGGACAAGAAGTCAGCCCTCAGCAACTTACCCGGCAGAAATTGTTTTTTTTAAAAAAAATCCCTAAGCCCCGGGGTCACAATTTCAGCAAAAATCTGATTTTTGGCAATTCACTCAAAAATGGTGCCAAACGCTTGCAAATACTCCCCTGAAAGGTTTGGCTATCGAAACAGAAGGCTTTTTATCACAGGACAAGAAATCAGCCCTCAGCAACTTACCCGGTGGATTTTTCTATTTGAAAAAATCCCTAAGCCCCAGGGTCACAATTTCAGGAAATATATGACTTTTGGCAATTCACTCAAAAATGGTGCCAGAAGTTTGCAAATGCTCCCCTGAAAGGTTTGGCACTGAAAAAGAAGGCTTTTTATCACAGGACAAGAAATCAGCCCTCAGCAACTTACCCGGCGGATTTTTTCTTTTTGAAAAAATCCCTAAGCCCCGGGTTCACAATTTCAGGAAAAATTTGACTTTTGGCAATTCACTGAAAAATAGTGCCAAACGCTTGCAAATACTCCCCTGAAAGGTTTGGCACTCGAAACAGAAGGCTATTTATCACAGGACAAGAAATCAGCCTTCAGCAACTTATTGGGCTAAATTTTTTTGGGGGGGGAAATCCCTAAGCCCCGGGGTCACAATTTCAGCAAAAATCTGACTTTTGGCAATTCACTCAAAAATGGTGCCAAAAGCTTGCAAATGCTCCCCTGAAAGGTTTGGCAGTCGAAACAGAAGGCTTTTTATCACAGGACAAGAAATCAGCCCTCAGCAACTTAACCAGCAGAGTTTTTCTTTTTGAAAAAATCCCTAAACTCCGGGGTCACAATTTCAGCAAAAATCTGACTTTTGGCAATTCACTCAAAAACGGTGCCAGAAGTTTGCAAATGCTCAACTGAAAGGTTTGGCAGTCAAAACAGAAGGCTTTTTATCACAGGACAAGAAATCAGCCCTCAGCAACTTAACAAGCAGAATTTTTCTTTTTGAAAAAATCCCTAAGCCCCGGGGTCACAATTTCAGCAAAAATCTGACTTTTGGCAATTCACTCAAAAATGGTGCCAAAAGCTTGCAAATGCTCCCCTGAAATGTTTGGCAGTCGAAACAGAAGGCTTCTTATCACAGGACAAGAAATCAGCCCTCAGCAACTTAACCGTCAGAATTTTTCTTTTTGAGAAAAGCCATAAGCCCCGGGGTCAAAACTTCAGTAAAAATCTGACTTTTGGCAATTCACTCAAAAATGGTGCAAAAAGTTTGCAAATGCTCCCCTGAAATGTTTGGCAGTCGAAACAGAAGGCTTCTTATCACAGGACAAGAAATCAGCCCTCAGCAACTTAACCGTCAGAATTTTTCTTTTTGAGAAAAGCCATAAGCCCCGGGGTCAAAACTTCAGTAAAAATCTGACTTTTGGCAATTCACTCAAAAATGGTGCCAAACGCTTGCAAATGCTCCCCTGAAAAGTTTGGCAGTCGAAACAGAAGGCTTTTTATCACAGGACAAGAAATAAGCCCTCAGCAACTTACCCGGTGGTTGTTGTTTTTTGAAAAAATCCCTAAGCCCTGGGTCACAATTTTAGAAAAAATCTGACTTTTGGCAATTCACTCAAAAATGTTGCCAAAAGTTTGCAAATGCTCCCCTGAAAGGTTTGGCAGCCAAAACAGAAGGCTTTTTATCACAGGACAAGAAATCAGCCCTTAGCTACTTAACTAGCAGAATTTTTCTTTTCGAAAAAATCCCTAACCTCCGGTGAAACAATTTCAGCAAAAATTTGACTTTTAGCAATTCACTCAAAAATGGTCCCAAAAGTTTGCAAATGCTCCCCTGAAAGGTTGTGAAGTCGAAACAGAAGGCTTTTTATCACAGGACAAGAAGTCAGCCCTCAGCAACTTACCCGGCAGAAATTGTTTTTTTTTTAAAAATCCCTAAGCCCCGGGGTCACAATTTCAGCAAAAATCTGACTTTTGGCAATTCATTCAAAAATGGTGCCAAAAGTTTGCAAATGCTCCCCTGAAAGGTTTGGCACTGAAAACAGAAGGCTTTTTATCACAGGACAAGAAATCAGCCCTCAGCAACTTACCCGGCGGATTTTTTCTTTTTGTAAAAATCCCTTAGCCCCGGGGTCACAATTTCAGCAAAAATCTGACTTTTGGCAATTCATGCAAAAATGGTGCCAAAAGCTTGCAAATGCTCCCCTGAAAGGTTTGGCAGCCAAAACAGAAGGCTTTTTATCACAGGACAAGAAATCAGCCCTCAGCAACTTACCCAGTGGATTTTTTTTTTAAAAAAAATCCCTTAGCCCCGGGGTCACAATTTCAGCAAAAATCTGACTTTTGGCAATTCACTCAAAAATGGTGCCAAACACTTGCAAATACTCCCCTGAAAGGTTTGGCAGTCGAAACCGAAGGCTTTTTATCACAGGACAAGAAATCAGCCCTTAGCAACTTAACTAGCTGAATTTTTCTTTTCGAAAAAATCCCTAACCTCCGGTGTCACAATTTCAGCAAAAATTTGACTTTTGGCAATTCACTTAAAAATGGTGCCAAAAGTTTGCAAATGCTCCCCTGAAAGGTTGTGAAGTCGAAACAGAAGGCTTTTTATCACAGGACAAGAAGTCAGCCCTCAGCAACTTAACAAGCAGAATTTTTCTTTTTTAAAAAATCCCTAAGCCCCGGGGTCAAAATTTCAGTAAAAATCTGACTTTTGGCAATTCACTCAAAAACGGTGCCAAAAGTTTGCAAATGCTCAACTGAAAGGTTTGGCAGTCAAAACAGAAGGCTTTTTATCACAGGACAAGAAATCAGCCCTCAGCAACTTAACAAGCAGAATTTTTCTTTTTGAAAAAATCCCTAAGCCCCGGGGTCACAATTTCAGTAAAAATCTGACTTTTGGCAATTCACTCAAAAATGGTGCCAAACGCTTGCAAATACTCCCCTGAAAGGTTTGGCAATCGAAACAGAAGGCTTTTTATCACAGGACAAGAAATCAGCCCTCAGCAACTTAACGAGCAGAATTTTTCTTTTTGAAAAAATCCCTAAGCCCCGGGTTCACAATTTCAGGAAAAATTTGACTTTTGGCAATTCACTCAAAAATGGTGCCAAACGCTTGCAAATACTCCCCTGAAAGGTTTGGCTATCGAAACAGAAGGCTTTTTATCACAGGACAAGAAATCAGCCCGCAGCAACTTACCCGGTGGATTTTTCTTTTTGAAAAAATCCCTAAGTCCCGGGGTCACAATTTCAGCAAAAATCTGACTTTTGGCAATTCACTCAAAAATGGTGCCAAAAGGGTGCAAATGCTCCCCTGAAAAGTTTGGCAGCCAAAACAGAAGGCTTTTTATCACAGGACAAGAAATAAGCCCTTAGCAACTTAACTAGCAGAATTTTTCTTTTCGAAAAAATCCCTAACCTCCGGTGAAACAATTTCAGCAAAAATTTGACTTTTAGCAATTCACTCAAAAATGGTCCCAAAAGTTTGCAAATGCTCCCCTGAAAGGTTGTGAAGTCGAAACAGAAGGCTTTTTATCACAGGACAAGAAGTCAGCCCTCAGCAACTTACCCGGCAGAAATTGTTTTTTTTAAAAAAATCCCTAAGCCCCGGGGTCACAATTTCAGCAAAAATCTGACTTTTGGCAATTCACTCAAAAATGGTGCCAAACGCTTGCAAATACTCCCCTGAAAGGTTTGGCTATCGAAACAGAAGGCTTTTTATCACAGGACAAGAAATCAGCCCTCAGCAACTTACCCGGTGGATTTTTCTATTTGAAAAAATCCCTAAGCCCCAGGGTCACAATTTCAGGAAATATATGACTTTTGGCAATTCACTCAAAAATGGTGCCAAAAGCTTGCAAATGCTCCCCTGAAAGGTTTGGCAGTCGAAACAGAAGGCTTTTTATCACAGGACAAGAAATCAGCCCTTAGCAACTTAACTAGCAGAATTTTTCTTTTCGAAGAAATCCCTAAGCCCCGGGGTCAAAACTTCAGTAAAAATCTGACTTTTGGCAATTCACTCAAAAATGGTGCCAAAAGTTTGCAAATGCTCCCCTGAAAGGTTGTGAAGTAGAAACAGAAGGCTTTTTATCACAGGACAAGAAATCAGCCCACAGCAACTTACCCGGAAGAAATTGTTTTTTTTAAAAAAAATCACTAAGCCCCGGGGTCACAATTTCAGCAAAAATCTGACTTTTGGCAATTCACTCAAAAATGGTGCCAAAAGTTTGCAAATGATCTCCTTAAAGGTTTGGCAGTCGAAACAGAAGGCTTTTTATCACAGGACAAGAAATCAGCCCTTAGCAAACTTAACTAGCAGAATTTTTCTTTTCGAAAAAAACCCTAACCTCCGGTGTCACAATTTCAGCAAAAGTTTGACTTTTAGCAATTCACTCAAAAATGGTGCCAAAAGTTTGCAAATGCTCCCCTGAAAGGTTGCGAAGTCAAAACAGAAGGCTTTTTATCACAGGACAAGAAGTCAGCCCTCAGCAACTTACCCGGCAGAAATTGTTTTTTTTAAAAAAATCACTAAGCCCCGGGGTCACAATTTCAGCAAAAATCTGACTTTTGGCAATTCACTCAAAAATGGTGCCAGAAGTTTGCAAATGCTCCCCTGAAAGGTTTGGCACTGAAAAAGAAGGCTTTTTATCACAGGACAAGAAATCAGCCCTCAGCAACTTACCCGGCGGATTTTTTCTTTTTGTAAAAATCCCTTAGCCCCGGGGTCACAATTTCAGCAAAAATCTGACTTTTGGCAATTCATGCAAAAATGGTGCCA